>NC_138184.1:181376857-181976857 GCF_964194105.1 Spermophilus citellus | reverse complement strand
GAGAGTAGGAAAAAAATCTTAAATCTTTTGTTTTAATGAATATTTTCACAAAGGCATGAGCCAAACAAAAAAGTAATTTTAAATTGGATTAAAAATTAAATGAATTATAGGTTGAATTTAGTTGAGAGAAGTCATTTAGAATGATCATTTTTATTTTTAAAATTTTTTTATTTATTCTAATTTGTTATACATGATGGCAGAATGCAATTCATTTCATATTACACATATAGAGCACAATTTTTCAAGACACTAATTGTACACAAAGTTTATTTTGAAGGTATGAGAACTTCATTTTTGGCATAATTTCTAAGTTTACCTCATTTGGGGAAGAAGTTTGTCTTAATTTTGTTTGATAGAATTCTTTCTAAAATGTTTTAAATTTCCTTTCTTTAAAATTAAAGCATACAGAACATAATGCAGTCAGGTATGTCATTTTTAAGATAGATTAGAATATTTTTATGAGCATATTCTATAGTATTGTGGTAACAGACCATAGAATTGTTTGATTGTTGCATAGTGTATCTGCTTCCCTTTTCGCTCTAAAACAGTTGTCCTTTCCCACTGTTTTAACTGTTCCTATAAGGCACAAATTTTATTTTTATGCTGTTTGAGGATAAAAAAAAAACCCCAGTTTTGCTATACCTTCTATTCCAGTGAATTGAAATGTTATCCAAATGATCAATCAATATTTGCAACTCTAGCTCCTTCTCAGAACTTTCCACAGGAACAGAAAACAACAAAAGAAATACTGACTTCCCAAAGCTCAGCTTCTCTTTTCCAAGACATGATCTTTGGAGAATTTCTCCTCAGATTCTATAGCATGTGGTTATGAGTTTGCTTCCTGCTCCACAATTGTACGCTCAGATCCCGGTGAACCATCTTTATGTCTTCTGTGCTTTACATATTACCAGGCATACAGAAAATGTCAAAAAAAAGTTTGTACTTGAATAAGGTTAAATATAAATAGATAAAACTAGTATGAGTTACTCTTGAGGAATTAAATATATTGGTTTAAATTCAAGATTGAAGCAGCTATTTCAGGTGCTCAAAGATGATCTAAGGTGCTCCTACGTTACTGAATTCAATCACAGCTTCAACTGCTGTTTGCATGAGCATTGAGTAAGGCAAGAAAGATTGCACTCCAGGTTATTAATGCTGATTGTCTCAAGGGATTCAGGAGTAGGAAATCAAACTGAGGAAGAGTCGATGAGGAACAAAATAGTATAATCTGAGGAAGAAAAATACAGTCACCTCCATTAATGCAAGAAAAATATATTTGGTAAATTCAGTATTGATCCCTTACTCAAACAACCAGAGATCAAAAGCAAGACCACTATCAAGAAATCAGGAATTGAAGAGGCACTCTTTAACTAGATAAAGGGCATCTCCAGGGTTCATTATCTGTGCCATTCTGTCACTTGTAGCCCTGTGTCCTACAAATTTCAGTGGTGTTGATCTCAGGGACTAATAAGAGTCTTGATCTCTCTCTCTTCAACCCAGGGAATCCTCTTCTCTTTGTATTGTAGCATGGACAGTTTTTCAGGGCAGTAAAATAAGACAACTGTAAGGCTGCTTCATTTGTTTCCTGCCTCTTAAGAACCACACTCTTCCATTGCCTGGTGTCTTAAAAAATATGGATTCTCCTTTTTCCATTTTAGTCAGATAACTCCAACTTACTTCATCTTGGCCAGAAGTGAAAGAAAATGATCAATTATATTTGACAAAGGTGTCAAGACAATTCATTATAGAAATGTCTTTAAGGTGGGGGGGGGGGCAATTCACAAATCAAAAGAAGAAAATAGCCTTAAGTAATCCTTCATACCTTATAAAGAATATCTGAGAATGGATGAGAGTCCTAATTGTAAAAACTTAAAATGACAAAATTATAAAATAAAAAAGAGAAGAAAATTCCTGTGGACTTTGACATTAGGCAAAGATTTCTTAAACACTAAACCAGAAGCAAGATCCATTTTTAAAATGAATAAATTGAGCCTTATTGTAAAAACTTCTCTATTAAAGACACTACTAGAAGAATGAAGACACACAGAGAGAGATATTTTCAATTCATACTTCTGACAAAGAACTTACATACAGAATATATTTTGTAAGTTCTCAAAATTTAATAATGAGAAAATAACCATAAAAAAGAAGAAAGATGGCAAAAGATACATGCAGACATATCACCAAAAAGGTCTATGTATGGCAAAATGGATATGAAAAGATGTTCAATATTATTATCATTACTTTTTTAAAAAAAGAGAGAGTGGGAGAGAGAGAGAGAGAGAATTTTTTAATATTTATTTTTTAGTTCTCGGTGGACACAACATCTTTGTTTGTATGTGGTGCTGAGGATCGAACCCGGGCTGCACGCATGCCAGGCGGACGCGCTACCACTTGAGCCACATCCCCAGCCCAATTATCATTACTTTTATACTTATCATTAGCTATTAATGGAATAAAAATTAAAATATATAAGACACCACTACATAATTTGTTAGAATTCTCAAAATTAAAAACTGATATACAAATATTGATAAGGATGTGAAGTAACTGGAACTCCCACACATACATCAGTTGAGAATTCAACCTTGAACTACTAGTTTGGAAAAAAAAGTTTAGCAGTCTATTATAAATATAAATGTGCATTTACCAGGTGACTCTACAATGCTACTCCCAGTAGCATTTAAAAACGAGAAAATGTAATCCCAACCCACTTACCTCAAAACTTTTTATATATATATATGACAGCGGAATGCATTACAATTCTTATTACACATATAGAGCTAATTTTTCATATCTCCTGCTGTACACAAAATATATTCATACCAATTCATGTCTTCATACATGTACTTTGGATAATAATGATCATCACATTCCACCATCATTAATAACCCCATGCCCCTTCCCTTCCCTTCCAACCCCTCTGCCCTATCTACAGTTCATCTATTCCTCCCATGCTCCCCCTTCCTATCCCCAATATGAATCAGCCTCCTTATATCAAAGAAAACCTTCAGCATTTGGTTTGGGGGATTGGCTAACTTCACTTAGCATTATCTTCTCTAACTCCATCCATTTACCTGCAAATATATGATTTTATTCTCTTTGGGGTATTACCCTCAAACTTATAATCACGTGTTTATAGGTTTTTATTCATAAAAGCCCCAAACTCTAAACTCAAAATTTCCTGTATAGATAAAAGGATAAAAGTGAAGCTTATGTGTATCCAGACAATAAGATAATTGCTCAGTCATAGCAAGGGACTACTATACACTCAATAGCATGGGTGAATCTGAAAAGCAATATGCTAATCCAAAGAGTTAGTCTCAAAAGACTGCATACAATTCCATGATAGCATGATTTCACTTAGATGACATTATGGAATAGATCAAATTATGCAAATAAAGCGCAGGTCAGTCAGTGTTTGCCAAGGGTTGTGGGGGTCAGGAAAGTGCTGACTACAAAGAGCAGCATAAAGGAAATTCTCTCTGGTGACAGGAATATTACCTAGACTGCACTGTTAGTTATATGACTTAACACATTTGTCAGAATTCACCAAAAAGAGTGAATTTTGCCAAAGGTAAATTTAAAACATGAATAAAATAATATTGGAAGTGCAGAATACAAAATTCCCACTAAGGTTTTTATGAATATGTATGAACTGCATTAGTCTATAGAGAAAGACTAGAAGTTAACTTGAACAAATGAACCACTGATTGAAATAACAGAATGAGCAACTTTTCTCTTGGACTTCCATTATAATTTAATATGCTTTTAACAATATAACTAAGGTTCTAGAATAAATTATATTCTTCTAAAGGTTTTGTCTAAATATTGGGATTCTGTTTCGTCAAAAAGCTAAAATATTTAGTCTGCTCCTTAAATTATAACTTTAAAAATAATCATTGAAATAAAACACAATGTATAATTCTTTGGCAATCCCCTCCCCTTAATCCCAATTTACTGAAAGTGTTTTAAATGATTTTGCACAGTATGAAAGCAATAAGGCACTTATCTTGGCGTAGGACCACAAAATCCCCCAGAAACCAAAGCATGCCAGAGTTGGAGAACACATTTTAATTCAAACACAATTTACATTTGGATTTTCCTCAGAATATCTATAGGGGTCTGTTCACTAATCAGTATAGCTATGTGCTAAGTATTTTAGGGAAGTTAAATAAGGTGCAACATGCAATCTAAGAAATGAAAAGTTTAACTCTTCCATGAAGGAGAGGACACAAATGAGAGTTGAGTATCTAAACCTAAGTGGGATTTGGTTGATGAAATAAAATAGCAGAGCATTCTGGGTGGAAACAGCAGTGTGTGTAAAGCATCGAGGTGTGAGATATTAGATGAATTCAACATAATGCAATACTCAACTGGAACATTGGTTTAGTTATTTTGTGAAAAATTCAAGGCTAGAATCACAGGCATAGAAGTTAAATGAGTAAGTATAGTTTATCAACTTACTAATCATTCAAAGGAAATTTCACCAATAAAATGATCTTCCACTAGATTCCAAATAAAGAGTTAAAGCAAAATTTGAGCATCTTCCAATTTAACATATTGCATCTAGGATTCTGAAAAAGGAATACAGGGGAAAAAATAGAGTACCTTCAAGTATCTTGCCACTTCAGGATTAAACAGAGGTGTTTTAATATATTGAAAAAAGAGTGTTGCAATTCTTTTTCTGAGTCCTTCTAGGTTATAAGGTTTGACTCCTCTCATCATAAGGTCAACTTCTCTATCAATCAGTTCTAGGATTTCCTGGGTCAGTTTACATTCATGTTCCTATACAAAACACAAAATATTCAATATAAAATTTTAAAAATCACTGTTTGTTTTCAAATTTATTACCCAACCAAACCAGAAGCTACATTTTAAGAGAAATGATACAATACTGCTAGAAGTAGAAATTATTATAACCAATTGGGGAAAAATTAGCATTTTCTAGTAGTAGAGTTGATATGCATAGTCATTGGCCCAGTCATTGTCTCTTGTGCCTCAAAGAAATGCACGTCTGGAGCTATTGTTCACAGGAGCCAAAAAACTAGAAATAAGCAACATCCGTAAACAAAATGATTGCCTAAACAAATTACAGTTTATTTGTACAATGGAATATTATCTAACTTATGGAAATGAATGAACTCTAGCTATATAAAATAATATACTTAAATCTTACAAAGTGATTTTTAAGCAAAATAAGCAAGATGAAACAATACAGTATAATTTAAGAAAATTCAAAAATAAGCAACACTAAACCATATTATTTATACAGAGGTGGTAAAACTAAAGAAAAAACAAGGAAATGTCTACCATGCGAGTCAGCATGATAGTAAGTGCTAGCAGACAAGAGGACCGCAATCAGGTAGGAAAGGGGTTTGTGTTTAGAAATTATAAAGTAATAATAATGAATGTGGATAAATAAGAAAGCCCAGGTAAGAGTTCCAGGATAAAAGCAGTACTTATAAGTAGTAAAACAGAAATAGTTTCCTCCAACTGCCCAGAGGAGAACAAGATAATTCAGTCAGAAGGCAATGAGCAGGAGTAAAATAATGTTCTTTCATGCTTCTTAACGCTTACTTGGTAAAGCTAATATGAAAGTCTGCATCAGCGGTCCTTCACCCTGCAGGCATTCTAGAAGGAACTGGGGAGGTTTTGATATTGTCTTCACATTTGAGGGTCTAATTTAACTGCCCTAAGATGAGACCTAGACATCACTCTTATTTATTCTCATACTCCTTCATGATCTCTTTCTCTCTCAAGATCCCTAGAAGGTTATATTCAGGTTTAAGATTCTGTGTTAGTAATTGTCATCAAAATAAAACCTGTTGTTCACAGAGGGCTCCCCATTAGTGAGAGACAATATGTATATATCTCTATATATGTGGATATACACATATGCATATTCTTGAAGTGACTAATTTTACTAATGATGAAACTAATTTTCAGAAATATTAAGGAACTTATTCAAGATTGTACAATCATAAGTGAATAGAGTCAGAATTTAAGGTATGCTCACCTACCTTAATCCTCCATCAAAATACTGTTAAATATATATATGTATATGTATATCTGAATATTTTAAGTTGAAATATTAATATGCATGAGTTATCTTTTGAATTCATCATTGGAATTTTTAATTAACTGGGTGCTGCTCCTTATTTGGTCAGGTAGGGATTCCTACTGCATTCCCTATCTTTCTTTTGCTCTCTACAAATGTCATGTTTATTTCTTTCCTCTACAACTATTGATTCCCCTCTCTACCTAACTAGCATTACCTATCAAGGCTGATCACTACACTACATACAATCTTTGAAAAGGCAGTCCAGAACAAAAGCAGTGAAAGCCTGTGCTCTCAACATAGGCAGAAATGCAAGATACTATGGGAACCTGTCTCCCAATAAGAACCATCTACACAGCTATTTGATGTATTTTAAGAGTGCCATGTTGCAGTTTCTTCTCAAAAGAATTAGAGTGCTTAGCAGAAGAATCCACCTGAGGATACCTCAGAGAAACAATGATTGGATTGTGAGAATCTTAACACAATCAGTGAATTGATCCCTGATGGTATTGACTGAGTGGTAACTGGAGGCAAGTGGGGTGTGGCTGGAGGAAGTGGTTATTGGGGGCATGGCTATATGGTATATATTTTCTGTCTGGAGAGTGGTCCTCCTCCCCCTTTTCCTCCCCCTCCCCCTCTCCTTCCCAACATGAGCTGCTTCCCTCTGCCACACTCTCCCACCATGATGCTCTTCCTCACCTTGACACCTTGAGCCCTGAGGAATGGAGCCAGCCTTCTATGGACTAAGACATCTGAAATTGTGAGCCTTCAAATAAACTTTTCCTCCTTTATTGTTCTGGTCAATCAGTTAGTCACAGCAGCAAAAACGTTAACTAAAACAGTCATGCTTTCTTCTTGGTGATATCCTGACTCAAACGACCAATTACTAGGGATTGGGGACATAAAGGCCCAGGACCCTCTGAGAATCAGAGGTAAGTGGAAACAAAAAAGAAAAGGGAACTTGGCCCAGCTCTCAATGGATACTAATTGGTCATAGAGACTTTACACATTCATTCCCCAGTCCTTGAATTCACATCTGGAATGGAATACTTGGTAGTTGGCACAACCACTCTACTCTTGATCTTTTGACCTGTAGATTAAGAAATATACTGATGGAAAAGATCATATGGAAGCCTCTGAAACTGCTCTATCCTAGAAACAAAGAGAATGGAAATAGAATTGGCCCCACTTACTCCCTAATGGGGACAATGAAGAATATGTTTGACACTCGGACAGTAGGCATGTCTTGGTATACCCTTGCCTGATTTTGACAACAAATGGAAGTCTAGACTCCTTAGCCTGAGAAAAGCATAGTAATCTGTAGTCTAGAGTTCTGAAGGTGTGGTCACCCCAAGTTATTGGCCACCCAGATCAGTCAGGGTGCTAGTCTAGAGTGATGGAAATCTAAAATGGGTAGCAGAGGAAAGAGAGGAAAGAGTATCTATGTGGCCTTAAAGCCAATGGCTACAACAGGGGCTGCAGTTGTTCTCACTAACCACACTCCTGTAATTTTTTCCAGGAAGAAAGGGCTTATCCAGATCAGAGGAACTATTCCCCAAACTTACATGAAACAAGTGAAACAGCAATTTGTGCAGGGTATACTATAGTCAGAACTGCAGCTCTCAGACTCCCCCTTCTGGCCAGTCATGGACCAACAACTCTCATCTGAGTTCCTTTGTGAAAATTCTGTTTTTATTATTATAATTTTTAGTACATATTAATTGTACAGAATACCGGTTTCATTGAGACAATTTGATAAATGCATATAATGTACTTTGATCATATTTATTCTATTTCTTCACTCTCCATGTCCCCTTCCTCTTCGCTGACAGCCTCCTTCCACTTTCATATCTACGCTTTCCCCCCCCTAGATTCCACATATGAGAGAAAACATGGGCTACTTGTCTTTCTGAGTCTTAGTGCACGCTGAGAAAGAGGTGCCTCATCCCAAATCACACTTCTTTTCCAGTGTCAGCTCACATCCAGTAGAAGGCCCATGTGGGAGTGAAAAGTCCTGCCCCTTGCTTCAATTCAGCAGGACTCTGGAGGGCTGACCCAGCTTCAGAGTTCCCAGAGAAACTGGCTAAAGTCACTGCAGGTGAACTCCATCTGCCCAATCCTGCTTTCTATACTGCCTCACACCAGTGATCTTGAGTGCACTCTGGTGAACCTCTAAACACAAACCCCATACTAGAGCCGGTTTCTTGAGGAAACTTGACGTGTGCCATCCATTAACTTTGTTTTCATTAAAAGCAGAATTTAAAACACAGAAGTCAATAATGGATGAGAAAAAGAGATTTGAAAAATACTATATGATACTGCTTTAAAACTGTGAAAAACAGCTTTTCATTGAAAAATGTCCAAAAGTGTAGGTAATAATTGCTGTTTTGTGGAAATGAGTTAATTATTAATCTCATGCAATTTATTTGCTTACATTTGCATGCACTGCACAGATACATTTACATTTCAAATATTCATTAAGCTCTGCTTACATTTTATTATGTAGTATAATATATATTTAAGAGCTTTTAGGTAAATATTAATTAACAAACCATATTCTTCCCAAATGATATCAAAATAACATAATTGTTGATACAATAAAATACATATAAACATTTATTAAAAATATTTATAATTACTTAACAAAAAATACTTTACTTATATTGCTAATAGCTAATTTTATTATTTATATTGAACTCTACACCAAAACTAAGAGAAAGTAAACATACCTTCACAGTATGTTTAAGTGTTAAGAGTATATCCACTCTCTCATCTTGAGAGAGATTCCTCAGTATAATGCACTTATAGATGTTCTGCAGTTCTCTGGCTCTGATGGTGAACTGGGTATCCATCTCAACTGTTTTGCCATCAGATCTTCTCCATATCTTTGGAGCTGAACACTTTAAAATAATATTGTGTTTAGAAGTCTAGTTAATTAGAGGTAAAAAATAACAATTTTGTTCCTTCCTCTAAAAGTTTACCCTAACGTCATTCATAACTAAAAGTAGCACTAAAACTTAGGAAAATTAATTGAAGAATTTATAGATCAGGCTAATATAAAACATTTTAGGAAAAAAATGAGCTGTTCTGTCAATAGAAAAGTCTTCTATAGATTTCAGAATCTGCAGTCAACCTGCACTAATTGGTATGCTGAATGGTTTTATGGGCATGTAGAATTACTCATTAGCCCCAGGTAGGGACAGGGGACATGCATTAAGAATGTTAAGAATATTTTATCTGCTTGATTCAACTATGTTGAGTGTATATAATAAATGTGTCTTGATTATGCCCTGCCAATTTCAGACAACTTTTATGTAGCAGTTGTGACAATCTTCAATGTTTTCAGACCTAAAGATACACCAGAAAGGGATTTTTATGGTTTGGGGCCCTACACAAAAATAAATCTATAACAAGTTCAAAATTCTTCACAAAGCAGATGTCCATAGTGAAACAACTATACAGTAAGTCTTCTCTATCTGTGGGTTCCATATACTCAGATTCAACCAACCACAGATCAAAAAATAATTTTAAAAAATTTTGTCTGTACTGAATATATAGGCCTTTTCTTTTTCTTGTCATTATTCCCTAAACAACAAGTGTAATAACTATTTGCATAGTACTCACATTGTATTAGGTATTATAAATAATCCAGAGGCTTAAAGTACACAAGAAGGCATACATAGGTTATATACCAATACTATGCCATTTTATATAAGGGACTTGAGCAACTGTGGATGTTGGTATCCACTGGGGGTCCTGGAACCAATCTGCCATGGGTTTGAGGGGACATCTGCACTTAACTATCTTAGCAGTGCTATGATCCCCGCTACCTTGATGTTAGTTAAAATTCTCACTTCCTATTTCCAAATCTGGCTTAGTAATTCCCAACCTAGTCTCCCCCTGAGCCAAGGGCCAAAGATGGAGTTCATTTGCCTTGAAATTCATTTAAAGACTCCTAGGAGAGGAGGTCAAAGACCAGAGAAAGGACACAGAATTAGTTCTTCCAGACTAGAGGACACCAGGATAATCTGTAATGATGGGGCCTCTCTGTTTGCCACTGCTTCTGTTCTCTCCTACCAAGTTTTTGTAGGTTAACTGATAATTGCTATGGGGTTCATGAGGACCTCAATTTATGCCCAATTATGCCATACCTGCAGCCC
The DNA here is from genome assembly GCF_964194105.1 of Spermophilus citellus. Taxonomy (NCBI): domain Eukaryota; kingdom Metazoa; phylum Chordata; class Mammalia; order Rodentia; family Sciuridae; genus Spermophilus; species Spermophilus citellus. The sequence goes on along the minus strand of NC_138184.1, from coordinate 181,966,636 downwards.
TTTAAATCCTAGATTTAATTTGAAACTTAAAGAGAAGATGTATGCATTGGAACAAATCATTAGGAATGTAGAATCACCAAATGGAAAGATAATATAAGGCAGTTATTCAAAAGGTCAGTGTTATCAAGAATTTTTTAGTTATAACACCAATATACCTTTAATTTTTTACATTTTATATTACCTAAATTACATTGATCACTACAAAATTACCTCTTACAAACAACTGCATTTAATATAGTTTCAAAATAATGGCATCATATTCTGTTCAAAGTGAAAATAAATGTAGTTCACAGGTAGAGAACTTCATTAGAAACTTTAAATTCTCAATTCTAGTTGTAATACAAAAATTGAGAAGCTGTAGCCCTGTAATTAATTTATATTAGGTGGTCATAAAAATAATATTAAATAACGTATTGTTAATTAGAAGACTAATAAAATTATATAAAATTGAATAATTATAAAAATGAAATAGAGCAATAAAATATTTTATTATTTAATTATTTTCACTTAGAAATAAAATAATTAGAAATGGATACAGCCTCATTTTTGAGTAAGCCTCAGCATGTTACTGAAGTACAACACTGGTTTCAAAATTCCTTTTAAAAATTTGAAGGAATAAGCAAGCTTAGGCTGAGTTTAATACTGCAATATTCTAAAGTCCAGCTAATATATTAATCATTGCATGAAACTTTTCTCAGAGTGTTTCTATTAAATGTAATTTACTTTCTACCAGTGATGTGAACAATACTTTTTTCTCTGCAGGTTGGTTACTTACTTCATTTGTAATAGTCCTTAAAATGTTTTTATGAAATGCCTACTTTATCTACTTCACTATATATTTTTTTTTCAGTTGATGCTTTGATTTAATTCTACATTCTCTCCCTCCAAGTTTCTGGCCTTGTGGAATCTAGTACAACATAATCATATTTTGGGTCTTTCCAAATATGTTCTTTATACAAATACTTCTTACCCTTCAATTTTGAATTCAAACCCTACATTTTTTATAAAGAGTCATCTAATACTATGGTTTGAGCCAACAATGTATCTAAAATTCTTTTACACCTGTAGAAACACTCACACAAACATGGAGGGCCTCTATCTCACTCAGGCCAATGAAAGCTGGATCCATATTGTTCTATAATTATTTTATGATTATTACTTCTATTTCTCCCCAAAAAATATAAGAAATAAATTCTTCATATAATTCTATATATTTCTCAGGCCTAAATTATTTATTCATTCATTGGTTCAACAAATATTTACTGTGTTTACTAAATAGTACTCTGTGAGTACTGTGAGTACAATGAGTAAATAAAATACTGTCCTGATGTCAAGAACTCTCAAATCTTATGGGATGGAAAGTTAAGAAAATAAGTAATTAAAAGAAAGGGTGAGGGCTGGGGTTGTGGCTCAGAGGTAGAGCGCTCGCCTAGCATGCACGAGGCACTGTGTTTGATCCTCAGCACCACATAAAAATAAAATAGATGTTAAAAAAATAAAAGAAAGGGTGAATGGAGTAAAGACTACAGGTTAGTAGATAACTATGGGTTGCTATAAAGCACTAGGCTGGTGAAAAGAAAACAGTATCTGAGAGGAAAACTGAAGAATAACTAGGAGTTAATAAAATAAAGAGAACTGAGTGATAAAACCAAAGAGTCCCAGATCTGAAGTTCCAGTTCCCTAGAGCTAATGGAGATAATATTAAAAAATCCATTTGGCAAAGATGTTTTTATTCTTGGGCATATTTCTGCCATCACTGATAGCTTGGTCTTTAAGAGTAAGCTTCTTTGATTTTAGGTCTTAAGGTGTTTTTCACTCTGTCGCAGAAAAATGTCAACTTTGCTTATTTCTCTTTCCTACTTCCTTTTTTCTTTGAATGCTTTGGCTATAATAAGAACTGTACAACAATCATGTTCTTAAATTGCTTCAGAAAATGAAGCGTAATAAATTCCATTTAGCTGCCAACAAATGAGACAGCACAGACTCTGGGACAGAGGAACAGAAGAACAGCAGGAAGACGCATTTCAGGGAAGGGAAGGTGGAAAGATAACAAAAACCTTGAGAGCAGCAGGCCTCCACAAAAGAGAAGAAATGGCCACACTGTGAGAGTGGGCTTTTTCTTCCTCCTAAATTAATTCTCAAGTCCCTAAGGGCACAAAGCAAGCACAAGCTTAACCCCTCAAAAGCCACTGGGTGGTGATCAACCTTTCTTTTATACAGCAAAGGGGTTTTATTCATCCACAGAGACACCCCTGTTTCTTGCCATGTTCACAAAGAGCTGGATGCATTTTCCTGTCCTATTAGCTGCTGGGGACCTGAGTATGGAGAAAAAGCATTTAAATGACACAGCTGACGTGAATTGCAGTTTCTTAAGCTTGTGGCTATAAGAAATGGTGTATGAATCAAAGAGAATCAAAGAAATAAATGGCCCATACTCTAGGGAAAACCTCTTACAAAATTCAAATGATCTCTTGATGCAGAGTGGGTAAAGAGCATCCAAGATACATTAGAAACCAGCTGATGATTTTTCTTTCAAATTTCTTGACCTGAATTTCTTCACCTCTGTCAACCTATAGGCTTTTAATATCTGACAACCTGTGGAAGTCAATGTTTCATGTGTTAAAATTACAAATTATTTAATGCTTTGAAAAATATTTAGAGTAAGTCACTTAGCAAGAATAAAAACTTATGGGGCTGGTGTTGTGGCTCAGTGGTAGAGCACTTGCCTAGCATGTGTGAGGCACTGGGTTCCATTCTCCGCTCCACATATAAATAAATAAAATAAAGGTCCATTGACAACTAAAAAAAAAAAAAAAAAACTTAAAAAAAATTGCAAACTTAGTATATAAATCCATTATAATTTACTTGGTTGGATCAATTTAAAATCATATCATTCATTATTCAGAGAAATTCTATGTTCAGGATAAAAAGATAAAACATAAAATATTATTTCAATGGACCACAAAGTATTTGGACTCAGTGAATTTAAACTAAAACCAATACATAAAGTTTTATTTTCTGAAGTTATTTCCAAACTGTAAGAAAGCAAATATTTCTGTTTCTGTTTAAGTGTCTGTATGTTATGATGCTAAAAAATGTATATCTGAATATTTGTAATGTGTCTCTGATTGTTTATTAGTTTTGACATCTTGTCTAGCTTCAAGTACTAATTTTAAGCTATTTTTTCTTAACAATAAAAAAAATCTCATAGAATAAGAAGTTACTTCAATCAACATTTTTTAAATCAACACCAACTCCACCTGAATATCAGAGACAACACAGGCATAGCATGGGGAAGGTGGACAGGAATCTTGTACAAGTATTTACAACAAAAACTTTATAAAATTTATCTTGTTTTTTAGATGTTCAGTATGGCAGCATATACAAAAAGATAAAACTTATTTTGCATTAGAGTAGCAACAGATTTTTAATTTACTACAACAGGCTAAAAGTCACAGTCTGTATTTCCAAAGATTATGAGATTACACTGGGGATTATTCTCAAGTGTAAGTGTTCTATTATATGGTTTGTTTTTCTTACCCTTTGGTCAAAAATAGCTAAAATGTACACTGCCTCTGAATTTAACCTGGGAATTGAGATCAACTGGTTTCTCATCTTGGGTGTCTATAGGATTAGAACTCCAATTCTGAAATCTGTGACCCACAAGAAACCTTCCTTTGATTTCTTGTGGCTAACATTTACATCTTTCCCTCATTTTTCTGGCCTTTCTTCTCTGTGGTACCCTACATCAGCCTTACATAAAATCCAGCTCACTTATCTGGTTCTTTCTCCTCTTCCAAAACAACAACAAAATAAATCAAAAACTTTCTATTTTCCCAGCACACAGCAATTCTTTATATGCTCAGGATTCTTTAGGACCTAAAATTCTATATCAAGAACTTATCAAATATTTTTAAAAAAAGGTCTTCCTTCCTCAAAGGAATCCTTGTAAACAAAATTTCTCCATTTTATCTGCTTTTTAAATGAAATTTACATAAAGACCTCTTAACATGCTATACTTCATGAGAAAGGGTCAGGGTAATCAATTGGCTCTGAAGTCACTTTTACATGTTGAGCTTTGACCCACTGATGAATTTTATATAATTTCAAAAAATGTTAGAGACAATGCTTTGGACATGGGGACTGGAATGTGAGACAGTCATCACATAAAGAGGAACAGGCATTATACAAGTATTTAGAACAGCAGAATTTCCAGTAGTTCATAGGAAATTGAAAGCAGCAATGATAGCACAAATGGAATATCTTGGAGATGGACCAGCCTCAAGTAAGAAAAGATAAGTGCCACCCATCTTCCTGCCCCCTAGCAATTAGAAGCCTCCAGCTCATGGAAACACCCCTGTTGCCTGGATTCATGCCGTTCTCTCTGGTGAGATTAATGATCAGACACATCAGAATAGTTTCCAGAGCTGAAGCTTGGATGCAAGTAAAAGCAACCTGCTACAGTAAGAAGTTTTGTTTGAAATATGACAATAAATATGAGTATTACAGCTTTCCCTACGGTAGAGTCTTCTTTCTCAGAATAAAGATATTCAAGAATTTTAAATGACAGAATCTACATAATTTCTTGATGATGTTTGAAATGTAAAATTGCACACCATTATATCTGTTCCTTAGTTCTCCTCCCTGCCATTCTCCACAAACATTTCTTGATACTGTGATAAGGAATGTACTAAGACATAAGGATACAGAGATGAAAGACATCTCCTGCCTTAAGAAGTGCAGAATCTAGGAAGAATTCAGACATTCAATAAAGACAGCAAAACATGACCACTGCATACAAAGACAAAGGTGAGACAGAGTCCCAGGACAGCTAGTCCCAGTGCAGGCTAGTAGGAGAATCAGATCCTCCTTGGAAGAAGGGACATCTGAGCCTGTTTTATAGGGTGAGTAGCTGGCTACTACAGAAGAAGGGAAAGGATGTTTCATGTAGAGGCAGCCTCAGATGCAAAAGCATAATGAGGATACGTGGTCCTTCTGGGGACATGCAAGTAATTGAGCATGGCTGGGGCAGTGTTTGTGGTGACAGGGAAACAGTGGATGAGGGAGATATCACAGATCATGAGAAGAAGCACTGCTCTCTCAGGGCAATGGGGAAGGACAGGATCAGAGGTGTGTTTAGTGAGGTCACTATGGCCCTGGTGTAGATGTTGGAGGAGGGAACTGAGAAGATTAGACTAGAGGCAATAGTCCAACTTGGAAACATAAAATAATACAGGTGAGAATAAAATCCAGAGTCCATCAAATAAGTGTCAATTTTATGGACAAGAAAAGGCAAGGCCTATCTTGTGACATTCTCTCAGGGAAAATGGGGAGGTAGGAAACTGGAGCTGCTACCCCTCTCCTTTCCTGTTCCAGGAGGATCTGAAGGCATTCTGACAAGACTCACAATATCTGTGCTCCAAGTCTTTGCCTGTGTGGCCTACTTGTTATAGGCAAGGTTATCAGGATGCCACAACAGAGTTATTTCTCTGTACTTAATGATAGTGAGTCAGAAAGGAAAAAATGCAGAATTAAGGAGATATTAAAGTAATAGAAATAAAAGAGGTTTGTAGCTAGATGGGGAAGAAAGAACACCAACCAGGCAACTGTCTAGAGCAAATGAGTAGATGATGAAACATTCCTAAGAAAGGTTATACCAGTGCTATAGAATAGGATCCGTATGGAGGTGAGGAGAGTAAAAAATGGTGAAATTATATGACTTAGGGTTGCTACTTCATTTTGAGGTGCACTCTTGAGGTATCCAAGGGACAACGCTAGTAGGAAGCTGCATAGATGATTTGAAAGCTCTTATGGGTTTGGCTTGGACCTGGAACTATAGCAAAAGCCAAAATAAACTGAGATCAAATAGTGTATAAGTAAAATAAGAGGAGGTCATTTAAACTATATATATATATATATATATATACACACACATATATACACACACATATATATGTATGTATATATATATATATATATACACATAAACTATATAGATAAACTATATATAGAGATAAACTTATATATATATATATATATATATATATATATATATATATATATATATATATAGTTTTTAAGAGCAAATGTTCTCAAAAAATAAGAACCACAAAACTAGAATCACTACAGGCTAATCTCTTGGAGAAATTCATCCTTTTCTTCTGGCTGGATTGGCTTTTAATTGTTTGGAAAGATCAGGTTTATAAAAGGAACTGTGTTACTATGGAAACAAGCTATTCAATATCAAACAGGCAGGTTGACCACAAAAGGGTAATTACTTTAGTTTTCCCCTTAACTGAATTTTTTCATGGTTTTCAATAATCATAAACCCTTTGGGTCAGTTGATGTTATAGTGAGCCCCAAGTAAGACACCAGACTTGAGTTATTTTCCCCAGGCTGCTTACTATCAGAGTACCCCAGACCCTGATGTTCTGTGATTTTCATACCATGCATTTCACCAGAGTGTGCAACTTATCTACTTCACACAGCCAGCCTAAATTTAAATGAACAGAGACACAAGGAAGGTGTCGCCATCTTTTCCTTCATGATCAAATCCCTTTAGTTAAGAACAAGTTCCTTTTGTGTTACTTATCATTTTTCATTCTTGGCTGTGACTAACATATACAGCTACATAAGAATTAAGTATATAGAACTTAAAGAAATAAGCCATCAAAATGCTAAACAAAATTCATGCAAATTCTTATGATTCTGTCCTTTTAGACAATGATTACACATTTTTAAACTCCAGATACGTTCATATTGAAATAATAGTTTCTTCACTAACCTTATTCAAAAAAGCTTGTTTTTCTGATTCCTCTCTTTCCAAATAAGCAATGGATCTGTGTCTCCCAATGGAAGCAATTATCTGGGTCTCTTTTTCCAAAAGTTCACACAAAGCAGCCTTCCTTTCAGCTCCAGTGAGACACTGGTTAATCCGAGAAAGTTCTTCTTGGTGCCAGACTAGAGGAAGAACATGAAAGACTCTTGAGTTGTTAAAATCCCATATCTTTACAAAGCAGTTTTTAACCATCACATCCTAACAAAGGGTATTTATTTTTGAATCGATTTAAACAAAATCATACATGAATAGAATCATTCACATCATACACCTGATGGGTGAAGGGGGGAAAATGTGCAGGACTAAATGGAATCGGAGAGACTTAAACAATAAAAGTAGAAGCAAACAAACAGAAGCCAAAGGAAATCAGCACAGATGATGTCCAATTATGCCTCCAAGTATGCATTCGCACTCGGTCAGCATCAAAAAAAAAAAATATGTAACAGCCAGGAATGTGCACTGCTCCACTTCCCTTCAGGAGGTGGCTGTCAGGAGGAGTGGGGGAGCTGGGAGTTCCAGCACTTAGGATGTGCCACAGTGCTGGAGCAGAGACTACATTCTGTCCACAAAGATATCCATGACTGAGAACTCTGAGGGAGCCAGGGTCTGGCTGTGTCTGGTCAACAGTGGACTTTTTTGTTGTCACATCAGAGTTGACCATTGGACGGGCTTAGATTTGCTCAGGCCTGTATCACGGAACCCCATCTGTTTTCCTTCACTCAACTTCTACAAAGTGTCAGATTTCATAGTAATCTAAATATTCCCTATGCCTTCCCCTCCTCCCCTTTATCTCTCACTTCTTACCCCATCTTGGTATCTGCTTCCCTGAGGATCTAAAGTGACAGATTCATGTAGAATTGCTGACTTTAATTATTGCCCTAATTCACTTACGTACCACTTTCCCTTTCTTCACAACACCCTAAATTACAGCTGCAAATGTTATAAAGTAATTGCATTTACTCTACTCACATTATAAAAATATTTATAATATTTAAAGCAATAAAGATTGTCTATATGACATATATTCCAAGACCAAACCATAAAATGCAAAAGAATGATATTTTAATAAACTTATTTTTATCTAAAGAATAACATGGAATCCTCAATCAAAAACATAAAATTTAGATTGCTAGGTCCTACTTCAAAATTAAATCAGAATTTCTGATCTCAGATATATACAATTTAACAAATGTTCCATTCAATTTTTTTTTTCTTTTCTTTTTTGTTCGTTTTTTTTTTTTTTTTTTTTTTTTTTTTTTGCCGGGGTGGGGGGGGGGGAGGGTGCGGTGGTAACCAAGGATTGAACCCAGAACAGCCTAACCACCCAAGTCATATCCCCAGACCTTTTCCTTCTTTTATTTATTTTGAGATGAGAACTCATCCAGTTGCTTAGGGTCTTGCTAAATTGCGGAGGTGGCTTTGAACTTGCAACCCTCCTGCCTCAGCCTCCCAAGTCACTGGGATTACAAGTGTGTGCCACCAAACCCAGCTCCATTCAATTTTCACACATACTAAATTTGGGAAAGAAAACTTTTTCATCCCATATTTCAAAAATATCAACTTAATTGCATTAACAGAGAATAGGGTTGGAGATAACCTTAGAAATTAAAATGTTCTGTCCTACATTTAAGAAACTAAACCCTGTTTCCATAAGAACAGAATTTCTGATTTTCTTTCCACTTATCACCACCCAAAATCCCCAAATTTTTACCATTATGTTTAACGACTTCCTTTGTGAAGACCTCTTCTTGACATAAGATTATGTTCCCTTGTCTTATATTAGATAGGATTCAATGAAATTTATGTTCCTTCCCACTGTAATTGCATTTACTCTACTCTCATTATAAACATATTTATAATATTTTAAAACATTGTTTACTGTCAACAAAGATTATAATATGACATATATTCTAAAACCAAACCATAAAACACAAAAGAATGATACTTACTCATCAAGCTTCAGGGATACTTCAGAATATTGAATGTTCATGTAAATTTATATAACTAGAAAATGTATTTGCCTTCTATTAAAATTTCAGATTTACTTTAACACCAGCATCTCTGTGAAGTAGAAGATAAATACCAGAAGCCACAGTGCTGTTCTGGGTCCTTCTTTATAACCACTGCCTTTCATGATATCTAGTTTACTAGTTTTATCAGTATTTCTTTCTCCTCTCAAATTTCAACTTGAAATCATCCTGATCACGTCAAGGTGTTGCCAGTCATGTTCTTTATAAAAACCCACTCTGTCCTTTATCAGGAATACATTATTCAAACACTGAACAGCTTGATCTGTCCAGCAAGAAGATCTGTAAATTTAAAAGCTAAATTATGCTCAGCAAAAGGACTGTAAATTTAAGGGTCAAGTTATATTATGGAAGTCCAGGAAATGTATGATTGATGAGTTTGATATTTTAAAGTAGCTTTATGACCAGAAGAACTTTAGAAATATGACAAAATCTGTATGGCAAAAGGCAGTTTATGAGTGAAAAGAAAAACTGCTTGCCAGTGGAAATAATAACCAAGAATATTTATCTTGTAGGATTATATAGATGTTCCCAAAAAGCAAATGAAAATTAAATGTTAGTAAGCCTCTTTTATTTCCCAGTGTAACATTAGAAACTTTTAGAACCTATAAAAAATATAGGCCACTAGGTCATTATTTAAGCTATCCTGGAACCCTCAAATAGCAGCATACTACTCTCCGGCATACAGACTTACATCCTGGATAAATATGCAAGTAGACAGACACACTATAACTGTTATTTTCAAATACACCTAAATTATTGCCATTATATTTAATAGTAAACAATCCAACCAAGTTAATAATGGACCTTAATTCCAATAAAATTCTTCATTAGATGAATTAATAAATCTATAGGAAGAGATAGAACATCCCAATAGAAAAATAGCATGTCTCAAGTACCTATAAGGAATATAAAAACACAGGACAGAAGCAGCTGAACAAAACAGATTTTGTATCTGATCTGACAGTTTCCAAAATTATACAGAGAAGACATATGAACACAAGAAAGTCTTCGCCTTTCATAAAATATATGTTCCTAGGGTTAATAATAAAAACAAAAAAAAATTAAGATGTTGTATTAGTTTGCTAGAGCTGCTGTAACAAAGTACCACAAACTGCATGGTTTAAAGAATAGAAATTTATTTCCTTATAGTTCTGCAGGCTGTAAATCCAAGATTAAGTTGTTGGCAGAGTTGATTTCTTCTGAAGCCTCTATTATGAGGGTCATTGTCTTCTAGTTTACTAGATTGATATCTAGTTTACTAGTTTTATCAGGATATTTCTCTATATACATGTCTGTGCCCTAATCTCCTCTTCTTAAAAGAACACCAGTCATACTGGATTAAGACCCACGCTAATGACCTCATATTTTTTTTTAATTACCTCTTTAAAAGAACTATCTCCAAATATAGCCACACTCTGAGGTAAAATGGGTTAGGACTTAAATTTATGAATTAAAGTGGGGGGATGCAGTCTCACATTATAGCACATGTCAATGCCCATAAATATTTTGAAGCAAAAGATATTAAAGGATTTAGTTCATTTGAAAGAACAAACTTATTTTGTTCTAAATGTACATTCTTAGACAAATTACCTAATCTCCAGTCTGAAGTTCAACTATAAAATTAACTGCTAATATTAGCATCTAATATCCATACTCATTCTAAATTTTCTAAAATTTAAATGTATAATTTCTAAGCAAGAAATAACAGAACATATAATATTTTATCCACCACTGGCATTCTATATGCATATGCATTTTAAAATTCTCCTCACAAATTATAAACCTAAATGATCTGAAAAAAGTCAACATGTGCCTAACAAGATTTTTAAAACTAGAGAATATGGGCAGAAAGTTATGATTAGAGAAAATGGAGTAAAGGTGATATTTATGTGACACAGTAGCTAAGAATTATCAAGAATTCACAATGATCACAGATTCTTAGGTTCATGATGTAAAGAAATTCCAAGCAGGATGAAAATAAATAAGTGTAGGCAAATTAAGCACATAATAGTAAACAGATGACTATCTAGAAAAATAAATCTTTAAAAATAATGAGGGAGAAGCATAAAGCAAATAGCAAGATAACATATTTACACCTAATGATATCAATCATCACATTTAATGTAAACTATCTAAATATCTCAATTAAAAGGCAGAGATCATCAGGTTGGGCTTAAAAAATAAGAACTAGGCATATGTTGCCTACAATAAACACATATTAAATATAAAGAAGAGGCTAAAATAGCAAAATGTAAAAAGATATACCATGCTAACAGTAATCTGAAGAAAGCTCTAAAATGCATATTAATACTAGGCAAAGTATATTTCATAGCAAAAAAATATGAAAAGCAATAAGGAAAGTTATTTCATAATGTTAAACGGCTCAATTAATCAATAGGAGATAGCATTCTAAATGTTTATGCATCTATTAAGAGAGATTCAAAGTAAATAAAGCAAAATCTGATGGAACTACAAAAAAAATAGAAAAATCCAATATTGTACCTTGCTATTATAGCCTGAGATGTTAGTATTCCTCTCTCAATAAATAAAGGAGAAATTGGTGAATACATAGAAGAAGACTGTAACACAGCTGTCAACCAACCTGACCTGACATTTATCAATCACTTTACCCAACTATAGCCAAATGCAAACTCTTCCCAAATACAGACAGAACATTTTCTAATATAACCTATATTCTGATTGTGTGATTCTCAATAAATTTAGAAGAACTCTAACCATACAAAATTATATTGTCTCTTCACACAATGAAGTTAGAAATCAATGACAGAAAGATATCTAAAATTAAATAACTCATTTCTAAATAATCCATGAATCAAAGAAGAATCAAAAGGGTAATCAGAAAGTATGTTGAAATGAGAGAAAATTAAAACTCAACATATTGAAATTCTCTAATGAAACTGGCACAGTAGTAGGGGAAATTTCATAATGCCAAATACCTATATTGAAAAAGAAAGGTCTCAGACCCTCAGCTTTCACCAGATGACTAGAAAAATAGGATAAATTTAAACAAAAGAAAATAGAATAAAAGAAATAATAACAAGGTAAATAATAAACAATGATGGAAGGTAACATAAAAGAGAAAATGAGTATAATAGTAATAAAAATTATAAATCATTTGATTGATCAGAAAAACAGAGAAAAGACAAAATTACCAATAGTGGGATTTAGATGACATTACTACAGATCCCACAGGTTACAGGTATTAAAAGGATAATACTGAATAATGTTAACATTTTTATGGTAATAAATTCAACAACTTAGATAAAATTTTAAAATTCCTTGAAAGACAAACCATCAAAGCTCACCAAAGGATATACAGAACACAAATAGCACTGTATCTTCCAAGAAATTAAATGTACAATTTAAATTGTTTCCACAAAGGAAACTCCAGGCCAACATAACTTCACTGAATATTCACTGTGAGAAAATTGAAGGGTACAGCATTATCCTGATAAAAAAAAAAGCAGGCAATAACATAAATGAAGTGAGAGGGTAACTACAGACCAATATCCCTTGTAAATCTATAAGCAAAAATTCCAAACAAAACCCTAAGCAAGTCAAACTTGACAATAAATAAATATAATACTTCATAAGTAAGTGGAGTTTATCCTAGGAATGCAGTGTTGTTTTAACATTTGAAAATCAATCACTATGATTCACCATAACCATAGCTGAAAAAGAAAAAGACTATATGAATGTCTCAATAGATAAAGAAAAAGCATTTGACAAAACCCATCACCCATTCCTCAAAAGCACTCTCAGAAGGGAACTTTCTCAGTCTGATAAAGGACACCAGTGAATATCTGCTTTAAGTGACACTTAGTGGTGAAGGACTGAATGTTTTCACCCTAAAATCAGCTTGGATGATTCAATATTGATAGGAAGCGAGTATTTCCTAAATTGAACTCTGGATTCATCTCAATCTCATACAAACTCCCAGCAAGCTTTCTAGTAAAAATTTACAAACTGATTCTAAAATTTACTTGGAATGCAGTAGATGCAGAATAGTCAAAACTTCTTTGACAAGAAAAACTCAAGGGATTAAAATTCCTGAATTTTAAGTTTCATAAAGCTATAGTAATCCAGACAGTATGGTGTTGGTGTTTAGACTAATGGAGCAGGATAGAGAATTTAGAAATAGACTCATAAATAGGTAGACAACCAACTTCCCACAAAGATGAAAAAAGCAATTCAGTGAGAAAATTATGTCTAAAATCAAATGTTATTAAAATAGTTTAATTTCCACATGCAAAAAATAGGTAAACTTGGAAATTCCAGGATTTAAAGTAAAGCAAAGATATGCTCTCGACCATTCCTATTCAACATTGTATTGAAAGTCCTTGTTAGCTGAATAAGGGAAGCTAAAAAAAGAAAGCATACATATTTGTCTTTATTCACAGATAACATAATTCCTAAGTGCCTATATGGAAAACCAAAGATCCAAAAATTAAGTCCTGGAATTAAAAAGTGAATTTAGCCAAGCCTGAGGATACAAGATCAACATACAGAGGTCAGTTGTGTTCCTTATACTAGAAATAGACAATTGGAATTTGAAATGTAAAAAAGACCACCGTTTAAGACAACACCAAAAAATGAAGCCATTGTGTGTACATTTAACAAAATATGTGCAAGATTTGTATGTTGAAAATTTAAAGTCCTGGTGAAGAAGTCAATGAAGAATGAAGCAATGAAAAGATGTACCATGTTCACAGGTTGGAGACTCAATATTTTTAAGATGTCAGTTCTTCCTAGTTTTATCTATACAATCAACACAATTCCATTCAAACTCCCAGCAAGGTTTTTTGAAAATATCAAAAGGTGACTCCAAAATGGAAGTGGAAATGGAAAGTCAAAAAACTAGAATAGCCGGGCTGGGGATGTGGCTCAAGCGGTAGCGCGCTCACCTGGCATGCGTGTAGTGCGGGTTTGATCCTCAGCACCACATAAAAACAAAGATGTTGTGTCCGCCGAAAACCAAAAAATAAATATTAAAAATTCTCTCTCTCTCTCTCTCTCTCTCTCTCTCTCTCTCTCTCTCTCTCTTTAAAAATAAATAAATAAATAAATAAATAAACTAGAATAGCCTAAAGAAAACCAAAACATGAAGACTCACATTGTTCAATTTCAAGATTAACTAACTATAAGATACAGAGTTAATGTATGTGTGTGTGTGAGTGTGCACATGTGCACCATGTGCACGCATACACACAGAGAACAAAATAGAGTCAAGTAATAGATCCATACAAATGCAGTCAACTGATTTTTGACTGCTATGGTTTGAATGTTTGTGTCCCTCTGGGGGGTGGGGAGTCACATTTTGAACTCCTTGTCCCCAAGGCAATGTTATGAGGAGGAGGTGTGGGAAGCCGTTCTTGCACGTGATTTGAGCTACCTCCCTGGCTGGGTGTGAGGCGCCTAGACAAGCTGTGTCTGAGTCTTCCCCACCCTTCCCCAGGTGCAAGGGCTTGTCCGTGTGGGGGTGTGACTGACCACTGACCTGAAAACCAATCACTGACCCTGACCTTGGAATGCTGCCCCCCTCAACCTTCATTGGATGGAATTTTCCCTTGAATTTTTTGTTCCCCAATAAAAGCTCACTCCCTGACGTTTTTCTCTCTCTCTTGCTGGCCTCTTGTGTAAACCTCACTACCACATCAGGTGGCTAGAGGCAGGAGCTGGGAGGAGCCGTCTCTGAGCTGGGCAAGAAAAAGGTAAATTGAGAATCATGTCTCTTTAATTTGAACTCACTAGTTAATTTCTATGTTTTGAACCTTTATTATGAAGCTAGCATGCAGGTCGCATGGCTGAAGGTGGGTCTTTTGAGAGGTGATCAGATCCTAATGCTGACAGCCTCATGATTAGGATAGCACACTTATATATAGAACAGGCCCAAGCACTTTACCCCTCTACCACAGTGAGAACACAGCAAGAAAGCACCATGTATGAACAAAGAACAGGGCCCTCACCAGACAGCAAACTCTAAAAAATAGCTTTCTGTGGTTTATAAGCTACCCAACAAATAGTATTTTGTTACCACAGACTGAATGGACTAAGATTTTGATGAAGATACAAAGGTGACTCAAGGGAGAAAAGACACTATTTTCAACAAATAATATGGGAACAATTGGATATTCAAAAACAAAACATTCAAAAAATTAAGCTCAGAGTTTCCAACATGGCGGCGGGCGCAGAGAGATCAAGTCTCTGACCTCTTCAGCTGTGCGGGCATAGGGAGTCGTAAACAACCTAAATCTGTTTGCTCAGGATCACTAGGCAATGCTGAGCTGACGTGGATCTGGGGCAAACAGTCTGGGCCTCTCAGAACACACACTGAGCCCGGATCGGCTGAATTCAAGCTCCCTTTTGCCTGCTTCCCGCAGACAAACAGCTGTGACTCAGCACTAATCCATCCGGCTGAAACAACTGGTCAGCCCTTCTCATCCTACGGAGGTAAATGCCTACCGAGCCTTCATAGGTAGTGGCCACAGGTTTGAAACGGGGCTTGGGAGAGACAGTAAGGACCCACCCGTTGCATTGGTCGCCAGGCAAAGGGAAACGAACTGTCGCCATTTGCAAGAGACACCACCATGGCAGAGAACTGATGTCATCAGACTGCGGCGGAGGAGATAACTTCATTGAAACCTGCGGCTACAGGTGTGTAATTCCCTAGCCTTCCCTCTCCACACATCGGGGAAACCTTAAGGGCCCCTCCCAGCTCTCCCATGAGCGCGATAGCCAGCCCGAGGGAATCAGAGGTGGCGCGGGACTCGCGGCGGGGAACTACCGCTCCCACCAGAGCTGACTGCTGAGGTCTCTTGCACCAGCTACCGGGGGCGTGGCTACTGGAGGGCAAGTAAAATTCGCTGAGGATTCTCAGCCCCAAGCTCTACAAACTTAGGGTCTGAGGGAATGGCAAACTGGAAGAGTGTCCCAGTCGTTCATGAAAACAGGGCTCCGGGGAGCAACAGACCTGGCGTGTAGCCAGTATTGTGGTGAGCGGCACCCGTGAGAGGGGCCTGGCTAGAGGAAAAGTGGGAAGTGACTAGACACAAGAGGAGGCCCTAGGCACTCAGGATTGGAGACTCGCCCAGTCTGGGAGGAGGAGCTGCTGCACAGTGATTGGTTCCCGCGTATTGACAGGAGAAACTTGGCCTGGTGGGCACAGCGCCACCTACTGGAAGTGAAGTTAATCAAACTCTAAGACTGCATTTATTAGTTTTTTTTTCTTTTTTTCTTTTCTCTTTTTTTTGATTTGGGTTTTTCTTTCATTTTCATTTTTCTTTCTTGTTGTTTTTTAAATTTTTTTTACAATTTTTTTAATTTAATTTTTTTTCTTCTAATTTTAATTTTAATTTTTTTATTATTTTTTTTATTTTTTTTTCTTTTTTTATTTCCTATTTTTTTCTTATTTTGTCTTTTCATTTCTCTTATCCCTCCTTCCTTGAATTCTACCTGCTTACTCTCATTCTCTTTAGAGACTTCTTCCCTTCCCTTCTAATACCTTTCCTCCCAAGCATCTAATAAATTTATAGGAGTAAACAGTAATTCATCAGTCAAGCAGAACAAGAAGTAACATGAGCAGCTTCAAAAAGCAAGGAAGAAAAGGACTAAAAAAAAATGCAGGACAGCCTAAATATTCAGGAGGACCTAGAGTCATCAGAAAAATGGTCATATAAAGAACTCAAGGAACACCTTAGACAGATGGAATGGAACCTTAAAGAGGATACAAGACAGCAAATTCAAGCAGCAAAAGAACACATTGAGAATGAATTACATAAACAGAAAAAAGAAGAAGTTAAGCATCTCTATCAGGAGATAGAGATTATAAAAAATAATCAAACAATAATTCTAGAAATGAAGGAAACGATAAACCAAATTAAAAACTCAATTGAGAGTATCACTAACAGAGTGGAGCAAGTAGAAGCCAGAATGTCAGATAATGAAGACAAAATATATCATCCTGAAAAGAGTCTAGCCAACTCAGAAAGGCTGGTAAAAAATCACGAGAAAAACATCCAAGAGTTATGGGATAACATAAAAAAACCAAACTTACGAGTCATCGGGATAGAAGAAGGTACAGAGATTCAAACCAAGGGAATGAGTAACCTGCTGAATGAAATAATTACAGAAAACTTTCCAGAAATAAAAAATGAAACAGATATACAAATTGAAGATGCATACAGGACACTGAGCACACAAAATCACAGTAGACCAACGCCAAGACACATTGTTATGAAGATATCCAATATACAGAACAAAGAGAAAATATTAAAAGCTACAAGAGAAAGGAGACAGATTACATTCAGGGGTAAACCAATAAGATTAACAACGGATTTTTATCATAGATGCTGAAAGCAAGAAGGTCATGGAACAATGTATTTCAAACACTGAAAGACAATGGATGCCAACCAAGAATTCTGTATCCAGCAAAACTAAGCTTCAGGTATGACAATGAAATAAAAATCTTTCATGATAAACAAAAGTTAAAAGAATTTGCAGCCAGAAAACCAGCATTGCAAAGCATTTTGAGCAAAACACTACACGAGGAAGAAATGAAAAACAATAACCAAAACCATCAGTGGGAAGTGCCTCAGTAAAGACAGAGGGTGAGGTGAAAGATAATCATGGAGAAACAAACTAAATTTTTTTAAAAAAGGATAAATAATCAAACATGGATGGAAGTACAAACCATATATCAATAGTAACTCTGAATGTTAATGGCTTAAACTCTCCAATAAAGCGACATAGTCTGGTATCACGGATTAAAAAAACAAATCCAACAATATGCTGCCTCTAGGAGACACATCTGATTGGAAAAGACATACACAGGCTGAAGGTGAAAGGATGGGAAAAAACTATACCACGCACATGGTCCTCGCAAGCAAGCAGGGGTGGCCATACTCATATCGAATAAAATCGACTTCAAGACTAAGTTAATCAAAAGGGATAAAGAAGGTCATTATATACTGTTAAAAGGAACCATTCACCAACAAGACATAACAATTATCAATATTTACGCACCAAATAATGGTGCTGCGACATTCATAAAAAAAATTCTTCTCAAATTCAAGAATCAAATAGACCACAACACAATAATTATGGGAGACTTCAACACACCACTCTCACCATTGGACAGATCCTCCAAACAAAAGTTGAATAAAGAAACTATAGATCTCAATACCACAATCAATAACCTAGACTTAACTGACTTATATAGAATATATCAACCATCATCAAATGGCTATACTTTTTTCTCAGCAGCACATGGATCCTTCTCAAAAATAGACCATATATTATGCCATAGGGCAACCCTCAGTAAATATAAAGGGGTGGAGATAATACCATGCATTTTATCTGATCATAATGGAATGAAACTGGAAATCAATGATAAAAGAAGGAAGGAAAAATCCTACATCACATGGAAAATGAACAATATATTACTGAATGATCAATGGGTTACAGAAGACATAAAGGAGGAAATCAAAAAATTCTTAGAGATAAACGAAAATACAGACACAACATATCGGAATCTATGGGACACAATGAAAGCAGTTTTAAGAGGAAAATTCAACGCCTGGTGGTCATTCCTCAAAAAAAGAAGAAACCAACAAATAAATGAGCTCACACTCCAACTCAAAGCCCTAGAAAAGGAAGAGCAAAACAACAGCAAATGTAGCAGAAGGCAAGAAATAATTAAAATCAGAGCAGAAATCAATGAAATTGAAACAAAAGAAACTATTGAAAAAATTAACAAAACTAAAAGTTGGTTCTTCGAAAAAATAAATAAGATCGACAGACCTTTAGCCATGCTAACGAAGAGAAGAAGAGAGAGAACTCAAATTACTAACATACGGGATGAAAAAGGCAATATCACAACAGATGCTACAGAAATACAGAAGACAATCAGAAATTATTTTGAAAACCTATATTCCAATAAAATAGAAGATAGTGAAGACATCGATAAATTTCTTAAGTCATATGATTTGCCCAGACTGAGTCAGGAGGATACACACAATTTGAACAGACCAATATCAATGGATGAAATTGAAGAAGCCATCAAAAGACTACCAACCAAGAAAAGCCCAGGACCAGATGGGTATGCAGCGGAGTTTTACAAAACCTTTAAAGAAGAATTAATACCAATACTTTTCAAGTTATTTCAGGAAATAGAAAAAGAGGGAGCTCTTCCAAATTCATTCTATGAGGCCAACATCACCCTGATTCCGAAACCAGACAAAGACACCTCAAAGAAAGAAAACTACAGACCAATATCTCTGATGAACCTAGATGCAAAAATCCTCAATAAAATTCTGGCGAATCGAATACAAAAACACATCAAAAAAATTGTGCACCATGATCAAGTAGGATTCATCCCTGGGATGCAAGGATGGTTCAATATACGGAAATCAATAAATGTTATTCACCACATCAATAGACTTAAAGATAAGAACCATATGATCATCTCGATAGATGTAGAGAAAGCATTTGACAAAGTACACCATGCCTTTATGTTCAAAACATTAGAAAAACTAGGGATAACAGGAACTTACCTTGACATTGTAAAAGGTATCTATGCTAAGCATCAGGCTAGCATCATTCTGAATGGACAAAAGTTAAAGGCATTCCCTCTAAAATCCGGAACAAGACAGGGATGCCCCCTATCACCACTTCTATTCAATATAGTTCTCGAAACACTGGCCAGAGCAATTAGACAGACGAAAGAAATTAAAGGCATAAAAATTGGAAAAGAAGAACTTAAATTATCACTATTTGCAGGTGACATGATTCTATACCTAGAAGACCCAAAAGGGTCTACAAAGAAACTACTAGAACTAATAAATGAATTCAGCAAAGTGGCAGGATATAAAATCAACACGCATAAATCAAAGGCATTTCTGTATATCAGTGACAAAACTTCTGAAACGAAAATGAGGAAAAACACTCCATTGACAATATCCTCAAAAAAAATAAAATACTTGGGAATCAACCTAACAAAAGAGGTGAAAGATTTATACAATGAAAACTACAGAACCCTAAAGAGAGAAGTAGAAGAAGATCTTAGAAGATGGAAAAATATACCCTGTTCATGGATAGGCAGAACTAACATTATGAAAATGGCGATATTACCAAAAGTTCTGTATAGGTTTAACGCAATGCCAATCAAAATTCCAATGGCATTTCTTGTAGAAATAGATAAGGCAATCATGAAATTCATATGGAAAAATAAAAGACCCAGAATAGCAAAAAGAATTCTAAGCAGAAAGTGTGAATCAGGCGGTATAGCGATACCAGATTTCAAACTATATTACAGAGCAATAGTGACAAAAACAGCATGGTACTGGTACCAATACATGCGGGTGGCCCAATGGTATAGAATAGAGGACACAGAGACTAATCCACAAAGTTACAACTATCTTATATTTGATAAAGGGGCTAAAAGCATGCAATGGAGGAAGGATAGCATCTTCAACAAATGGTGTTGGGAAAACTGGAAATCCATATGCAACAAAATGAAACTGAATCCCTTTCTCTCGCCATGCACAAAAGTTAACTCAAAATGGATCAAGGAGCTTGATATCAAATCAGAGACTCTGCGTCTGATAGAAGAAAAAGTTGGCTCCGATCTACATATTGTGGGGTTCGGCTCAAAATTCCTTAATAGGACACCCATAGCACAAGAGTTAATAACAAGAATCAACAAATGGGACTTAATTAAACTTAAAAGTTTTTTTCTCAGCAAGAGAAACAATAAGAGAGGTAAATAGGGAGCCTACATCCTGGGAACAAATTTTTACTCCTCACTCTTCAGATAGAGCCCTAATATCCAGAGTATACAAAGAACTCAAAAAATTAGACAATAAGATAACAAATAACCCAATCAACAAATGGGCCAAGGACCTGAACAGACACTTCTCAGAGGAGGATATACAATCAATCAACAAGTACATGAAAAAATGCTCTCCATCTCTGGCAGTCAGAGAAATGCAAATCAAAACCACCCTAAGATACCATCTCACTCCAGTAAGATTGGCAGCCACTATGAAGTCAAACAACAAGTGCTGGCGAGGATGTGGAGAAAAGGGTACACTTGTACATTGCTGGTGGGACTGCAAATTGGTGCGGCCAATTTGGAAAGCAGTTTGGAGATTCCTGGGAAAGCTGGGAATGGAACCACCATTTGACCCTGCTATTGCCCTTCTTGGACTATTCCCTGAAGACCTTAAAAGAGCATGCTACAGGGATACTGCCAAATCGATGTTCATAGCAGCACAATTCACAATAGCTAGACTGTGGAACCAACCCAGATGCCCTTCAATAGATGAATGGATAAAAAAAAAATGTGGCATGTATACACAATGGAGTACTATGCAGCAATAAAAAATGACAAAATCATAGAATTTGCAAGGAAATGGATGGCACTAGAGCAGATTATGCTTAGTGAAGCTAGCCAATCCCTAAAAAACAAATACCAAATGTCTTCTTTGATATAATGAGAGCAACTATGAATAGAGCAGGGAGGGAGAGTAGGAAGAAAAGATTAACATTAAACAGAGACATGAGATGGGAGGGAAAGGGAGAGAAAAGGGAAATTGCATGGAAATGAAGGGAGACCCTCATTGCTATACAAAATTACATATATGAGGTTGTGAGGGGAATGGGAAAATAAACAAGGAGAGAAATGAATTACAGTAGATGGGGTAGAGAGAGAAGATGGGAGGAGAGGGGAGGGGGGATAGTAGGGGATAGGAAAGGTAGCAGAATACAACAATTACTATTAGGGCATTATGTAAAATTGTGGATGTGTAACCGATGTGATTCTGCAATCTGCATTTGGGGTAAAATTGGGGGTTCATAACCCACTTCAATCTAATGTATGAATATGATATGTCAAGAGCTTTGCAATGTTGTGAACAACCAATGAAAAAAATTAAGCTCAATATATCATGTCTCATATAAATTTAGTTTGAACTGGATTGTAAATTTAAAACCTTAACCTACACAATTCAAGAATAAAACAAAGGAGAAAAGCTATGCAGCCTTGGGTTTAGAAAGTTTTTAGACACAAATACTAAATGCATGATCCACACAAGAAGAAAATAACAAATGGAACTGCAAGAAAGACTTTTGCTCTGAGACAGATACTGTTAAAAGAATGAAAAGACAAGCCAAATGAAAGAAATGCAAACCTGCCCTGGAGGTTGCGGAAAGGATATCTCCTTCTGTATGACTTGGCTTGATGCCTGTCCTTATCCCTAGCTGCTATTTCTCCTCTGTACTTGGCTTGGGAGATGGGTAATTGGGAAGGTGCAGGTCTTACTTGGATAGGTAGATTCCCACTCTGAAGACCTGAAACATGGCTCAAGTTCATTCTTCTGAGGCTCTTCAGCTGAAACCCTCCTCCTGTGACTCCCCTGGACTCAGACATATCCATCCGCCCTCCAGGTAGCCACTTATGGAGTATCCTGCTGTTCACTTCAAGCTTCTTCCTAACAAACTGCAAGAAATAGCTTTTCTCCAGTTGATTCTATTGAATGGTGAACCCAAGAGGACCTCAGATCACCTTGTTACTTACTCACTGTCTGACAAACACATGTCTCTATTAAAAAAAATCTTGGGAGTGCTATACATCTCAATGCAGCAACACTATCCAGTATCCAAGGCATCTGTGGGCTCCTTCAGAGACCTCTAGTTTCCTGCTTTAGAGAAAGACCCCAATCTACCCTCCTAGGCATGGAGTAGGCAGCAGTCGTTTGTATTCCTCAAACAAAGGGAACATATTCCAAAGCTCCCCTAGAGGACTCTCTTGAAACTCTTCTCACTTGACATGTAGTGAGAATAGCACAACCCTCTGCCCTCACCCCAAAGCACAGCCCACAGTCGTGGCTCCCTCCAAAGAACCTCTTTATAACCTCTTCAAATCCTCCCCCCTTTCCTTTTCAGGTCTTTGATCCTGCTGAATAATCCCTAGGACAAGGAATAGTTCCCAACTCACTTTTTTTGTAAATTATTTCTGAGGAAGAGGGTTGTCTCACATGACAAATATCCTGATGTCATCTACTGGACCCTCTGTGAAAAATGAGGCAGAGTAGTAGTACTGCACACCCTCCAGGAAGGACACAATGAGAAAGACAGAGTGATGAATGCTGGAGAGGACAATGGACCAATTAAAATTTTCATAATCTCCTGTAAGGAGTATAAACTAGTACAATCTTTGTAAAATCATCTAGCAGGATCCACTAAAGCTGAATATATGCCTATGCCACGAATGAGAAATTCTACTCCTAGAAATCCACATCCAAGAGAAATGTACACATATCTTTACCTAAAGACATTTGTGCACCACTACTTGTATTGGACAAAACTGGGGTGGAAAGACAAATCCACAGTACAATTAATATATCAATTGTGGTGCATTCATGGAATGGCATACTCTATAGAAATGAGAATGAACAAACTCACAAATAACAAGGAAAAATCCCATGATAGAGTACTGAATTTTAAAAGCCAGATAGAAAATATTCCTTATAAATAATTCCACTTATATAAAAATTTAAAAATTTTTAATCAACCCCAATTATTTCAGACTTTTGTTGAAATACAGGATACCTAGGTACTTTTGTAGCACCTGTTTTCTTCCTCTATTGTACCTCATGACAATTCAGAGTAGTGAAGGAAGTCACCCTCAACATATTGCTATAAGAAAAAAAGACATAAAAATCAAATGTTGGCTAGAAATGGTCTTGTTTTTCAATACATCTCAGTCACATTTATTTCCTTAACTTGACTTCATTTTGTTTTTACTATAGGAAGACAGCTTGTCTTGAGGAAAAGTGGTTTTCTATTATGAATTTAAACTATATAACTGTCTCTATGAGCCACAAGAGGGCAGCAGTTTCAAGGACCAGAGTTAGGAATATGGAATGAAGAACACTATATTTAATAGAAGAGCTTGTGAAACAAATTTTAACTTATTATTCCAAGTGTTTTAATTTATAATTTTAGAATTGAAGGAAAGTGAGATATGTCTTTCATGTAAAAAAAAATCTTGTTTAACTTTTGTTTTTCTTAATACAAATCGTGTAGATTTATGTGACATATGTGTTCTATTTTGATATGCAAGTTTTGAATAAAATTATTTACCATAAAATAACAATTCACATATACATATAGACCCTGGCACTTTTTAAGTACTTTTATACATATAATGTTTTATATTTTTTACTTTACTAAGCCTTCTGAAATAGATGTGCCAGAAACTATGGAGTCCTTTTTATAGATAAAGGAGCTGAGGCTTAGAAGTGAGTAACTTGTTCTAGCTAACACTAATAATAATTGGAAAAGGCAGAACTTCATTCAACATGTTTTTCAGTATTTTTCAGAGTTGTTTGTTGGACAAACAAAGATAATCAAGGCAACCTTTAGTTAATTCATGTATGAATTTAGATTATTATTATTTTCATGGATCTCTGCTCTAACATAAGGTTAGTTTTATAATTATCCTCCAATACTGACACTTAAATTAACCATTGTTATCATCTCACAGAGAAAATTAAATAGAAATGAAGTTTAAAATAAAATAAACAGTATTCCTAGAGATTAATGATTAGAAGAAAGAGGGTAGCAGATGTACAAGTCTATATGAAGGCTTGAAGTTACCTTAAACACTGTTACACCGAGTTGTAAACATTCCCACATCACTTGATTTTTCTGTTACTGAAGAGATAAGTGTTTGTTAGGCCATGTGTTTATTTATTTTATCTCCAGTAAGTAGGGTATTAGCTCATAGCTATTTAAATACACTCAAAATCCAACACTTAAACTTATATACAATTTGAGAGCATGACGTGAGTAATTGAACTCATAACATAAACCAAAATATCATATAAGGGGGCCGGATGCAGTGGCACATTCCTATAATCCCAGTGGCCCCAGGAGACTGATGCAGGAGGATTTATAGTTCAATGCCAGCCTCAGCAATTTAGTGAAGCCCTGAGCAACTAGTGAGACCCTGTCTAAAAATACAAATAACTGGGGATGTGAGTCAGTAGCTAAGTGGCCCTGGGTTCAGTTTCTGGTTTAAAAAAAAATATGTAAGGAAGTAAAGACAGAAAAAAATCACTTAAAATTAATATTATGAATAATCATAGAAAAGTAAAAGACTAATTTCCTTGAATAAAAAGACCTTGTTCAACTAAAAAAACAAATGACAGGCTATTTTCCATTGTTGCTCTGGGTTTTTTTGTTGTTGTTTCTTTGTGTGTGTGTGTGTGTGTGTGTGTGTGTGTGTGTTACTGAGAATCAAGCCCAGAGTGCTTTACCCTTGAGGTAAATAAACCCTCAGCCCTTTTTATTTTTATTTTGAGACATGATCTTGCTCAATTGCCCAGGTTGGCCTGGAACCTGTGATCTCCTGCCTCCGTGTCCCAAGTAGCAGGCATTTGTCACTGCACCCAACCAAGCCTAGTTTAAAACTCTAAACAGAGGTATAGACACACACACACACACACACACACACACACACACACACACAAAATGGAATATTACTCAGCTATAAAGAACAATGAAATTATGGCATCTGCCAATAAATGGATGAAACTGGAGCGTATCATGTGAAATAAGCCAATCCCCAAAACTAAGGTCAAATGTTCTCTCTAATATTCGGAAGCTAATCCAACATAAGGGCAATGGGAGAGAGAAAAGGGAACAAATGAGAGGGAATTTCATCAAAACAGAGGAAATATTAGTAGATTAGACCAAGGGGACTGAAGGGATGAAGGAGGGATGGGTAAAGGAAGAAGAGTGCAATGAAATCTGACTGCACTTTCATATGTACATACATGAATACAGCACCTTGCATCCCAACATCAAGTTCAGACGTAAGACACTGACTTAAAAAAAAAAAACATAAATTGCAGAAATATCAGTAAAGGGAGGAGAGTGAGTAGAGGGAGGAGGGGGGAAGTGCTGGGGACTGAATAGAAGCAAATTATATTCCCTGCTTTTGTGATTATGTCAAAATGTATCCTCTAGTGTTATAAATAACTAAAAAGAATCAATAAATAAATAAATGTTAAAAGATGTATTGTTATGAATTGTTATTATATAAATGAAAAGGGTAGGGTGAGGATTACGAGATGACAAATAGTATATCCAAGTTATATTGTTAGTCACAATACCCTTGAGTAGTTGACATTTGTCCTGAGATTGGAGGATAGGCCATTGGGAAAGGGCTTCAAGAAAGGCAGAGGTGTGTCTGTCACCCTTTTTCAAGTAACTGAAGCTTTTCATTTACCAGTGACTAACACACATACTGTAGAAGAAATAGGATATAAATCATTCACTATTATTATTATTGGGGGGTTTAAAAGGTATCGTTGAGCACCTTCTCTAAAGAACACAGTCACAGGATGCTGGATTGAGGGATTTAAACAGCTCACCTCTGAGTTCACAAACTGCCCAAAGCATCAGAAAACCAGGTGAGACAGTGCTTTCTCTCTCTCTCACGTGAATATGGATCAAATGACCCAATATACCTAAACTATATAGTTGACACAAAATATGCACATTTGTTAGCATAAAAGCATTTTTAATGTTGTTTCAGCCTTAATTTCTGTCCCAAATGTAAGATAGTATTCATCTAACTTCAGATCAGATTCCCAAGACTTCTCCCTAACATGCCTTTCTTTTGTCTTCAGTAAAACTGTTTACCTATTAATGAAAAATTTCTAAGTTAATATTTTATTTAAAACCTATGTCAAACTTACAGTTTAGTGCATTATAAAGAAGTTCAAAGTCTTCATTTGTTTTAGGATTATGCCTCCGGTGATAGTCCAATTGTGTCCATTCTTCTTTTTCTTTTATTTTCCGTAGTTCTTCTTGGGCTTCCCACTCCAACCTCAACTTTTTCTGTTCTTTTAGTTCCCTTACAAAGACTTTAGCATGCCATTGCCTGTAGTGAGTCTGTATTACTATCGCCTGTATTTAAATTAAAAGGAAATAAAGTGCCTACCATCAACTTTTTGATCAGACAATAAAGAAAGGCAACAATGATTATTTCAATACCAATTCAGCAATAAAACAGTGCTGAGTCTGACTTTAGCTCGGTGTTAGATATTCTTACATATACGAACATAGAAGCCACAGATAATACATGTCACTGCTATTTGTCTTGTAATCTAGCAAATACACCTTCACAGAGGCTGTTAGTATAATGCTTAAGAGCACAGAATCTGGAGTTAGACTTAATTTGAAATTCCTCTCTGCTACTTAGTAAGTAGATTTATTTGGGGCAAGTTTCTTGCCATCTCTTTACTTTAGGACTCTCATAAACAGTGATAACAGTATGCTTAGAAAGTGCTTAGCCTCCCAGGCATGGTAGTGCATGCTTGAAATCCCAGATGCTTGGGAGGCTGATGCAGGAGGATTGCAAATTCAAAGCCAGGCTCAGCAACTTAGGCACTGTCTCAAAAAAAAAAAAAATTAAAAGGGCTTGGGATGTGGCAAAAAAATTAAAAGGGCTAGGGATGTAGCTTGGTGGTTAAGTGCCCCTGAGTTCAATCCCTAGTCAAAAAAGAAAGAAACAGCTTAGCCCAAGTCTGGTACATCACATTACAAATCCTCAATTTATACTATAATTTTTATGAATTTTTTGTTATTTCTAGCTCATCTTAATTTCCATAAGCTAAGGCACATATTTAAAACAAAACTATATTTCCTAAACACATACAGGTATATGTGGAAACCAGCAAGGATTAGATAAAAGAGAGACATAAAGAAGAATTAAATTATATGAAATGGAAAATTATTTGGCAGTATTTCATAGTATTAACCCCTCAAAACTTCATGATATAACAGAGTTTTATAACTTTATTTATAAACTCAAATAAAATGTGGGGAGTTTGCAACAAGATTGAGGACAAAACATGCTGGCACATTTCTTTCCCGCTTCCTAATGTCTGATAATTACAGCAAAATGTGTAAAGCAGAAATCAATAAAGTCAATGGATCATACTGAATGGGTCACCCGAGGGAATAGAAATTTTAAAGAAACCCCTCAAGCAAAGAGACAGATGGAACATACTAAAGAAGGAATCTATAGCCTAGTGGTGCACTGGAGAGACAAGCTAGAAGTCAGACAAGTGGCCCTGGAACTGCTTCATGCCCCAAACTGGCAGATTCTCTGAGCAGAAGGGCAGCCAACCCAGTACCTGCCTGAAAAATGCAAATGGGACATGCTCCTATTAAACAATTTAGGTAAACAGCAACAGAAATATGTACCCCTAGGCAAGAGTGGTTAGTGTACCCAAAGGCTGGTGAGACTGAGGATGTATAGAAACGCCCAATCCAGAAAAATAGCTCCAGCCCAGAATCAAGCCTTATACTGTAAAACCACTGGGATTAGAAAGTGGTAAACATGCTGTTAGCACATTGCATATTAGCAAATTAAGTTCCACGTTTCCAATTCTGTGAATATTTAAGTGAAATTAACAAAGGTGAATTAAAATAGGTTGGAAATCATAACCTAGAACATTTATTTTATTATATTAATTAATATTATTACATATGAGTACTATAATTATATTATTATCTAATTATGCATTATATACTATATTTAAGTTTTTATAGGTATTACACATCTGGGATGATAGAACAAAATGAGTTAAAAATTTCAAGTCTTCTGAGAGTAGATACCCCAGTCTAACCAAGCATTTGAGAAGAGCCAACAAAATAAAAAGCCCCTCACCCAAAAGAACAATTTATTCTTGCTTGAAACAGAATTAGTAGAAGAGTAATTCTCAAAGAGTAGTGGGAAGACCAGCAGTATGGGCATTATCTAGAAAAGTATCAGCAGGCAACCAGCTTCCAGCACCCTCCCCCGGCCCCTTGCCCAGCAGATCACAACAACTCTCCAGGGGATGTGGAAGCTGACGTTTTAGAACCATTTTATTAAAGTAAAATAAAACAGAAAACAAGACTAGAGGTAGTTAATGTTTTCAGTGTAAAAGTCTATCAGTATAAAACAAGATTAAAAACAAAAACCAAAAAAGGACTGTGGAAAAATTTTGAAAATTAAAAAAAAGAAACAATAAAATATGTGTCAGTTTGGGTGGTTATTAAACTTTTAAAATTTATTAAAGACACCAAAACAAGATTTGTTTAAATAACAGGAATTTTCCCCTCTCGTATGTCCATCTGGTCACTGGCGAGCAGTTTAGGGTTGGTAGGAAAGCTCTGCCGCAGCAGTTAACAAATTGCTTCCTACTTGTATGTCTCACTTGGCTGATCCACTTATCATCATCTTCCAGCCAGTAAGTAGTGGGAAAGGAACAAAGAACACTTTAAGAGTAACTCCTGGAAGTGCCTCACATCACTGCCCTGCAGACCCTGTTGTCTAGACTTTAGCTACATGCCCCCCCCCCCCCCGATTTACAAGGGAACTTGGAAATGTCATCTTCTCTGGACAGCCATGTGCCCAGTTAAAGCTTCAGTACATGGGAGAAGGGAAGAAAGAATATTGGCAGAGATTTGTTATAATCTGATCTGCAGAATGTAGAGACTGAGAAGGAATTAATAAGCAGAAACTTAGGTGAGAAAATCTTTTAGCATGCAGAAGGAAAGGTCACAAAAGTTAGAAAGCAATGAAGAGAAAATCAGAAACATGAAAGATAAATCCAGTCATTCCAAAACATGTCGGATACAAGTTACAGACAGAATGAAGAAATTTGATTACAGAAATTACTCAAAATAAAATAGAATAACATTTCCCAAAGCAAGACATGAGTTCTCAGAAAGGGTCCATTACAAAGTTTCAAAGGCAGCATGATAACATTACAAAATACTAAGGATAAAGTGAAAATCCTAAAAGCTCATAGAAAGAGGAAACAAAGAAATTAGAATCAGATCAATATCTGTCAAATATGGCTTCAAAAGTTACAAAGGAAAATAATTCTGAAAATAAACTTGAATCTAACCTTTCAAACCCACTCAAATTAAAACCCACATATGAGGTTCATTCAATAAGGACTTACATGGTTCACTCCCTATGCATAGTCTCTGAAGGAATTACTCGAGAGTATGTTCCAGCAAGAATAATAAATTCAAGCAGGAAAATTAAAGCAGGGAAAAAAGGCTTCAAAAAGACTTATGAAGCTAAATATATTTATTCAGAAAAACAAATATATGTATCAAAGCAAATATTTAATATAACAACTAGAATTATAATTATATTGTAAATTATCTTTACTTATAATTCTAAATCCTCACCGTATAGGAGGAATAGGGGAGGAAAGAAAAAGAAAGGAAGAAAATAAATGCATATTAAGGTTCTGTTCACAGAAAGGAAATACAGTGGGATTATCATGCATTTGGCATAAAAACAAAATAGGCATGTTTAACAATTTTTTAGTAACTAGTAGAAAATGCATATTAACTTGTAAATTACCTACTCTAAATTTTGAAAAAATAAAAACATGAAAAAGCTGATCAAGCCAACAAAAAAGAATAAACAAACAAAAATGATTAGTAAATTAACGAGATGGCAGAAATGAATACAAAAATATCAACCACACATAATATAATCTTGCTTAAAACAAGAACTATTAAGCATTGAATTCTAAAACCTTTTTTAAAAATAAAATGAACATGACCCAAGTGGAAAGGAAATCAATGAGAATAAAAGGACTTATTAAATGGAAATTGACTCCTCGTATAGCCTTTTAACAGTTCACGGCCCACTCCTCACTTTGACCTCCCATAAAATCTCCAACCCATCTTCCAAGATCCTCTGGGGCCAATGTATGTGGGTCTTGATGCCATCCTTCTTGGCAGGCATTTAGATTGTAACTGCTCTAGTAAGCCAAGTTACACACTCCATTTGCTTTACAACTTCAACAAAGTCAACTGATATTTACTCTTCTCTTTTCTCTTATATTCTTTGCTATATATAGGAATTTTTTCCCTTTAATATCATTTTATTGGCATTTGGAAAGTAGTACAGAGAGGGCTACTTCTCTACCTAATATCCTATGTCCTCTATTTCCTCCTACTAAGAAGATCTCAGCTTTCTGGAGGAACAACATATTAATTAATAAATGCACTTAGCATTTACTCCTTCAGGAGGGACATCACAGGACATGGCTCAGGCCAATGACATGAAAGCACATGTCACTGGGTAAGGTTTTCAGGAGGAGGGCTCATGGGTCATGCTCCCTTGACTTCCCTCTTGTTCCTACACAGAATGCAGATGTGATGAGAAGAGTCAACCATTTTGTCACCATACAGTAATACTCTATGCATGGTGAGATTGTAAAAGAGTGGGAAGATAATTGGAGTGCAGGTTCCTGAGGATACAGTAAATTACCATCCAAAACCAGAACAAAAAGAAAGTAAAAATTAGTTTGGACTGAGAAATGAAAAAAAAACACATCACTGTAATAAGTGACACTAATCAAGACAGCCACAAAGCTAACAGGAAACAATATTTCTCCCAAGGATGCTCTGCAGCTATAAAATGTCATAGCAATCCCTCTTTCTTTGAGTAACTATTTTCTTACTCACTGACAGACTTTCTCCTCTCAAATCATAAACTCAAAGAAACTTTATTGCTTGAAATTAGATCAGTAAGAACAAAGCATCCCAGTGTTGTCGAAAAGGCTCTAAATCACCTTGACAGGGAAAGGCAGCCTTGATTTTCAACCACGGGTGCTGAACTTGGAGAACTTCAGAGATAACTTCTATAGCTCTTTTAATTTCATTCCCAAGAGAACAGAATCCTGGTTCACCTTGCAGTCCAGACCTTGATGTTGACCCACTTACATGCTTTAACAGTTTATCAGTTATATTTGATACATACACACCAATTTTAGACATTTGTGTGGATGTTGTATGTACAGCCTTCCTGTATACAGAAGATCAAGAGATTACTTTGCTTAAATTCTACCTGCATTTCAATTTCCCCTGAAATCTCATAACTCTATCTTTTCCCTTGTTGGGTAAATATTAATTTAGATTAAAAACAAAAACTCATCAGGCTGGAGTAACTGGGACTGATAAACCAGGTTCAAAGCTTTCCCTGCAGTGAGTGGTCTCCCTCAGGATGATGACTCCACAGACTTGATTTTTTTGTATTCCAGGTCTGTCTCTCAAAATAATGCTAGGAGGTAGATCCAACTATATGCTCTCTATAAGAGATCAAATAGGTTGAAAGTTAAAAGGTGAAAAAAGATGAATTGTATAAGTGATACCAGTTAGAGTGGCTAACTCTCTTGTGCACTCTTGTTCTATTGAGTTTCAAATAGTCTGGCAAGCTCCCTATATGATTCTACTGTGACAAGGAAGGGTTAAGGCCAAGGGACAGAAGTGTTGAGGAAGCTAATAATAGCCAAAGGTACCTGAGAGTCCCTAAAGACAAGGGAAGGGTTAGGAGCACTTAGGGTCTGGGTTGCTTATACAGAGGGATATTGGAGATAGGTCTGCATTGACTATCCATGAAACATGACCCATACACATATGGGTTCTTACTCAGGCTGGTGTGGCTTAGGAAAACACACACAGAACAACTGGCTTTACATATTTAATTTTTAGAATTTATTCACAATGAAATTATCTTACCGCATTGAATCTTCGAGCATGGTATTGTGCTGCTGAAAAATAATCCCCTGGTTTTAACAGTTTATCAGTTATATTTGATACATACACACCAATTTTAGACATTTGTGTGGATGTTGTATTTGTAGTTTGTTGGAGCTTTTTTCTCTGAGAAACTGTCTAAAGTAAAAACAAAACATTTAGGTAAGTATACATACTTAAACATACTGTAAACACTGACTGTGAAAATACACACATACAACAGACAGAATATTTTTCTACTCAGTCCAGTAAATTTTGCTTTTACTATCTTAATTGCCACATAATAAATGAGGAGAATTTGAGAAAGTCATATAGTACACAACAATTGTTGATTCCTTAGTTTCAGAAACCTAAATGGAAAATTAAAAATATTACCTGGGTGTCCCTGGAAAATGCTTTTTTTCCCCCTCGAATATATTTAGGTACAGTTTGGGTTCCAGCATTGTGATATTCTATTCCTGTTATTTTATGCTTAAATCCACCAAGAAATGGCTTATGAAAATCAGACTTTATAATCTCAACAGTTACCACCTGGTACTGATTAATGCCTAAGGAGATAAAAACCAAGACTGAATGGAAGTTCAGTTACAAAGGAAAACTAACATAGTTTATCTGAAAGACATCAAATAACTCACCAATTTGTACAGTGACAGTTAGGATTTGAGAGACATCATTTAATCCCTCTATCCTTTTGATTGGATATTGATCTGGATTTGTAGAAAAGAGTTCCAGTTGTATAATTTCCTGTGGCTTAACTCCATGTTGTATTAAAGTCTCATTATTTTTAAAAATTATTCCTGAAAAATTTTAAGAAGTTTTATGACAAAAAATGGCTATTTTTGTTGTTGTTTTAGTTATGAAATAAAATTATATATGAATAGATAGTGTATAACATGAATTTCTGATATATGTATACATTGTGAAATGACTAAATCAATCTAATATAAGTATTACCTCACATAATTTTTTATGTGTATGGTGAGAACACTTAAAGTTTATTCCCTTAGAAATTTTCAAGTATACAGTGCATGGTTATTAACTATGTAGTCACCATGATGTACAACAGTCTCTAGAAATGGCTAATCATATGTACTCATTTTAAGGTGATGGAAAATATCCCAGGTGCTTGTAGGAACACATATCACTTAATCACTAAATATAGTATGAATGTTTTCCATCTCTTGCTATAATAATAGTACAGAAAATACCATAACAGTGACTATAGTTCATAATAACCTACTATATATTTTATGCAAACTAAAAGAGAAGAGCTTAAAGTCTTTGAATACAAAGTAATGATAAAGAAATGGAAACATCCATACCCTGATTTGATTAGTACACAATGTGTGCATTTTGAAGCATCACACTGTTTCTCATAAATATGTATAATTTTTACATATTAATCAAAACAATTTTAATCTTTAAGGAAAAATAAATGTTGCCTGATTTGATCATTATACATTGTATACATGTATTAAATTATCACACTGTACCCCATAAATATGTATAATTAAAATAATAATTAATAAAAAATAAAAATCAAATTATACAATAGGAAGGATTATAGAAGCATTCCTATTCTGAAATTCAGCATTATAAATAAAACTACAATTCTCATGTCTTCAGATATATAAATATAATAATCATGAAACTCTATAGACATTTAAAAATAAAAGCATTCTATAGCATGAGCAGAACCACATACTATAAAAACACTGACTGTGAAAATTCACATATATTATATGTAAATATTACACATATCCATTCCAGGGGAAGCATAATTATTTTAATATCCATTTCACCCTCTGGTGTTTATAAATATAGACTCGGAATTCTAAATAATCCCTTCCTATCTCTCCTACCATAGTCAGAAACACACATAAATTAATGCCAAGGTGGAGACTAGACTCACTTTTGTACTGAAAAAAAAGTGAACTTTGCTTTATTTTTGTTGTCGTGGTTGTACTACTTTATCTTCTTCCCTCTCTCTCTTCCACCCTGCCATTGGTGTATTTAAAAAATTAACTGATCACATTTCTCTGTTTCACGGCATATGAAAATGCAATAATGTTATGTTACTAGCTGTTGTTTTGTCTCATGGAATCTTAATTGATGGAATCTATCAATCTTCAAATGTATGGTCTTCCTCAATTACAATTTTGAACTTGAACATAACAAAAGCTATACCCACAAATATATCAGACAGCACAAAACTACTTTGGCTATATTTGAGAAAACACACTCAAAGATTTGTGAATTTCAATTTCACATCCTACATTCTTAATTTTTAAAATTAACTTGAATGTCCTATGGGCTTTGTTGAATAATAGCCCCAAATTTGTCCACATCATATTACCTTTATAGCAAAAGTGACTTTGCAGATTTGATTAAGGATTTTAAGATGCAGCGACTATCCTGGACTATCTTATTGAGCCCTAAATGTACTTATGTGTGCCCTTGTATAAAAAGAAAAAAAAAAAGATTTGGCTACAGAGGAAAAGACAAGACAGTATGATGGAAGCAAAGAGAGAGCTGCATCTGCTATTCTGTGGCTCTGAATATGCAAGGGAGCCAATGAACCAACGAATCCAAGAGATGCAACTCTAGAAGCTGGAAAGGCAAGGAGGTGGATTCTCCCCTAGGGCTTCCAGAGGGAGAAAGGCCAACTGAAACATCAACTTTATCCTAATGAGACTGATTTAAGATTTCTGGCCCCCAGAAGTGTAAGAGAAACACATGTGCTGCTTTAAGCCACTAAGTTTGTGATTAATTGTTACAACAGACCTAGAAAACTGATACAGGTTCCTAGAGCTCTGGTTTTTCCTCCATTTATTTCTTTAGAGAGTGCAGTCCCATCAAATTTGAGCTCCAGTTCCAGTCCTGGGAGAAATCTTCTATCTTAGAGGATGGCTGGCATCAAATCGAGCTGTTCTATAATTGCTGCTAACATAAACCTATTACTCAGTGATAATATCTGGTACTTACAAAAAAGAAAGGTGAAGAAGGCAGGGATCCCTGAGTACCACTGGCCATCTACTACAGTCACAAAGTGCTCTCTTCTCTAACTTTCAACTTTACCTTTGAGTTAATGCCCAGCAATTGCTACTTCCCTCTTTGGAGTTATACCTCCAATTTCAGTTCAGATTCTGCTACTTATCTGTCATGTGATTTTATTAAAAAAAAAAAAAGTTCCCTGAGTTTCAGTTTCCTTCTATCAGAGAAAGAGTTAATAATATTACCTACATCAAAGGGTTGCTGTGTGGATTAAATGATAATGTAGGCAAAACATTTTGCAGACATACTAACACATAGTAAGGGTTCAAAAAATAAACTAATCATGATGATCATCATTATTATTATGACTAATAATTATTTAAACTTTAGCCTTGTTTCCTTAGTCAGGCTTTATATGTGCTATTTGCACAAATCTTACTTTTGGAGTATATTCACTATAAATTGATTTTTTAAAAAATGATTTTGAAACTTCTTTTTTCTCTGCAAACATTGTGTAGCATCTTTATAAGTCAATACCAAGACTTTTAAAACTAAAATATTAGAATTTGTTCAGACACATTGTAAAAAAAAAAAAAACATTTTTTGCTAGGTTAGTCTGGTTCTCTATCACAGTTACAAAGACTATGTCCAATCATGATCAGTCATGATTCAAGACTAATATAACTTCAATGGGGCTTCTCAATATCATCCACAAAATATAAACAAACCAGACATCACAGGAATGACCTTAACATATACAATATTCAGAAACCATTTTCAGTCTTCTTGTTCTATACATTATCCTTATCTTATTTCTTCAATCTCAGCTCCTACCATCCCACATACAAAATCTACTTCCAGCCACTCAAAATGTCTTATCACTTCCTAAAAGCTCCAGTTTTTCTCATCTCTTTGGGAATTAGCACAAATATCATCACATTTATAAATTGAAACATTCCATAATCTCTCAGATTTCTTCCTTCCTATTCTTATAGCTCTTTGTGCAGATTTCCAATAAAGCATTTGTATGTTATATGGAAACTCTTGCATGCAATTCTCCCCCTTACTAGTCTGTAAGCAATTTGAGAACAGGAATCGTGTTTCATGTTTCTCTGTTATCCTTCACTATCAGCAAAATATCTAGAATCAAATGTCTTTAATAAAAAGGAATTAAATGAATAAATACATAACCACAAGTTAATGCTAAAACAGTAAATATGTAGATATTTAGTTTTTAAAAAATCAAAGGTCTTGACTGTTTACATACTAAAACTGGAGAAATC
Source organism: Spermophilus citellus (assembly GCF_964194105.1). Classification (NCBI taxonomy): domain Eukaryota; kingdom Metazoa; phylum Chordata; class Mammalia; order Rodentia; family Sciuridae; genus Spermophilus; species Spermophilus citellus. The sequence continues at coordinate 181,929,842 of NC_138184.1, read as the reverse complement.
TTAATAAATTCATGAACCTTCAAACTTACCTTTGTAACTTATCTGCAGTACAGAAGGTGGGATATGTAACAAGTACGAAAAGTGATCCTTGAGGTGTTTAAAAATAGTGTCAACTTTAAAAGGCATTATAATTTCCTGGCCCACAGGAATAAGTACAACTCTTACTAAAGATAAAAAGAGAAAATAAATAAGCATCATCAAATACACAAGGGTCAGTAACCTACACTCCACAAACAGAATTATGGGCTGACTTTTAACTGTGTGAAACACAGGTTATTTCTGCTATATTTCCCCACCACACCACAATGATATCTAAAGAGAAATGACCAAACTGAGCTACAACCTTAGGTTTTGAAAATTAATCCATAATCTCAAAATTTTTCATCAATGTTCACCACCTATATTATGACTTAAGTACAGAAAGTAGCTCTAAAAATCAAGCATTTTTGTCTAGTGAGTATAAGAAAATGAGACCTTGAAATAGAAAGGTTGTCTCAGAACCTGGAAATGCATTTGAACTCCCCATTATAACTACTTTTCACAAAACTTTACATTGTATGGCTCACACTCCACCCTACAAAATAGGAAATCAAGATGCTTATGTGTTGAGTAAGACAAAGGTGGCACATGCCTGTAATTCCAGTGATTTGGGAGGCTGAGGTAGGAGGATTGCAATTTCAATGTTAGCCTCAGCAATTTAGTAAGGCTCTAAGCAACTCAATGAAACCCTGTCTCTAAATAAAATATTAAAAAGGGTTGGGTATGTTGCTCAGTTGTTAAGCAACCTTGGATTCAATCCCAGGAGCAAAAAAAGAAAAAAATAAAAGAGGGCTGAGGTTGTGGCTCAGTAACAGAGCACTTGCCTCTCTTATGTGAGGCATTGGGTTCGATCCTCAGCACCATATAAAAATAAACAAAATAAAGATATTGTGTCCATATATAACTAAAAAGTTTTTTAGAGATGCTTTTGTGTTAAAAATTAAAAACTTATCATAAATGATCATCTATTCACAAATTATATGGAATAGGTATATTATAAATTATTTTACCTTATAGACTTTAACTTTTTGTTTCAGTCAGCTATTTTGCCACTGTGACTAAAAAACTAAACTAGAATACTTGTGGAGGAAGAAAAGTTTATTTAGGGGCTCACAGTTTCAGAGGTCTTAGTCCTTAGATGGCCAGCTCCATTCCTCGGGGCTTGAAGTGAGGTAACATCATGGAGGAAAAGTGTGGCAGAGGGAAGCAGCTTACATGATGATCAGGAAGCAGAGAGAGAGAGACTCCACTCGCCAAATACAAATATATACACCCAAAAGCCATGCCCCCAATTCCCATCTCCTCCAGCCACATCCTACCACTTCAGTTACCACTCAGTTAATCCCTATCAGGGGATCAATTCACTAATTGGGTTAAGATTCTCAAAACCCAATCATCTCTCCTCTGAACATTCTTGCATTGTCTCACACATGAGCTTTGGGGTGACATTTCACATCCAAACCATAACATTTTTAATAGAAAGGATGCAATAAGTAATCATATTATGGGTCAAAAAGCTTATATATTTCTAGATGCCAGACAAAACAGTTTTCAAAAAGCTGAGACATTTATCAACACTCCTATGGGAAAAATATCTAACTAGGCATTAGTCATATTAAGTTTCTTTAAACTTATTAAAAATTGTTCTCACAGTTCTCTATGAACAAAAGAAACACTTTCAGATACCAAACAGAAATTATCAGAAGGCTATTTTGTTTCTTGGTGCAAAAAGCTATGGAATTGCCTTACATAGCTATAAACCAGATTTTTCTAGTTTCTTAATGTTTTAAAATTTTAATGATTTTGTGTTTAATGTGTTTAAAAATTTTAATTAATTTAAAATTTAAGAAATCTTAATTAATGATTAATGTTTTTAATTAATGATTAAGTTGCTTCTTAAGTTTTGGAATGGGAGGTATATTGAGGGAAGCTTGATAAGTACAGGGTCAAAACAACTTTTTATTTTAAAAACTCACCATGTCTTTAAGTTACAATATCAGGGAATTATAGAAACACCAAAAATGGAACCCAAATTTACACTAAATAATGAAATTGAGAGATACTCAGTTCTATTGTGTATTGTATAACATAATTAGTTTTCTGAACATACCACACAGGGTTAAACAACCCACTATAGTCAAAACTTACATTTTACCAGCCAAACTGCTATTGCTATTATCATTATTAAATGACAACCCATGTTCTCCATCCCATGAGTGGAAACTCTCAAAACACATGAACAAGCAAAGAAAAGGCAGTCAGTTAATGGTTTTCTGTGTAACTAACTTATTACTTCTCCCCTTCTCTATTATTAATAATATTATAATGAGGCCAGGCATGGTGGTGCACGCCTGTAATCCCAGTGGCTCAGGAGGCTGAGTTAGGAGGATCACAAGTTCAAAGGCAGTCTCAGCAACAGCGAGGCACTTAGCAACTCAGTAAGACCCTGTCTCTAAATAAAATACAAAATAGGGCTGGCAATGTGGCTCTATGGTTGAGTGTCCCTGAGTTCAATCCCCAGTACACACACACACACACACACACACACATACACACACACATCTCAAATAATGAACGCTGCTTTAGGGCTTTAAAATTGACCTAAAATGAGAGACATTGATTTTTCCAAGGCTAAATATATGGTTAACTCTAAGCAGACTATAAAAATATGTAAAAGCAGCATAATACAAGGAATGAACAAAGAATATGAAACTAGGGAATCGGGTTTCTAGCTATGTAAAGCAATTCCAAGTTGGCATGCAAAAGAACTGTAATTGTACTCAATAATTTCTACCATTTCCCAAGTTCCCTAAACATTTTAAACTTATTTATTTGAATAAATAAGTAAATGTGAATTTAAAATTTAGTGATGTTCATTTGCTGAGGAAGAAGAGTAGATATTGCAGAACAGAAAAAAGTTTTCACATAGTAGATACTGTAGTGCATTCCTGTAATCCCAACAACTCAGGAGGCTGAAGCAGGAGGAAATAAAAAATAAAATGGGGTGGGAATGTAGCTCAGCGAAAAGCATGCTGGGGTTCCATCCCTAGTACCAAGAAAGAAGAAAAGGGAAGCTTTCACACGTTTTTCAGTGGTGTAACTATGGAAATTTGGTGGTCATGGGAAAGGAAAACTAGCAGCAAATATAAAATAGGTATTCAAACAAAAATAAACAAAAAATTAACAAGGAAAAGCAACTCTTCATTGAAATGCAGAAATGAAATATGCTATCTTCTTTTGGAAATACCTGTTACTGAAGATTCTCTCACTGATGTTTGCAAAGACTCCTTCATATCCTTTATTTTATTCAGAAATGCCAGAGTTTCCTCTTTTGAATCCTGTTGGGTGAACTCCACGTTGGGCTGCGGTGAATACCCTGAAACAGGCAAGGATTTTCTGGGAGACACAGCCTCTTCCAGGCGTCTTCTTTCCTCGTTCAATTCAAGGCTTAAAATGCTGATGTCACTTTGCTCACTGAGTTCTAGTTCAGATTCATGCTCTTCACTTACATCTAACTCTGAACGTTCTTCTGAGGGTGCTGGAATATTGACAGTGTCAATAACCTCCTCATATTCTTCTGGCTTAACCGTATTTTCAATATTAAACTCTTCCTCTTGATCAGACATTTTCCTATATCAAGAAAAATTAATACATTTACTACATACGTAAGAGTTTCTCCACCAAATATCAAACTCATTGCTAACATAGAGTGATGTTCATATTAACATGGTGTTCACGGCTGGGTGCGGTTGGGCACGCTAGGCTGACACAGGAGGATCAGGAATTCAAAACAGCCTTAGCAAAAGCGAGGCCCTAAACAACCCAGGGAGGCCCTGTCTCTAAATAAAATACAAAATAGTGTAGGGGATTTGGCTCAGTGGTAGAGCGCTTACCTAGCCTGTGTGAGGCAATGGGTTTCATCCCTGGCACCACAAAAAAAAAATTTAAAATAAATAAAATAGAGGTCAGAGGGAAGATGGTGGCGGGAAGTGAGTAAGCCGCTCTGTGCCCCGCGCCGCCACGTCTGAAAAGATGAGGTAAAGATCATTAAAGGAGATCTGTCGACAAAAACCCAGCACCGTGTCAAGAAAGGGGCCTAGGTGGAGTGAATCCGCCACTAATCCAGCCAAGGTGAAGGGAGTCCATCACGACTTCAGCCCAAGCAGTAAGGCTGCAGCCCCAGCTGCACGGCTCTATCGGCCCCATCTCCTTCCCCTCTCCGCCTCTCCGCCTCGCTTCTTTCTCCCCAGCTGTCTCTCCTCCCAAACTCAGTCTCTAAATTTAGATCTCAATTTCTTTCCCCCAACCTGCCCACTCTCCTGCATGTCCAGCACCCAGACCGCGCGGCCCTGAGGCGCCGCCTCCCCTCCCCCAACCCGCACCCCCTCCCCGGGGGTCCCGAAGGCCGCTGCTGCCGCCGCCACAGCCGCCGCCGCCTCCCGCGGAGCACCATAGAGCAGACTCTTCACCGCGCGAATGAGCTGCCGAATTATATGAAACAGCTGATAAGATGAGTGACAATTTAAAATCCAAGTGATCCGAGAACACGCACTGAGCTCTGACCCGCTGAATTCAAACTCCCGGTCACCTGCTTCCCGCAGACAAACAGCTATGACTCGGCATTAATTCATCCGGCTGAAACAACTGGTCAGCCCTTCTCATCATACAAAGGTAAATGCCTACCGAGCCTTCATAAGTAGTGGCCACAGGTTTGAAACAGGGCTTGGGAGAGAAGGACCCACCCGTTGAATTGGTCGCCCAGCAAAGGGAAACAACGTCATCAAACTGCTGCGGAGGAGATAACTTCGTGGAAACAGGTGTGTGATCCTATAGCCTTGCCTCTCCACACATCGGGAAAACCTTAAGGGCTCCTCCCAGCTCTCCCGTAAGGGCCCCTCCCAGCTCTCCCGTGAGTGCTACAGCCAGCCCGAGGGAATCAGAGGTGGTGCGGGATCCGCGGAGCGGAACTACCGCTCCCACCAGGGCTGACTGCTGAGGTCTCTTGCACCAGCTACGGGGAAGTGGATACTGGAGGGCAAGTAAAATCCGCTGAGGATTCTCAGCCCCAAACTCTACAAACTTAGGGTCTGAGGGAATGGCAAACTGGAAGAGTGTGCCCAGTCATTCATGAAAACAGGGCTCCCGGGAGCAGCAGACTTGGCATGTAGCCAGTATTGTGATGAGAGGGGCCTGGCTAGAGAAAAAGTGGGAAGTGACTAGACACAAGAGGAGGCCCTAGACACTCAGGATTGGAGACTTGCCCAGTCTGGGAGGAGCTGCTGCACAGTGATTGGTTCCCGCGTATTGACAGGAGAAACTTGACCTGGTGAGCACAGCACCATCTACTGGAAGAGAAGTTAATCAAACTCTAAGACGGCATTTATTAGGTTTTTTTTTTAATTTTTTTTTCTCTTTTTCTTTTCTCTCTTTTTTTTTTTTTTGATTTGGGTTTTTCTTTCATTTTCATTTTTTTCTCTCTTGTTGTTTTATTAATTCTAAAATTTTTTTTTACAAAATATTTTTTTTAATTTTTTTTCTACTAATTTTAATTTAATTTTTTAAATTATTATTATTATTTTATTTTTTTTAATTTTTTTCTTTTTTAGTTCCTATTCTTTTTCTTCTTTAGTCTTTTCATTTTTCTTATCCCCCCTTTTTTCCTTGAATTCTACCTGCCTACTCTCATTCTCTTTAGAGACTTCTTCCCTTCCCTTCAAATACCTTTCCTCCCAAGCATCAAATTAATCTATAGGAGTAAACAGTAACTCAGCAGTCAAACAGAACAAGAAGCAACATGAGCAGCTTCAAAAAACAAGGAAGAAAAGGAGTACAAACAATGCAGGACAGCCTAAATATTCAGGAGGACCTAGAGTCATCAGAAAAATGGTCTTATAAAGAACTCAAGGAACACCTAAAACAGATGGAATGGAACCTTAAAGAGGATACAAGACAGCAAATTCAAGCAGCAAAAGAACACATTGAGAATGCATTTCATAAACAGATAAAAGAAGAAGTTAAGCATCTTTATCAGGAGATAGAGATTATAAAAAATAATCAAACAATAATTCTAGAAATGAAGGAAACGATAAACCAAATTAAAAACTCAATTGAGACTATCACTAACAGAGTGGAGCAAGTAGAAACCAGAACGTCAGATAATGAAGACAAAATATACCATCTTGAAAAGAGTCTAGCCAACTCAGAAAGGCTGGTAAAAAATCACGAGAAAAACATCCAAGAGTTATGGGATAACATGAAGAAACCAAACTTACGAGTCATCGGGATAGAAGAAGGTACAGAGATTCAAACCAAGAGAATGAGAAGCCTGCTGAATGAAATAATTACAGAAAACTTTCCAGAAATAAAAAATGAAACAGATATACAAATTGAAGATGCATACAGGACACTGAGCACACAAAATCACAGTAGACCAACGCCAAGACACATTGTTATGAAGATATCCAATATACAGAACAAAGAGAAAATATTAAAAGCTACAAGAGAAAGGAGACAGATTACATTTAGGGGTAAACCAATATAGTTAACCACGGATTTTTCATCACAGACACTGAAAGCAAGAAGGTCATGGAACAATGTATTTCAAACACTGAAAGACAATGGATGCCAACCAAGAATTCTGTATCCAGCAAAATTAAGTTTCAGGTATGACAACGAAATAAAAATCTTTCATGATAAACAAAAGTTAAAAGAATTTGCAGGCAGAAAACCAGCATTGCAAAGCATGTTGAGCAAAACACTACAAGAAGAAGAAATGAAAAACAATAACCAAAACCATCAGTGGGAAGTGCCTCAGTAAAGACAGAGGGCGAGGGGAAAGACAATCATGGAGAAACAAACAAAATTTTTTTTTAAAAAAAGGATAAACAATCAAACATGGATGGAAGTTCAAACCACATATCAATAGTAACTCTGAATGTTAATGGCTTAAACTCTCCAATAAAGCGACATAGGCTGGTATCATGGATTAAAAAAACAAATGCAACAATATGCTGCCTCCAGGAGACACATCTGATTGGAAAAGACATACACAGGCTGAAGGTGAAAGGATGGGAAAAAATATACCACGCACACGGTCCTCGCAAGCAAGCAGGGGTGGCCATCCTCATATCGAATAAAATCGACTTCAAGATTAAGTTAATCAAAAAGGATAAAGAAGGTCATTATATACTGTTAAAAGGAACCATTCACCAACAAGACATAACAATTATCAATATTTACGCACCAAATAATGGTGCTGCGTCATTCATAAAACAAATTCTCCTCAAATTCAAGAATCAAATAGACCACAACACAATAATTATGGGAGACTTCAACACACCTCTCTCACCATTGGACAGATCCTCCAAAAAAAGTTAAATAAAGAAACTATAGAACTCAATACCACAATCAATAACCTAGACTTAACTGACTTATATAGAATATATCAACCATCATCAAATGGATATACTTTTTTCTCAGCAGTACATGGATCCTTCTCAAAAATAGACCATATATTATGCCATAGGGCAACCCTCAGTAAATATAAAGGGGTAGAGATAATACCTTGCATTTTATCTGATCATAATGGAATGAAACTGGAAATCAATGATAAAAGAAGGAAGGAAAAATCCTACATCACATGGAAAATGAACAATATGCTACTGAATGATCAATGGGTTACAGAAGACATAAAGGAGGAAATCAAAAAATTCTTAGAGATAAATGAAAATACAGACACAATATATCGGAATCTATGGGACACAATGAAAGCAGTTTTAAGAGGAAAGTTCATCGCCTGGTGGTCATTCCTCAAAAAAAGAAGAAACCAACAAATAAATGAGCTCACACTCCAACTCAAAGCCCTAGAAAAGGAAGAGCAAAACAACAGCAAATGTAGCAGAAGGCAAGAAATAATTAAAATCAGAGCAGAAATTAATGAAATTGAAACAAAAGAAACTATTGAAAAAAATTAACAAAACTAAAAGTTGGTTCTTCGAAAAAATAAATAAGATCGACAGACCTTTAGCCATGCTAACGAAGAGAAGAGAGAGAACTCAAATTACTAACATACGGGATGAAAAAGGCAATATCACAACAGATGCTACAGAAATACAGAAGACAATTAGAAATTATTTTGAAAACCTATATTCCAATAAAATAGAGGATAGTGAAGACATCGATAAATTTCTTAAGTCATATGATTTGCCCAGACTGAGTCAGGAGGATACACACAATCTGAACAGACCAATATCAATGGATGAAATTGAAGAAGCCATCAAAAGACTACCAACCAAGAAAAGCCCAGGACCGGATGGGTATACAGCGGAGTTTTACAAAACCTTTAAAGAAGAATTAATACCAATACTTTTCAAGTTATTTCAGGAAATAGAAAAAGAGGGAGCTCTTCCAAATTCATTCTATGAGGCCAACATCACCCTGATCCCGAAACCAGACAAAGACACCTCAAAGAAAGAAAACTACAGACCAATATCTCTAATGAACCTAGATGCAAAAATCCTCAATAAAATTCTGGCGAATCGAATACAAAAACACATCAAAAAAATAGTGCACCATGATCAAGTAGGATTCATCCCTGGGATGCAAGGATGGTTCAACATACGGAAATCAATAAATGTTATTCACCACATCAATAGACTTAAAGATAAGAACCATATGATCATCTCGATAGATGCAGAGAAAGCATTCGACAAAGTACAGCATGCCTTTATGTTCAAAACATTAGAAAAACTAGGGATAACAGGAACTTACCTTGACATTGCAAAAGCTATCTATGCTAAGCCTCAGGCTAGCATCATTCTGAATGGACAAAAGTTGAAGGCACTCCCTCTAAAATCCGGAACAAGACAGGGATGCCCTCTATCTCCACTTCTATTCAATATAGTTCTCGAAACACTGGCCAGAGCAATTAGACAGATGAAAGAAATTAAAGGCATAAAAATTGGAAAAGAACTTAAATTATCACTATTTGCAGATGACATGATTCTATACCTAGAAGACCCAAAAGGGTCTACAAAGAAACTACTAGAACTAATAAATGAATTCAGAAAAGTGGCAGGATATAAAATCAACACGCATAAATCAAAGGCATTTCTGTATATCAGCGACAAAACTTCTGAAATGGAAATGAGGGAAAACACTCCATGGACAATATCCTCAAAAAAAATAAAATACTTGGGAATCAACCTAACAAAAGAGGTGAAAGATTTATACAATGAAAACTACAGAACCCTAAAGAGAGAAGTAGAAGAAGATCTTAGAAGATGGAAAAATATACCCTGTTCATGGATAGGCAGAACTAACATCATCAAAATGGCGATATTACCAAAAGTTCTCTATAGATTTAATGCAATGCCAATCAAAATCCCAAAGGCATTTCTTGTAGAAATAGATAAAGCAATCATGAAATTCATATGGAAAAATAAAAGACCCAGAATACCAAAAGCAATTCTAAGCAGAAAGTGTGAATCAGGCGGTATAGCGATACCAGATTTCAAACTATATTACAGAGCAATAGTGACAAAAACAGCATGGTACTGGTACCAAAACAGGCAGGTGGACCAATGGTATAGAATAGAGGACACAGAGACTAATCCACAAAGTTACAACTATCTTATATTTGATAAAGGGGCTAAAAGCATGCAATGGAGGAAGGATAGCATCTTCAACAAATGGTGTTGGGAAAACTGGAAATCCATATGCAACAAAATGAAACTGAATCCCTTTCTCTCGCCATGCACAAAAGTTAACTCAAAATGGATCAAGGAGCTTGATATCAAATCAGAGAGTCTGCATCTGATAGAAGAAAAAGTTGGCTCCGATCTACAGATTGTGGGGTCAGGCTCCAAATTCCTTAATAGGACACCCATAGCACAAGAGTTAACAACTAGAATCAACAAATGGGACTTAATTAAACTTAAAAGTTTTTTCTCAGCAAAAGAAACAATAAGAGAGGTAAATAGGGAGCCTACATCCTGGGAACAAATTTTTACGCCTCACACTTCAGATAGAGCCCTAATATCCAGAGTATACAAAGAACTCAAAAAATTAGACAATAAGATAACAAATAACCCAATCAACAAATAGGCCAAGGACCTGAACAGACACTTCTCAGAGGAGGATATACAATCAATCAACAAGTACATGAAAAAATGCTCTCCATCTCTGGCAGTCAGAGAAATGCAAATCAAAACCACCCTAAGATACCATCTCACTCCAGTAAGATTGGCAGCCACTATGAAGTCAAACAACAAGTGCTGGCGAGGATGTGGAGAAAAGGGTACACTTGTACATTGCTGGTGGGACTGCAAATTGGTGCGGCCAATTTGGAAAGCAGTTTGGAGATTCCTGGGAAAGCTGGGAATGGAACCACCATTTGACCCTGCTATTGCCCTTCTCGGACTATTCCCTGAAGACCTTAAAAGAGCATGCTACAGGGACACTGCCACATCGATGTTCATAGCAGCACAATTCACAATAGCTAGACTGTGGAACCAACCCAGATGCCCTTCAATAGATGAATGGATAAAAAAAATGTGGCATCTATACACAATGGAGTACTATGCAGCAATAAAAAATGACAAAATCATAGAATTTTCAGGGAAATGGATGGCACTAGAGCAGATTATGCTTAGTGAAGCTAGCCAAACCCTAAAAAACAAATACCAAATGTCTTCTTTGATATAATGAGAGCAAGTATGAACAGAGCAGGGAGGAAGAGTAAGAAGAAAAGATTAACATTAAACAGAGACTTGAGATGGGAGGGAAAGGGAGAGAAAAGGGAAATTGCATGGAAATGAAGGGAGACCCTCATTGCTAAACAAAATTACATATAAGAGGTTGTGAGGGGAATGGGAAAATAAACAAAGAGAGAAATGAATTACAGTAGATGGGGTAGAGAGAGAAGTTGGGAGGGGAGGGGAGGGGGGATAGTAGGGGATAGGAAAGGTAGCAGAATACAACAATTACTATTAGGGCATTATGTAATATTGTGGATGTGTAACCGATGTGATTCTGCAATCTGCATTTGGGGTAAAAATTGGGAGTTCATAACCCACATCAATCTAATGTATGAAATATGATGTGTCAAGAGCTTTGTAATGTTGTGAACAACCAATAAAAAAATAAATAAATAAATAAATAAATAAATAAATAAAATAAAGGTGCTATGTCCATCTACAACTAAAAAAAAAATCTTAAAAATAAAATGGTGCTCATTTTTTTAAAAAAATATTGATCATTTTCTTGATGCCTGGCATTGGGCTAAAAACCTTGGTGAATATTTACTTCAAAAACACCGCAGAAATTTTTTTTAAATTATCACAAAAATAATCTCAAAACAATTTTAAGTAATATTCTGTAACAAGTATGTCGAAAATATCTTGCCATCTCTTCTTTTTCCAATAAAGAGTTCCCAGAGTGGGCGGGGGAATGACTTTTTGAACTACTTTTTTTTTCTGAATATAAAACTAATATGAGATTTATGCTTCTGGCTTACAAATGATTAGATGCTTCAAGGAACCTGGCAGCTCCAGAGCCACTGTATCCCACAGAGAATACACCCTGCATTAGCTCTGCTCTCACAAATCGTAACAGAAACAAACATCTTGACCAATCTAGACTGAGTTTGGAGTTGATTCCATCCAGAGTTACAGTAACTAAGAGCCTGGTTGTGGGAAACAGCGTGACAGTATCTAAAAGCATAGGCCAAATGAGTTGAGAGAATTCTAGAACCTGACTGCCAAAAGGAGAAGTTGGACAAGGAGCCAATATAGCAGGAGCCTACCTATAGAGGCTGGCAGCAAGGAGTGGAGGAGATCACAAGTGCCCTGAGGCTGCATTTCTATGGCAACAGCTGGGGGGAAATTAAACCCAGGAACCTTAGGGAGGTAGGAAAGATCTCTCTGGGGCTTCCATTTGAGCACAGATGTTTATGGAGGGAAAAAAAAAATCACCCTTAGTCATTGGAGATATCTGGCTACTAGAGGACAAATTTTTTGAGCTGGAACATCTGAAAAATAAATAATCATTGAACTCAAAAAGTAAGCTATAAAGTATTAGAGAAAGTTGAAGAGAGAGTTAGCAAACTGGAAGATAAGATTTTATATCAAATACTGCAAAGAGATAAGGATATGAAAATAGGAGTGATTGTTATGGTTTGGATATGAGGTGTCCCTGAAAACCTCATGCGTGAGACAATGCAAGAAGGTTTGGAGGAGAAATAATTAGGTTATGGCCTTAACCTAATCAGTGAATTAATCCCTGATGGGATGAACTGAGTGGTAACTAGAGGCAGGTGAGGTATGGCTGAAGGAAGTGGTTCATTGGGGTATGGCTATGGGGTATATATTTTGTATCTGGAGAGTGGAGACCTCTCTCTCCTCTCTCTCTCTCTCTCTCTCTCTCTCTCTCTCTCTCTCTCTCTCTCTCTCTCTCGCTTTCTAATCACCATGTGAGCTGCTTCCCTCTGCCACATTCTTCCTCCATGGTGTCCTGCCTCACCTTAAGCCCTGAGGAATGGAGCCAGCCTTCTAAGGACTAAGAGCTCTAAAACTGTGAGCCCTCACATAAACTTTTCCTCCTCTACAATTGTTCTGGCCAGATCATTTAGTCACAGCAGTGAAAAAGCTGACTAAAACTATGATTAAGAGCATGGAGAAGAGAAAAAGAAAGTCAAGCACATATGTTTTTGCTAAGCATACATTTTTCAGAGATCTGAGAATAGTTTTGTATTGTTGTAACAAAACAACCAAACAATAAAGAATATGCAACAGGGCTGGGGTTTTGTCTCAGAGATACAGCGCTTGCCTAGCATGCTTGAGGCACTGGGTTCGATCTTCAGCACCACATAAAGTAAAATAAAAAATAAAAATAAAAAAGTATGCAACAGAGACTTCATATGCCCCATGAAGCCTAAAAATGCCCTGTTGAGCCCTTTACAGAAAAAGTTTGTCAGCCCCTGTTCTGGCACATATCAAATTAGTTTTCTCATTAGAATGAGAAAACAGAATAATGGAAAAGAAATGTTTTAAAAGAAAATGACTGGGAATTTTTCACAAGTGATTGAAAATATGAACCCACAGATCCATTTAGTACAACATAAATCTATACCTAATGTACCATGTACATTTTAAGAAATAAAAGAATACCAAAGATGAAGATAAGGTCCTAAAAACAAACAGTTTAAAAAAAATGTATACACACACACACATCACTTTAAATCATTTTAATTTGCTGATATTAATACTAAGAAAAGTAAAATGACTGCAAACTTCTCATTGGAAAAACAGAAGCAAAGGCAAAAAGTGTAATTATTTAAAAAACATAATAATCAACATAGAATTATGCATGTGGAATAATTATTTTTGAAGAAAGAAAATGGAAACATTTACAAATAAGTTACCACTAGGAACTTACTGGCTCTAGAGTAATTTTTTCAAGCATACACTTGGAAAGAGAAAATATTTCCAAGAGAAATTGTTTTCCAAGTGCAAGAAGGAAAGGTGAAGATATAAAACCATAAAGATGTAGACAAATACAAACAAATACTGTCAACATAAAATAATAGTAGGGAATTAGAATAGTAGATAATAATATGCAATTGGAAGGGGAAAATCAGACTGTGCTCAATCCCTCTACTGTTTAAAAAATTTCACTATGTACTTGAGATTTAGCTATGAATACTGGTTAAGTTATATATGTATAGCTAAATCTAAAATATAATAAATAAAAGAACAAAAATAAACTTCTGAAATTTCAAAACAACAAAGGGGTGGGAGGCAGTGGAATGAGGAAAAAAATGAAAGGAATATCAACAAAAAAATTCAAGAAATTTCCTTAGGTTCTCAGCCACTGAACAATCCTTATATTTGTATACCAAGGAAATATACAAGGATGATTAAGAGACTATCATGAACAATTATATATTAACAAACTGAATAACTTAGAACTAATGGGTAAACTGCTAGAAACATACAACCTAACAAGACTTAATTATGAAGAAAAATGATTAAGGAGAGTGAATCAGTAATCAAAACATCTCTCAACAAAGAAAAGCAGAATTCTTCCACCAAACATTTAAAGAACTAATATTAATCTTTCTCAAACTTTTTCAGCAAAACTCATTTTATGGGCCAACATTATACTGACAGCAAAGCCAGACAAGGACATTACAAGAAAAGATAACAGGAGCCGGGCACAGTGGCACACGCCTGTAATCCTAGCGGCTCCGCAGTTTGAGGCAGTTTGTGGATCTCAAGTTCAAATCCAGCCTCAGCAATTTAGTGAGGTGCTAAGAAACTCAGTGAGACCCTGCCTCTAAATAAAATACAAAAAAGGGCTCGGGGTGTGGCTCCGTGGTTGAGTGGCCCTGGGTTCAATCCTCAGTTTGAAAAAAAAAATCCCTATGAACGTAGATACAAAAATCCTCAACAAACAACATATTGAGCATACTTAAACCAATAATCCAAAATTGAAATCTGAAATATGACTAAACTTAAAACTCAAAACATTTTTTTCTCTGATTTAGGAGAATTTCAGATTTGGAGATTAAGGTAAAGGCTAATTATTGATAAAGCCCATGCAAATACACACCTATCTAGAAAAACTCTGTAATTTCAAACACTTTCAGTCTCAGGAATTTGGGGAAAGGAATACTCAGTCTGTACCATCAAACTGAATTTTAACAGCATATTAAAAGGAACATTCACCATGATCAAGAGGGATTTATTTCTGGAAGGCAAGGATGGTTCAACAAATCATTAAATATAACATGCATTTATTAACATATAACAGAATGAAGGACAGAAACCATACGATCATCTCAACAAATGCCTAAGAGACATTTGACAGAATTTAACATCTTTTTATGATAAAAATTCTCAATAAATTAGGCATAGAATGAATGTATTTCAACAAAATAAAAGCCACATGCATAAAGCCCACAGCTAACATAACTCATGGTGAAGACCTGAAACCTTTCCCTCTGAGATCAGGAACACTATAAGGATACCCATTCCTGCTACCTCTGTCAACATGGTACTAGTTTTAGAGCAGTTAGCCAAGAAATCAAACAAAACAAAAGGCATCCAAATAGGGAAAGAAGTAGTGAAGTGTTTTGTGTTTGCTTAGCATATGGGTTCAATCTCCAGCACTGCTAAATAAATAAATAATAGATAGATAGATAGATAGATAGATAGATAGATAGATAGATCTGCCAAACCTTTGTCCCAGGGCAGGATACTGTGGTTATTATACTAGAATACAGGAAAAAGAATGATCTGCACTTTGTCTTTCAAAGCTGTTCATTATAGAAATAGCTTTGGAAAGCCAGTCCAGAGCAAAGCTGTCAGTGCCTTCCAAGAAGAAATGCAAAAGAATGAAATGAACTAGCTCCTGCTCACCTCTTGACCTCATCTTGTAACCACTCTTCTGCCTTATTATGTGTAAGGTCAATTTCTACCTTGGGACTTTTGCATTATATATTTTCAACAAAAATGTGTTACTACAGATCTGTGCAACTAACTCCTTCTAATTTGTCATATCTCAGCTCAAATGCAATTTCTCCAGGGAGGCACACCACACTCACTCCCTGTTTTATTTTATTCATAAATCTAATCAATGTTGAAAATCATGGTTTATTCATTCACTTATTTGCTTACTGTCTGTCATCCCCAGTAGAATATTGCTTTCATGAGAGAAGGAATATTTTCTGCCTTAACAATGCTGTTCCTCGCATCCAGAAACAGGCCTAACAACTAGTAGTTGCTCAAAAAAAATCTTGACTCTGATATATGAGTAAGTAAATACAGGATGCAAAGATGAGCATTACAAAATCTGTAATGTTCATTAGTTCACTATATTAATCAAACAAAAAGAAAAAAACATTATCTATACTTATGCCAAAAATCAACACATATTCATGATTTTAAAATATGATAAGCAACCTCAAAAAATACAAAATACTTGGAGATCAAACTAAAAAAAAGAGGTGAAAGACATCTACAATGAAAACTACAGAACACTAGAGAAGGAAGTTGAAGAAGACCTTAAAAGATGGAAAGATCTCCCATTCTCTTGAATAGGCAGAGCTAATATTGTCAAAATGGCCATAGTATCAAAACTCTTATACAAATTTAATGCAATTCCTATTAAAATCCCAATGACATTCTTCATAGAACTAGAAAAACAATCATGAAATTCCTTTGGGAAAATAAGAGACCCAGAATAGCCAGAGCAATCCTTAGCAAAAAAAAAAAAAAAAAAAAAAAAGTGAAGCAGGAGGCATCACAATACCAGACCTTAAACTATACTTACAGAGCAACAGTAACAAAAACAACATTATATTGGCACCAAAATAGACATGTAGACCAATGGTATAGAATAGAGGGCACAGAGACCAACCCACATTAAATACATTTATCTCATACTAGACAAAGGGGCCAAAAACATACATTGAAGAAAGGATAGCCTCTTCAACAAATGGTTCTGGGAAAACTGTGAATCCATAAGTAGCAAAATGAAACTAAGCCCCTATCTCTCACCCTGCACAAAACTCAACTCAAAGTGGATCAAGGACCTAGGAATTAGATAGAGATGTTGCACCTAATTGAAGAAAAAGTAGACCTAAGTCTTCATCATGTCAGATTAGGCCCCGATTTCCTTAATAAGAATCCTAAAGTGCTAGAAATAAAATCAAGAATCAATAAATGGGATTCAGTTAAACCAAAAGGCTTCTTCTCAGCAAAAGAAACAATCATTGACAAAAAGAGAGAGTCTACAGTATGGGAGCAAATTTTTACCACATGCACATCAGAGAGAGCACTAATCTCCAGGATATCAAAAGATTTAATACCACAAAAACAAACAACCCAATGAATAAAGGGGCTAAGGAACTGAACAGACACTTCTCAGAAGATAAACAAGAGATCAACAAATATATAAAAATGTGTTCAACATCTTTAGTAATTAGAGAAACGCAAATAAACCTAAGATTTCATCTCACCCCAGTAAGAATGGCATTAATCAAGAATACAAGCAATAATAATTGTTTGGAGAGGATGTGGGGGACTGAAAATTGTTGCACCCACTTTGCAAGGCAGTGGGGACATTCCTCAGAAAACTTGGAATGAAACCACCATTTGACCCAGCTATTCCACTCCTTGGTCTATACCCAAAGGACTTAAGCTGAATTCACAATAGCCTAACAGTGGAATCAACCTAGAAGTCCCATCAATAGATAAAAGGATAAAGAAACTGTGATATGTATACACAATGGAATATTACTTAGCATTAAAAGAGAATAAAATAATGTCATTTGCAGGTAAATAGATGGAGTTGGAGGGCATGATGCTAAGCAAAGTAAGCTAATTCCAAAAAACTGAAGGCCGAAAGTTTTCTCTGATTAGTGGATGTTGATCTATGATAGTGGGGGAGGCATGAGAAGAATGGAGGAAATTTGGATTGGGCAAAGGGGAGAGTGCGAGGGGTTATGAGGGTAGGAAAGACGGTGGAATGAGATGGACATCATTACCCTAGGTACATGTATCATTGCACAATTTGTGCGTCTCTACACTATGTACAACCAGAGAATTGAAATGTTGTGCCCCATTTGTGTACAATGAATTGAAATGCATTCTTTTGTCATGGACAACTAAGTAGATCAAATAAATAAATAATAATAATAATAATAAATTTTAAAAAAGAAAAGTAAAATATGATGAGCTAAAAATCAAAATTCATTTTTCTTATTAAGGATATGAACATGTAATTATTTAATAAAACTCTAAAAGTATTTCCATTAAAGTTAGGGAAAAAAGAAGATGTTTGTTAATGCTGCTATTTAACAACATTAAGAAAAAAATGAGATATAAATATTTGAAGGCAGCAGTAAAATTTGTTCATGTGAGGGGCTGGGGATGTGGCTCAAGTGGTAGCGCGCTCGCCTGGCATGCGTGGAGCACTGGGTTCTATCCTCAGCCCCACATACAAATAAAAAAAATAAAGATGTTGTGTCCATCGAAAACTAAAAAATAAATATTAAAAAATTCTCTCTTTCTCTCTCTCTCTCTCTCTTTAAAAAAAAAATTGTTCATGTGAGTCCTTTTCAAGGTGGAATAACCCAATAGACATGAACTTCCACTATTAAAGAACATACTCTGAAAGTAGAAAATGACGTGTTGTTCCTCTTTGTACACCTATGCTACTAACATCTTAAATTAAAAAATAAGCCTTGGTTACAGCTGAATTTGTTCAGTTTTTCAACAAATTTATATTGGGCACCTACTCATTACCAGTCACTCTTTTAGCTGTGTCTAGGGACACAGAACAAAACAGATTCAGAAATTCATGCAGTAATCAAACTTAACTTCCAGTGAGGAGAACAGACAAGAAACAGCTAAAGTAGTAAGGTATATACTGAGTCAGATAAAGACAAGTGCGAGGAAGATAATAAAGAAGACAAGGTATCTAAAAAGTACTACAGTGTCGGGGAAGGTATGGCAGAGTAGAATGCAGGGGTTTGCTGAAGCAAATGTGTTACGGAAGAAATGTGCTACTGGTGAAATGACCTTTGAGCAAGACATGAGGACAAATGGGGAAAGAAGGAAAAGTGAACACCTGTGTGATAGCTTACTCATCTCCTGTGGCTGGAGAGCAGTGGGATGCGGAAAGAACAGTAGAATTTGAAGTCAGAGAGTGTTGCAGCAAGAAGGCATTATATCATACTGGGCTTCGCAGACCATTGTAAAGATTTCGGCTTTGACTCTGGGAAGCCAACAAAAGGTTTCAAAAAAAAGAAATGATGATCTTACCTAAAGTTTAACAGACTCACTCAGGCTGCTGGTTGTCATAGAGATTGTGGCAGGTAAAGAAATAGGAAGCTGGTAGATGTCTATTGGGATCCATTACAATAGCCCAGATATGAGGTAAAATTGACTACAGAGATAGTGGAGGAGATGACAAGACGTGTTTATATTCTGCATATAATTGAAAGAAAGACATGAAAAGGTTTGGTGATAAACCAGATGTAGACTGAGGTAAAGGGAGAAATAGAGGATATTGCTGAGTTCTTTAGCTTGAGTAACTGAAAAAATAAAGTTCTGTGTTTAAAAATGAAGAAAACTAGAAATAAAGCTTGTTTGGGGAATTAAATCACAATTTGGCTTGGGTTATGCTGAGTTTGAGATGCCCACTGGACAATCAGAGTTGGTAGTTTGGAGTTCAGAAAAGAAGCTGTCTAGAAATAGAGATTGGAAAGTTAGAGAGATCCAAGATGGCGGGACAGAGGGAGGCAGCATTCTGTGTCACTCCATGACTTGGGACTCAAGCAGTGAGAATACTGTTTCTCTGTGAGCAATATACCTACTCTCATGCAAGAATCATGGCCACTGTGCCAGTGCAGGGCTCCAGGCCTCAATGTCAGAGAAGGTCTCCCAACTACTTGCCCATGCTGGACTACTGGGTGCCCAAGTGGGACCATTAGCATCAGCATCCACTCAGAACTTTCAGCCACCCACCTGAGCAAAATCCCGGACGCTGCTCCCACACAGGATACCCAGCAGCTACCCGCGCACAGGAACTCTGGCTGACACTCCTGTGTGGACCCCCATTTACCAATGTGGGGCTCCCCCAGTTGCCTCCATCTTGGGACTCTGCAGCAGCAGAGCTAGTCCCCTACACACTGTAGCCTGCCTGCACCCAGGAACTTCACACAGGCTCTGAAGTCAGCCAACAGCCACACACTGCACACCACAGTTTGTCTGTGAACACATGGTTCAATGCCATCACCTGGCTCCCCCCACCTGGCCCAACATCCCATCACTGAAAGCAGGCATCATCTTTAGTGAGGGCAAGTCCCAGTTTGGAACTCTGGTTGGCCAGGTTCCCAGTTTCTAACTACCCCCTCACCCCAGTAGCCACAACCCTGGCACCGTGACACCCTAGTTACCTTCACCATCCAGAGGGCAGAGATACCAGCTAACAACAGAAGACCCCACCTATTGGATGAGAAGGGAAGCAGGAAAGATACTGATCTCCAACCAAAACAATCCTTGTTTCTTACTCCAAGATTTTTTTATTTTTTTTTTCTTCTCCTTTCCTATTCTCCCGCCCTCACATCCCCAACATATGTGAAACCAAGTACTTGAGTGAATTAGGATTTTGAGGTCTGGGATATCCAAACAGTATATTACAGTTGTGTTATATAATCTTTATTTTTCCTCCAATTTTTACTATTTTAACATTTTTAATTTTTCTTAATATATGTGTTTGTTTTATGTACTGTACTGTCTTCTCACTTACTTTTCTACCCAAAATTACTTCCTCTCTATTCTCCTGCTACTAACCTTCTTCTTTACATTTCTCTTCTATACTTCCTAAGATATAATAACTCTATATCCTCACCTCCTACGTCCTCATCATATCATTCTACACCTTACCTCAGTTCTTTGTCCACCATTAGAAACTATAAACCCTTTTACAAACCTACTGATTATAGTAGATAATAATTGAATTCACCATTTCTGTACATTGTGACCAAATGCAGGCACCCATGTGGGCTTACTGCCATGGTCTGGATACCATTTGAGTGTGTTCCAGAAGGGTTCATGTGTTGGGAGTTTGGTCCTCAGTATGGAAATGGTGGAAGGTGGTGACCTTAATGGTAGCGCCTATTGGGAGATCACTGGGGCCACCCTTGGAAGTGATTAAGATAGTTCTGTAGGATCCTGAGCTAGTTCTCTGGAGAGCCCTATCAACACTGGCTTCTGGGCCACAGTGCAACTGTTCCCTCCCACAAGTACTCCCACATAAGGATGCCATTCTTCAACACCTTACCAGACTGGCATCATGCTGTTGACTTTCAGTCTTCAAAAAACTGTGGGTAAGTAAGCATCTTTTCTTTATAAGTTACTCAATAGTGAGTATTTCATTATAGTAACAGAAAACAGACCAACATATTCACCTGTGTCACCCCTATAGGACTTGGAGGCCATGGGATATTGGTACAGACTTGAAGCAATGGCTACCTCTTTTGCAAAGAGTTCTTTTTCTCTGACCAGCACCCAAGAAACAGTGATAGGCAAACTTATTAGTTTGCAAGTGGGCCAAAATCCAAGCCCTTCACAGTTCTTAAAACTATATGACTATGATAAAGAGGTTTCTTAACCTAAGTTTCATTTTCCTTACTTGCAAAATGGGGTATCAATAGATTCAATATCAAAAATGCTTTTAAGGATTAAATAAAATAATGTACATAAATAGTTAGCAAATAGTTCCTGGCATACAATAACAACTTTGCCTCAGTCTGGCTGGGCACAGAATCACGAGCCACTCAAGCAGGAACAAAACTTTATTTTTGAAAAAGCCGCCAATACTCTGTACACACTGGCAAGCCAAAAACCGGTCCACCCACGCGCGCGTCTACCGGAACCGCCCCCCCCCCACCTCCCCGAATTCCCTCCTACTATCCTTCCCCAACCAATGGGAACTCTCCAGGAGTCCCGTAACATGAGTCCCTAGCAGGCTAAGGTGAACAGCAGGAGTCCAATTTCCATATGAATGTAAATCTTAACATGATCATATCATCTCAATGGCTAGCTGGGGTCACCTTACAACCGAAAGTGCCATGCATCATATTATTTGCTTGTGGCTCCTAGCACAACTTTATAAATGTTAGCTAACCACTAATAAACTATTTCTAATACTTCCAAAAAGCTAATGATAATTATACATTAGTCATGCCTCAGAAGTATTAAAAAGTATTCATTTCATTCAGTAGGAAAAAACACTTTCAAAATACAACATAATAACTAGCCAATAGTTATACTAATTACTTAATCCTCATAGATAGGTTGATGTTATGGTGCTTATAAGAAATCAGAACAAAATGGTTAAGCAATATATTCAGGATGACTGAGCAAGAAAGCAGTAGATTTGTGATTCAAATCCAGACAATATGAATCCATGCTTCTACACCACTACATTGTATGTCATTTCAATATAGGAATCAATGGAAACCAAAAAAGAAGAGGAAAGGGGTACTTGTAACCAAGAAAAAACCTTGGAACTGTTATCTCCCTCTAATCTGAGATTCAGCAATGCCCCAAAGTATGTTAGTAGTGGTCAGATCTAGAAGAAAAATAAAGACGTTATAACCAGAAACTGCCTTTCATTTTTTTAATTGAAAACATAAAACATGATTACGATTTAAACTGAGGAGAATTCAACAGCATTTTTTTTTCACTTAACCTACTTAGGATAAGTAGCTAATTATAATGGATCTTAATACTCCCTATATGTGTATTAACATGCTCCATTTTTATAACTCACTGTAGCAAATATGAAATATAATGACAAAGCAAAAATGACAAATATAAATGACAAAGCACAGACATTGCAGTTCACAATGTAAAATGTTGTGAAATTTCCACCTAAAGAGGTAGGTAGCATCATATAGTTTGAAAACATTTTCTAATTAATGTCTTTCCACTATTGATGTTAATTTTGTTGCTGTGATATTATTTTTAAGAGAGCAATATGTGCATACAAAAAATAATAAACTTAATAGAACAGAAAGGAATAAAATAGAAAGTGTATCTTCTTATTTGCCAGATACCTTAATTTTATTTCTCAATGTTAGACAATGTTTAGAGTTTATCTTTTCAGAAACTGTCTATGAAGGTACAATTATATATTTAAATTTGTTTATGATCATATAAACATATCTTTATATATGTAAATTATTATTATATATTTAAAATTGATTCTTTTACAACTTACTTTTATTTAATATTTACATAACCCATTCTTAACACTTGTTTCTACATAAAACATACTCTTCTACCTCATTCTTTTCAACAACTTCATCACAGGACCAAGTCCACATTATATTTAGCTGTTGCCCAAACACCTTGTACCTTTACCTCGGTATACAAGTGTAAGTATATGTTCCTAGAACTAGAATGAGCAAATCAAAGAATATGCAGATTTAATTCTGTTAAATCCCATCAAATTGCTTTCCAAAAAGGCAGCACCATACTACAGACTCATGAACAGCCCCTTGACTGCTTCCTTGTGTTCTTATATTTTTTATTAGTTTTAATTAAATACTCTTTTGTTATGTGTGTGGTTATATTTCCCATTACATGTGTTGTTTATGTTGTCTTTTGCTATATCCAAGTTTTAAATTGTTAGGTAATGAAATGTATCCATATTTTTGCTTATAAGAGTTTCCAAATTTCACCATATGCTTAGAAAACCTTCTCACAATGAAATGTAAGTACACACATAAAATGAGGTGAATCCATCAATGATGGAAACTGATTCCAAAATATATAATATTGAATGTAAAAACAAAGTGCAGAACAGTATGTACAATGTACAGGTGTAACTACAGGTAAAAGGCAGAATGATCATGGCTCATTTTTTTTCACTCTTTGAACTTTTAATCATTCATGTATTATCTAAACGTTTTGATTTTACTAAAATAAAAAGCAGTTTCTATTATGAATGCATACCAAATAAAGCTCCATTGTCACTTATAATGCACGATTTCATTTACCATTTAAAGCTTGTTGGTGTAAGTATTAGGACAGAGATCCAGTCCTGCTTTCTACCAGATTGGCCTGGTGAATTTTTGTTTGTTAAGAGGCGAAGTCCGCAGTAGAGGAACAGAGTGACTGGTGAGCAAAGTCTGAAAGCCCTCGGCTTACTAAGGAATGAAGGAAGGCGAAACGTTTTCTAATGCCAGACATGGGCTACACTTACGTTTTGCTTCTGTGCTATTTCCGCGATAAGCACTTTGGGTGTGAGGGGATGTACACCTCCTAGCTTGACGCTGCTGCAAATCCCAAATCAGAGAGGTGAAGCTAGAAAAGGACGCTTCTCAGGGCTTTTGAAGTGGAACATCCGGACTGGGCAGGTAGTCGCAGAGCACAGGCGGGATCCCAAGGAAAGGGCAGCCACACCTGTCCTACCAGGCTAATAAATACAGCTATCCCGGACCAAGCGGTTTTGGAGGCTCTTCCAAGCCGGTCTTCAAAAGACTCTGTTGCAGGCCATATCCTAGCAACGGCCTTAGCGTCCCTCCCTCCTGCTGGGCCCCGCCCTCGAGCCCTGAGGAATTCCTTGGGTGCACCAGGCCCAGAGTAGGGGTGTGCCCAGTGGTTACCTAGGTCGGGGAGTAACCCTTCCCTAAGAACGTTTACATTTTTGAAAGGAAATGAATGTTTCTCTGAAACAAATGCTGATCACAATTTAAGCTTACAGGTTTTTAAAAAATCAGAATCCAAGAAAATAGAAATATCAAGTGGAGAGGTTAAGCAATTGACAAAGGAGAACTTGGTGTGTACAACAGCAAGTGCCTACTTGCTTATTTTGCTTTCAGCTTCCTTGCAGCCTAAGACAGTAACTATTAAAGAGAGTTCTCTTCACAAGTTGGGACAAGCAAAGCTTTTGTTAAGCACTCAGTTGTAAAGGACTTTTGTTCCTATCACTAAATTCTTTTTTTTAAAAAAAAAATATGGACACAATATCTTTATTTTTATGTGGTGCTGAGGATGGAGCCCAGTGAAATTCTTTAAGCTTTAAAAGAAGATAGGAATAGTGTTGGGTGAAAGATGATGTTCTTGTTGCAAATGTATCAACAAATTTCATGCTACTATCTCATAATAGCACGTAAAACGTATTATTACTAAGCACCTTACTTATATTTTTAACTTAATGCTTGCAAAGATTTTATTGAGGATCTAGTATGAGCTCCATTTTACTGAGAAAACTAAGGCACAAAGAGGTTTAAAGAGAAACCAGGATTAAACCCAAGCAGTCTGACTTGAGGCCAGATTTTAAACCACTATTCAACACCCTTCCATATTTAAAACGGATGTAGAATAAACTAAAATTTTTGTTTATATAGTACAGGTCCACTCCCTCATTCATAATGGTGTCATTTCTTTATGCCATTTTGCTAAAATTGCACTCCTCTCTTCAATGACTTCCTAATGTCCAATACCATTTTTGAAATGGGATACATTCCAGCTATGCTGTTTCAAAATGCATATTTCTTATTAGAATATGAAGTACTGTATTCTTAAATAAATTGGTTTTGCTATAGGGATGATTTTAAGTAAATGCAAGTCCATTTGAATCACTTCCATACATTCCAGTAAAGGATAAAGGTAGACCAGGTGTGGAGGTAAACAGACAAGTTTTTCCAAAAACCCACTCCCAGCTCCAAAATTATAATGCATCTTAAATTTTTACTAGCAATAAGAATTACATTGGTTTTAACACTTTTTTGTCTTTTCTTTAAAATTTGTCACTCATGATCATGTTACAGGCAGTTTGAAAACACTAGCATTAGGGATATGACAGGAATTGGAGGGAAGAAAACAGACAGTAGAGAACTCTAAGTATTAGTCTCACAGTGTTAAATGTGACCTGTTACCCAGTATATGTTCATATTTTGTTTACAGTGTGCATGGAATTGACTTTACACAACTCAATTTTACAATATCTTACCTAATCTGTAGAATTTCTAGGTCGTTTGTGCAGCCTGGAGAGATTGTTAGCACATCAAAATCACACACACACATACACACACACACACACACACACACACACAGTTGCTTCATTATATGTGAATGTAAAATGAATGAAAATGATCATTAGGAAAAAAATTCAGTTTCAAAAGTAGAAGAGTAATTTTCAGTATCATTTTCCATTTTGTTTTTAACCATAAATCTATACATTTTCTCAGGATTTATTGTTCAAAATGACTTATTTCTTATGAAACATCTACTTTCATTTATCTCAGCATTTATATAAACAATAAGTCCTTCTTTTGATGTGCTTATATTTTTACAAAGATGCCATCTAGTGGCTTTATGAAATCAATTACTTCCAAGCATCTTCCACTGCTATGCCAAGTTGAAATAAACAGATATTAGAATAATAATTGAGAAAATTAAGGATCTGAAAATTATGTTTTGGGAATTATCTATATAGATTAAATTTGTATCTTGTTTGTGAAATTTTTAAGAGACAGGAAATACAGATGGAGAGTAACTTTTTTGAAAACTTTGTGGGTGAGTCAGATTTTTTATATTTATAGAATATTTCTGATTTCTGAAAGGTAATATGGGCATATATTTTATATTACATAACACATTCAGTGAGTCTGGGGAAACCATCGAGAATCAAATACATTAATACTTATATGGCAAAAATATACTCATATTAAGATGGAATAAAGACCACAAATAGCGTTCCATCAATTGTTTTGTTTTCAAATGAGTTATGAAAAACTGCACTTTAAGAGATTTGTAAAATTTAGATAAGTAACCATGGGCCTGTTTTGCCCTTCAGAAAAGGAGTACACCCTACAGTTAGAGGAAAAGATTAAAATACAATGATTATAAAATAATACTTATCTTTAGGAAAGTTAAAGGATTCAGCTAATAATTTTTGTTTTGAAGATCATGAGAAATCCACAAAAAGAATCTTTGCAATGCTTTCACTTATAGAAGCTAATCTATAGTAACTTACATACAAACACAGAACAAAAAAAAATAGCTGCTATAAGATCACTTTGATAGTTTTAAGCAATGCATGGCAAACTCTATGGAACATTCCAAAAAAAAAAAAAAAAGAAAAGAAACCTTGGATTTGTTTTTTGGTTTCTTTGTATGATTTGCTCCTATGTTCCCATACCCTACCACTATGTTCATGGAAGTTTGTGTTGATGGCACCATGATCAGCCTGGCTCCCTTATATGAGCACTCTTTATCAACTCTTCTTAGAAAAGTAGTATGAAAAAGAAACATTAAAATTCTGGCATTTAGGAAAGCCTATGCAAAGTCACTTATTTTCTCACTACTTTTATTAACTACCTAGAGTTTTAGCTTATTACTTCTAAATACATTTTCAAATAAATTTCTCCAGTCCCCATCAATAACTCAAATCCTTTATCACATTAATCTAAAATCTAGAATCTCACTGAAAATCAGGTTTTAATGGAAAAAATAGCTTTCAGTAAATACAAAAATATGCCTATTATATGCTCAACAACTTGGTACTTAACCCTAAACCCCAGAATACACTTGTACAGGGGGATTAACTTCTGTTAATATAACCATGGAGGCTGGGGGGTTGGGGGGGATTGATATTAGCTTATATGTGAGGATATTCCTACAGACATTATTTTTTCTTCCTTTGAAAATAGTCATAGGTATTATCTTTTTTTTTTTTTTTTAAATACCTAGCCTTATATTTCTGACTGAATCTTAGGATGAGAAAAGGAAAAAGCTCATAAGATAAGCACTTTTTCTTTCATCCACCAATTTGAGGGAAAGGCAGGGTGAGAGAATATTGTAAAAGGACACATGGAAACCTGACAACATCACATTTGCTACAGATGACAGTTTGTTTAGTTGTCCAGCTCCTGCTGTTATAGGAAGAATGGCAACCCTGAGATCTGAGCCTTATTTCAGTAGGGGGCCCTATGTCCTGTTTGTACAGGATACCTATCATCCTTATGTAATTATTAATACCTTCTTTCACTTCAAAATCATTCCAAGTTGATTATCCCAAATAAAAGTCATTTCATCTGAAAAAATGTCCAGAAATTAAAATATTCTGAAGTATGGGTGTGAAAGGGGTATCAATTTTGATATCATTTTCTTGTTTGCAAAGCTCAAATTGATTAGTTCTCTTTCTTCTGAAACAGTCAGAGTAAGGTGATTAACCTGAATGAAATCTATCAGGAGCCTACTGCAAACCAAAATAAACCATTCTGAAAATTATTCAAATTCGTCTAGAAACCACTCAGCAACACTGAAGATCTGTGAATAGAAGAATCATTTGCAAAATGGTCAGAATACTTAATATGGAAGTTTATAGGAAGCAAATGGTAAAAGATTTGAAGGAATAAGAACAATCAGGTGTAAAGTTGTGCACGCAGCTGTAATGCCAGTAAGTGCAAAAGAGTGATGGACCAAATCGCACTGCCTTTTTGATATCAGTCCTTTTAACATTTTGTGCAAATCCAAAGATCATTGCACAAAGTGAAATCCAGTTTACTACTTCTGTTCATATTATTCTTTACAATTACTTTGACAGAAAAATTCAAGGGAGCAAGATCTAGGTTTGTTGGATTCAGCTGATATGGTATAGGCAGAAATGACAGCATCCCAAGCATATTAGTAAAGAACAACATAATATAAAGTTAGGAGCATGAATCCTAGAACCAGACTGTCTAGGTTCAAAATTTAACTCCATGTCTATATGACCTTGAATATATTATTAAGTCATTTCTTTGTCTCAGTTCCTCCAGCACCCCACATTACACATAATAGGGCAGCACTATTCATGATGGATTCCATTTCCTTATGAGAACAGAGATAGTTCACAGTATCTTCCTCTTACCAAGTTGTGGTGTAGATTTAATGAATGAAAGTATTTAGCACAGTACCTGACATTCATATTTGTCTCAGAAATCATTAACTATTAGGTTTACATACTAGCTATTATTCTACAAGTACGTTATTCTAAAACTGGCAATTCTATTGCAAACACGAATAAAGTCCCCTTTAAATAACAAAGCTATAGAAGCACTGCTGGTGAAATATAAAAGATACTCAAAAATCATGGGAGAAATGGGACTGAAAGTATAGTAAAGACACAGCAAAACAATTTTTTAAATGTCCCCAAAGTATCCTAAAAAATTTGGTTAGAAAATTAGCTTGAAAGCATCATGCACACATGCTTTACAGTTACATATTTTGACCTTAGCAAATATACTACATATTTAAGTAAATGTTGAACTGAAAAAGGAAGTTAAATAATCTGAGGGACTAACAACCTTCCTCACCTTAGCCACTGAACTCACAATGGTGCTAGAACTGCAGGAATGAGAACCCTGGGCTTGACTCTCCCTTAATACTTCTGCTTCCCATCCACAAGAAGCTCCCTTGTAATCTGATGGCTAAAAAGTAACCCAACTTACCTACTTAATATTAATTTAGTATTAGGTTACAGCTTTATAAGGGAGAAATATATTAGGAAAAAGAAAAAATACAATTTTTTTTCTCATTTTGAATAATTCAGTTTAGCCAGAAGAGAGAGCACACACATAAATGCCCACACACAGAGAGGGAAGTATTTATGATTTATCTATGAAGAAAAAAATAAATTTAACTGGGTATTTGGAAATAATGGGGAGCTAGGAAGAAAAAGCGAAGACAGATGCAAAGTAATTTGATTTTTGTCAAACTTGAGCTTGCCAACTTCTTTCCTTGAACAGCATTTGTCTTCTATTTGATACCTACCTGGCATGTATACTACAAACAGTGAAAACTACTTAGTGATTCCACTTTGAAATTATACCCATATGACTAAGATATTCTGAATATACTCATGTGTGCCAGATAAACTTCAGGAACTCCTACTACTGTTTTTAAAAGAAATTCTACATCCATCCTGATGTAGTTGGGTTGATCAATAAAACTAAAGGCTAAGGGCCAGATAACTTCCTTAAATGAAACAAAAGGAAAAGCTTATCCAACAACCTCTGTAAAAATAAGAAATTTTTCAAGTACCAAAAATCAATTTCTTCAATTATACAATGAGTTCTAATCAGATGGTTTTCAAGGCTAATAAAGTAACAACAAAATGTGACAAAATGAAGATAAAATGGAAATAGTGAAAATAGAGTAAATAATCCAAACGCAGCCTAAAATAAAATGACATTTATAATGGATTTGATAGTCATTACAGAATCATATATGTAAGTTTTCCTTTATATATAAGATCACAGCCAAGGAGGTCAACAATTGAAAATTTTATCACGAACTATTTTTGTCATTATTCTCACAACTAACCATTTTCATGCTTACTACTTCATCTCAAATGGTGACCAGTAAATTTGTTTAGACAATAATAATAAAGTGCTTTTTCTTTTAATCAGGATAATGAAATGAAATTGAGTAACATACTAAAGATACTGAAACTTTTGATTTTGACCTCTGAAATAAAGATCTATAGGAATTTTTCTAATTAACTTTCAAATCTTCCCTCAAACTTTCTGTTTAAAGAAATTCCATCTTTGAAATAATCTGCACAAATACTCTGCTTATCAAAAACTGATTCATACGACCCTATTACCATAAACACTAGTCTCTTCAATGTGTCCTGTGTCAGTTTTCTTGATTATGTCAATACATGGAAACATTTTAAAAATAACAGAACACTTAATTAAATCAGTTTCCCATCAGCCCACAGAATACATGTAATGATTATATTGGCCATTTCCACTGGTTGGCAGGAGGTTCTTCTATTAATGGCTCCCATGGTTTCCACTGCAGCATTTTTCTTGCCAGACTTAGTTCATTTTCAGCCTGTCATAAAAATTTTTAAAAAACATAATTTGATTGACTGTTCAACAGGTACTTAAAATAGTAACTAAAATGTAACTATAAGAGCTACTACTTTCATATTAATATCTCATGATTTATTTCACCATAAAATTCATGACACTTATTCTATTTAGTGGTTCTACTACATAACTAATAGTCAGGTAGTACATACAGCATAGATACAATGAGCAACAGGATGACTCATAT
This sequence comes from Spermophilus citellus, assembly GCF_964194105.1. Lineage (NCBI taxonomy): Eukaryota > Metazoa > Chordata > Mammalia > Rodentia > Sciuridae > Spermophilus > Spermophilus citellus. The sequence goes on along the minus strand of NC_138184.1, from coordinate 181,899,171 downwards.
CCCTGGCATTACAGAATGGGATAGTGTGAGATTTCATTAAACTACTCTGAACATCATGCAATTTTAAACTTATGAATTATTTCTACACACTAGATTTTGAAAACTTAATATTAAAAAATATATAAAATCTCTTTCATAATGGTTACACTTAAATAATATTTTCAACATATCAGGTTAAAGAAACATTAAATTAATTTATATTTTAATATTGCCATAAAATGTGAAGAAGTGCAAAGATGACTCAAAAATACTGAAAATTTCTTAAGACTACTGAAAATTCCTTAAGACTATAACTGTATGATCAATTAACATATCAACTAAACTCAATCTGATGAAAGTGAAATAGAACATAGAAGCAGGAAGAGGACAATAGTCAAGAGGTTTGCATCGAGTTCCCTTAGCACTTTATCTACCATCACAATCAACCTGAAAATTGAATAAAAGGGCCAAGAAAACAGGCCTTGGAATAACTAAAAGATGTGCAGACAATATGGCAAAAGTTTAGGTTAATGTCTTTTTATTATTAAAAAAAAAAATTCAAATCTTAATATTTTAAAAAATTAAGATCAAATAGCATGGTAAAAATATTAATGAATATAATTTATAATAAATGAAAGATAAGAATGTATTCCAAAAATTTAACCTTACTAGTAAATGAGGGGAAATGGACTATTTAAAACAAAAAGTCAAATAAAAATGAGTCATTGTTTTCTCAAATTAAATTGCATTCTTATCAGCATAGATGTATTAAAGCCAGTATTTTGAAATACTGTTGTGGCACTAGAGATTATTCCTATCAGAAAATAATTTGGTATTATGGTCCAAAAACTTAACTCATTATTATGTAAGAGATTTTCACTAGTAATTTTACCTAAAGGTACTGATCCTAATAACAAAAAAAAAAAAAAAAAAGAAAAGAAAAAGCTGTTTGTACAACCATCATAGTCACAGTGTTATTCATAATAGGAAAAGATTTTCCTCTATTTTTTAAAAAATTTCTGTAATGATACTAAAATACTTTTATAAAAAAACAAATTCTACCAAAAAAGTTGTTAAGCACAATTATCTTCTAGGCAGTCAGCCATATTTCACTGAAGAAAAGGTCATACTGCCATATATTCAGCTCTCTAAATTATTAAAAGATAAAAGAAGAAATTGTTCTAATGAAAAGAAGTTACTTGTGATAACTAAATTTAGAACGTAGCTTGGGCCAATTTAAGTCCATTTTAACGTAATCCATTTAAATTTAAGCCATAGTATTATCATGACTTCTTTAAGCCATTTTTAAGACGATACGTTAAATTCACTATGCTCTAATGCAAAAAATATTACATTTTTACCAACAAAAATATTATAGATGATTTAAAAAAATATCAAATGCTCAGAGCAGTATTTTTCTAGTGTTTTCTTCTCTTGCCCATTTCTGTTACCCATCTATGAATAAGGGGAAAGAATGCAAATTCTAGTTAAACAAAATTAAACTGAGTATTTTTTTTCTTGTATAAGTAATGGCCACAATGAGGATAGGATAAAATATTTCCAAATAGAATAATTTAAAATTTAAATATTCTAGATGTAATGCTGTTAATGATAATTTTTCATAATCATGCTTGTATTTTGTTATTCAGTATCATTATTTGTCAGGATTAGTATGCAGATAACAATGTAAAATCAAACTTTCAATATACTGTGCAATTAAAAGCTGCTTTTAACTTGGTCAAATGCTCCAATAACCAAAAAACAAGTATATTTTAATTTTATGATTCCAGACATTTTTTTTCTCCATGTTAAAAGTATACCAAGCTCTTAAAATATAAAACTGTATTCACACTGTTACTAACCTTTCAGTTAACTAAACTGAAAGAATATCAAACTCCAATCTTCCAAATGAAGCCTCAAAAATTCAAGTTAGAAATAATAATAAAAGACTTAAGTGACATTCACATGTCAGAAGTAGCACATTTTCTAAATATAGTCTTATATTTGATAAATTAATATATAAAGCAAAGAAACTTAGCTTTCTTTTATCAGTTTTGTGTGTCTATATAAAATGAACATTTGAAATCAAACATTTAAATGTTCAACTTTTTCTTTACCTGAAGAATCACCTCTTCTATTTGGCCATGCTGAAGTCGCTCTTCTAATTTTTTAACATCTGATTCCTGTCATTTCAGGGAAAAAAAAAATATTAGCTACTGAAACACAATATCTGAATGTTTTAAGACCCTATATTTTAAAACCCATATATAAAAAGCACTTACAACAAACATAATTTTCCTATCAACATGCCCTCACTAAACTTTTACCAAATAATTGGTAAAAATCATTTACTCTCTCCGCTGCTACATTGTTTTTTTGTCTTAATGTTAAAAAGTATTATTTGTTGATATGCTTATTAAAGGTAAGTCATATGATGTCTAATTCAGTCTTTCTAAAATAGATTTTAAAATATCACTTTGCTTTTCTTAATGTTTTCTGTATTTCATCTGAGAATATTAACATTGAAAATAAGCCAGGCACAGTGGCCCATGCCTGTAATCAAGTGACTCAGGAGGCTGAAGCAAGAGGATCTCAAGCTCAAAGGCAGCCCCAGCAAATCAGAGAGGCCCTAACCAACTTAGTGAGACCCTATCTCAAAATTAAAATTGGCTGGAGATCTCAATGGTTAAGTGCCCCTGGCTTTAATCCCAGGTACCAAAAAATAAATAAACAAATATTAAAAAATGCTGGGGCTAGGGTTTTCGCTCAGTGGTAGAGCAATCGATCCTTGGCACCACATAAAAATAAATAAATTAAATAAAGGTATTAAAAAAAAATGCTATCATATGACCCCAGAAATTCCTCTGCTGGGTATATATAAAACAAATAACATATTCCAGAACACAGCAGCACAATTTGTAGCTCCCAAACTAGAAATAAATCAAATCTATGATAAAAAAGATCAAAAAATTATGATATTTGAATATAATAAAATACTATTTGCTGATGAAAATGAAAAAACAAACTATACACAAAAATAGATGATTCTCTCACACATAATATTACGTGGAAAGAAATCAGACACAAAAGTGTACATAATAATTATTCCATTCATACAAAGTTCAAAAAAAGGTAAATGAATCTATCATATTAAAGATAAGAATAATGTTAGTAACATAGTAACTTTAAAGAAACAAGGGGTTTAGAGTTCTAGAAATGTCCTTTCGTCTGGTATTCACTTGAGTATGATCACTTCGTGAAAATTCACTATAATTTCTGTTTATTTTTATATACATTATACTTTAATAAAATGATTTTTAAAAAGAACTGCTGGGCTGAGGATGTGGCTCAGTGGTAGAATGCTTGCCTGGCATGGGTGAAGCCCTGGGTCTGATCCTCAGTACTGGAAAGAAAAAATTCTAATAAATATAGTATCTAGAACATTTAATGTCAATTATTTATTTTCTAGTATACTAAACTTTTTGAGAGTCAGTCAGGAACCATGCCATATACCACATATGTAAGAAAGCCTTCATCATTATCAGGTGGTTTTATGTTCTATAATAGTATTTTTAAAAAGAGAAAAACAAGGATTCTATTTATTTATTTATTTATTTTAATTATAGGAATTCATATGTTCCTGCTCCAGAGAATCTGAATGGCCTAGAATTCTGCATGGATTATTCCTTCACCCTCTCCAAATCTTTGCTCAAATATCACCTTCTTAATAAGGACTACTGATAACTCATATTGTAGTAGGCTGAATAATGCCCCACAAAATGTGTAAGTATTTATTAACCCCTAGAGCTTGTGAATATTATCTTATGATCTTCTGTGGCAAAGGCTTTGTGGGTTTGATTAAAACCTTAAGATGGGGGGACTTTCCTGGACTGTCCTGATAAAAAAAAAAAAGTAAAGGGAAATTACATTGAGACAGAGAGAAAGAAAGAGATGGTAATCTACTATGTAGTCAGAAATCAGAGTGATGCAGCCACAGCCAAGCAATCTAAACTCACCAGAAGCTGGCAGAGACAAGGAACAAAGTCTACCCCAGAGACACAAGAGAGAACATAGCCCTAACAATTTGATGTGGGCTCCTGATACCAATTTCAGACTATTAAGCCTGTAGAAATAAAACAGTAAATTTCTATTATCTTAAAGCCATAAAATCTGTGTTAATTTGTTACACAGCAGCCACAAGATACTAATACAGTTTATAGATAAGATCTCCCATCCCTAACATGGCACAAATCATTATTCCTTGCTTTATCTTCTTCACTATACTTTCTACCTTCTAATATACTCTATACTTCATTTATTTACATTATTACTTATTTATTTTGGGGCTTCCCATCATTAATGTGTAATTTCTAAAGGCAAGGATTTTTATCTGTTGTTTTTACTGTCATCTAGGAACTAGTGTCCATGCCTAGATCTATTCATGGCATAAACAGTCATTCAATAAATATTTCTTGGTTAAATAGATAAGTAAAAATAGTTGAAAAGGGAGGAAAAAGAAAAAACATGAGCATGTTTCAGAAAGACAATTTAATACCAAGTTAACTCAGTAATGAGGCCAAAACTCAAAAGCAAAACAAGAAAGCAGATCACAGTTATAAAAGAACCAGAAGGGGGTAAAACGTAAAGAAGCCAAGGAATGTTCAACAAAATTTTCTACTCGGGAAAGACCTGTTATAAACTGTTTTTCAACAGTTTATAAATTTGTCTCACTGATGGTAAATCAATAATGTGATTTTTATTTACCAATGCATTAAGCTTAAAAAGATATATAATGAGTGCTCACTCTGTCCTTGAGACCAGATTAAGCTTTTTACATATATTACCTATTTCATCCTAACAACAAGTGTTTAAGGTAGGTATTATTATATCCAAATTATAGATGAAGAAGTTGAGACAGAAAAAATAAAAAGTAGACCATGTTACTCAGCAAATCAGAGCTGATGAAAATCTTGAACAAGATACAAACCAATGTTTTTCACCAATATGCTATTACTATCTTTCCCAAGTAATAATATAAAAAAAATTTTTCATTTCCATCTTAGGCTTGGAAAATAAAGATTTGATCATCATAACAATATTCATGGATGACTATGTGAATGGTTAAAAAATGTGATAATTCTACCAAAAACTGGTAAAATTTTCTGTAAAATCAAAGCTATAACTATTATGAAATGCTTGGGATTATCAAAATCTATTTGTATTTAGTCATTTGAATAAACAAATTCTAAGGGCTCATGTGTCAGGTACTATGCTAGATCTTAGGGTATAAAGATTAATTCAATATCATTCATAAGTAGCTTATGACTAGTAGATGAGACAGGCATAAATATAATGTGATAGGTACAATAAGAGATGTGAGGAAGTTGTCAAACTCAGGGAGGTAAGAAAAAGTGTCACAAAGGAAGTGAATACTTGAAAACTGAGTTTCAAGAACTATCTTAATCTATTTGTGCTGGTACAACAAAACACCTGAGACATATAGATTATAAACTAAATTTTCTCACAGTTCTGGAGAGCGGAAAGTACAAGATTAAGACATTGGTAAGTTTAGGTATCCAGTGAGGGCTGCAGCCTCAGATGCAAAGGGTGGATGCAAAGGGCAAGAGAAAGCCTAAATTGTACAAAGTCTCTTTATTTATAAAAGCCTTAATCTCATTCATAAGGGAGAAGTACTCACGAACCAATCACTGCTTAATACTACCATGCTGGCCATTAAGTTTCAACACCAAAATTTTAGAGAGGAATATTCAAACCATAGCAAACTGCCAGCTAGACAAGGTTAGGGGCGTTCCAGGAAGAGAGAAAATACAAATAATATAAAAATAAAATTGCATGGAATTCACAAAATTGCCAGCAGCTTGATGTTGCTGAAGTATAGGGTGTAAGAGGAAATGACAGAATAGGATTGAGAAGAAAAATAAGAGCCAGATCTCAGAGGACTGTACATACCATGCTAAAAACTTTATTCTGTTAAGATCCTGATTCCCAAACATGGGTCTGTGTAAAAATTATGCAGATAAAGGTTAGCTTCATATAACTAACCACCTCAGCATAAATCCTTAAACTCAGTCTCTGAGAAACACTGAACAGTAAAATACTAAGATATTAAGCAGGAAGTTAACGTAAGATTTACATATTTAAAAACAACACTACTATTATCTTGAGGTTATTAAATATGACAATAAAATGGGAGAGTCTAAAAAAGGGAACATACAGAATAAACAAAGGAGAACAAGATTATTGAGAAGACAGAAAAAATAAATCAAAGATGGAATTGAGTAGATTCACCTCATGAAAAGAAAAAGGGAAATTTCTTATTCCATGATAAGGAAAAAAATTTCCTCACTCAAGGAAAACATGAAAACAAAATGAAAAAAAAAAATGAACTTCCGTATTAGAGACTTCAATCTATAAAATTACTTCCACAATTGCCAAAGTAAGAACAAAAATTCCAAATTAAGTTGCATTATCCTGCTGTATATCAAAGGAAAAGACAGGAGTTCTTTTCAAATATAAAGATTGGTGATCTAATAAGAATAGAAATAATTGATGAAATTATTTGTATGAAATTTAACAAGGCAATACAGTTTGGTATGAAAAAAACAGCAGTAGTTTACTGTGTTCTTGTCTAGTGCCTTTGATTTTTAAGTTGTAAAATGCTTGTATTAGTTTGCTTGGCTACCATAACAAAATACATAGACTAGATGGCTTAAAGAACAGAAATTTATTCTCTTAGAGTTCTGGAAACCAGAAGCCCAAGATCAAAGTGACAACAAAAGTTCCTGCCCAGTATCTATTGATTAAATGCAAAATATCAATAAAGAATTAAACTATACAGAGAAGAAAAGCAAAAGGTACAGCTACAATGTTACCTCAGGGAAGGACTTGATCTGATTCTTGCATTCTAGTAATTAACAGTGTTTTGCATTTAGAAAGCACTTATTAAACAAGAGTTTGCTAAATGAAAAGGAGAAAAGATGGGAAAAAAGCACTGAAGGAAGGAGAATACAAATAAGAGAGCAATTGTACAGGAAATGCAAAATAAGCAAATGAATTTTTTGGTTAAATGTAACATAGGCTACATAAATCCAAAAGAACAAAAATGAGTTAGCTACTTACCGCTTTAACCATTCCCAGTTTCTCATTTGTAATCTGCTCTGTATATTTTCTATATGCTGCATTTTTAGGGATTTGCTCAAGAACATCAAGAATCTTTGTGTACAATATTCTGAGCCTCTGAAAAGACAAGCCATACAAATTTCTATAGGTTAAAATATCACCAAAGATTAGAAAGAACATTTAAACAAGAATTTCACAGAAAATTTTAAAAGGATTCACATCTTATTTTTTTAAAGAAAATTTAATTTTTCTTCACTGTAATTAATTTTTTCTGTCTGTACCCTATCTCTACCTTTTACAACTCTGGAAAACTGAATATAAATGTGGAAACTCTTTCTATGTCTTGTATGCGCAATAAAAATTGTACATGAGTCCAGATATAATAATAAGCAGAAATAAAACTAACTTAAAGCTGATGACCTTTCTTGGAAATCAAATCATTTAGCAGATCAATATTTCTCTAACTGAGGTCCTAGGCACTATAAATTTTTTTTCTGTTTTTTTTTTTCTGTTTTTCTTAGTTGAACTTGTGTAGAAATTATATATAAATACACACACACACACACATATATATATATGCATTAGATATTTAGTATAATAAAATTTAACTGAAAATTATAATATTCAGTGTTTCTTTGTGATTACAATTGTGTTAGCACCAAGTGAATTCAATTTTCACCAAAAGTTCAACAGAAAAAGAATAGAAGGGATTCACTACCCAATATATACTGAAGCACACTGAGTACAGTCAGCCAATAATGGTAAGTTGTTGTCCTAACCCACAGCAGTTCATGTAATAAATATAATTATAAATGTACTGTGTACTTAAGAAATCTGTACTTTTCTTTGTATTTAATTGAAATTAAACTCTTTTTGTTTTTTGTGTGTGCTACTAGGGACTGAAACCAGGTCTTCCTGGATGCTGGGCAAGCCCTTTACCACTGAGCCACTGAGCTATATCCCTATCCTTGAAATTTATTTCAGTTTAATTGTATGAAATCCAGAGAAACTAATATCTAGTTTCATTCAAATATAAATTCAATAGATATATGTATATATACAAATAAACTCTGAGGGTCTCTAAGATTAGTTTTACTTATTAAAAAAGGTCTACATATTTAGCCATTATTTATATATTTCAAATGATGTTTCATAATAGAGAATATTTTACTATAGAGGTTGAATATTCCTTATCTTTGGGACCAGATGTGGTTTGACTATCAGGACATTTTGCCTTCTGGAATATCTGAATATACATAATGAAGTATCTTACAGATGGAACCCAAGTTAAGACACAAAATTCACTTAAACACATAGCCTGAAAGTAATTTTATACAATATTTCAGGTGCGAATTTTTCATCTGTGGCATCACATCAGCACACAAAAAGTTTCATATTTGAGCATTCTAGACTTTAGATTTTCAGATTAAGGATGCTCTTGTCAGATAACATATAGTCACAATTGTGCAGGGTTTTTTTAGCCTCATTTCTTCTTAATTTTTAGCAAAGAAGAAGATAATAGAAAGTCCTGGCCAATAGTCTTAGGTTCAAATTAATTATTCCCTGTCTATGTCTACAAACCATTAATTTAAGCTTTCAGTTTCAACTTACAAATATTTCTAATTCTTATCCTCTCCAATTTACATGTACGTAAGGCACATATTAGTTTTCAAGATAGCATTTTAATAAAATTATAATCTGATTTAAATATTTGAATATCTTAATTTTTCATGATAGAAATATATCTATTCCTAGAAAAATACACATTAGCACCATGAATGATTAATATAGAAAAAAAGAATACTATAGGACCCTTATGAGTAAAAGATACCACTAATCATTATTCCAAAACATAGGTGTAAAACAGAATAGTCCATTCAAACAAGAAACACAGTCACTTTAAGTGTATCTCAATGACTGCAGGTATATAAATACTTCTCCTAAAGAATATTATTTTTTCAATAAGCATGTATTCCACTATACTGCCATGTATGATATTATACTGTTTGCTATTTGGATATAAAGATAGATTGGTCATGGATCCCATTTCCAGTATGTTTAAGATATTATAAGGTAGTCAACGCCATAAAATTTAAAAAGATGTTCGTGGTAGGGATGGGAAGAATGTAGAACAGAAAGACCAGCAATAAGCAATGCTTAAGTGTGTGCTAACTAGAACCTGACTGCCTGGCTTCACTGCCTGCCAGTGCTTAGTTGCAAAGGACAAGTTATTTCCATTTGAGTGCCTTCATTCCTCATCTGTAAAAGGTGGACTATAATATCTGCCTCATTGGGTATTGTATCATTTAAAATAATAGGAGGCACAAATAAATGTTAGCGTTATTATTCCACAAGGAAAGAAGGAGTCACTTCAGCAGAGACCAGAGAAGGGATCATAGAAAAGGTAACTTCTGAGATAAACCTAAAGGAATGGTAGGACTTGGAAAAATGAAGACTTTGGCAAAAGCAATTTTCACATCAAATACATAGGACTGACTGGCAGAAAATACAGGGAACAAAAAGGAAACAGGATAGTTTTATTTTTCTGAACTGTGCTATCCAATACCATAGCTGCTCACCAACTATGGTTATTGAGCACCTGAAACGTGGCTAATCCAAACTACGATGTGTTCTCTAACTAAAAATACAGTGTGTTTTTATAATTCCATATTAAAAAAACTATAAAATATTTTCATATTGATTATATATTGAAATGGTTATGTCAGATCTGTCAGCTAGAAGTCTTTTTTTCTATATTAAGAAAGTGATTTTTAGAAAATTTAAAATTACATTAAAACATAGCTTATATGTTTTGTGGCTCATATTTTCAATGCACAGCACTTGGATAGAATACAGTACATATGAGGAAATTCTGAGGAGATAAGACAGAAGAATAAGACAAACTGTAAGTAATTTTGCATTCTAAGTTAAAGCATTTGGGCTTCATTGTGTGGGTAATTAAAAGATTTAGAAAAATCATATGATTAGATCTAGGTATCAGGAGGGAGTAAGTTAAAAAGAATGAAGGAGAAATGTGGAAAAAAGTCAATAATGAAGTTGTTGCAATTCTCTAAATGAGAAAAAGGGCCTACATTGTAGTAGTAATAGTAGGTATAAGAAAGTCAGGCTGAAAAGCTGTTAGAAAAAAAAATCAACAGAATTCATCACTGAAATAAATAGGAAGATATAGGGAAGAGAAGTATCACTATGATATCCAAATTCACAGCCTGGGAGTAGAAAGTTTCTGATACCATTAAGAAAAATAGTCTGATGAAGAAGAAGCATACTTAGAAGGGGAAAACTATAAGCTCAGTTCTACACGATACTAAGTATAAAGTCATCATGAACTCATAATTTATAAGTGCAAGGCATTCATTCAATAAACATTATTTACTGACCATATAACATACAGTGAAGAAAACAATAAAAAAAAAAAATCCCTGCCTTCATGAAACCTACATTCTAGTAGAAAAATCAGTAAAATGCTGTCTGTTAGTGATCTAGAGTCATTACAAGGACCCTAACTTTTATTCAGTGTGAAATGAAAAGCTATTGAAGGGTTTTAAGTAAAGAAATGGCAGGACCTCACATTTCTTGGCTGAAAAAGAGTAGTGGCAAACAGGGAGAGGCAAACAGGAAGTTAATGAAATTGTTCCCAGCAGCGATGATGGTTGCAGAGAAGATAATGACAGAGGAGGTGGTGAGATATGATCAAAATCTGGGTATATTTTGAAGGTAGAAGTGGCAAATGTAGGGTGTGAAATAAAGAAAGGAATCAAAGATCATTTCAAGGTTTTTGACTTGACTTCAAAAAAAATGGAACTGCCATTCACTGACAAGAACAAGCCTGAGGAAAGAACAGGTTTTTGGAAGATCAGGAACTTCATTTTGGACATGTTAAGCTTGGGTTACCTGTCTGACATACAGTGGAGATGTTCACTAAGCAATAAAATACATGACTCTCATAAAGGGAGAGGTCAATAGTTGATACCCAAATTTAAGAGTGTATGGTAATATTTAGAACCATTAAAACTGGGTCCACTCACCAAGAGAGATCAAATCTAAACAAAGATCCAAACACTTAAATCTTGAAGAACTACAAAAATTTTTAAAAATGGGAAGATAAAGAACAACCAGAAAAGGAGAAGGCAAAAGACAAGGGGGGAAGGAAGCAGCAGATTAAGGAAGTGACACCCAGTAAACAAAGTGTTTGATGCAGAGTATCAGATTTGTCAAAATGTTACTGTTGGATCAATTAGATTGAAAAACATGGGCTAATCACGGGGTTTGGGATCATGGGCCTCTTTCATGACATTGAAAACAACAGTTCTAGCCAACCCTGACTGAAGTACATTCAAGGTGGAATAAGAAATTAGAGGCTGTAAATACTGATACTTTTTTTGAGTTATTCATAAAGGGAAGGACAGTGATTATTGAAGGGAAGGGAGGGATTAAATGAAGCTTAGTTTGTTTTGTTTTGTTTTATGAAAGCACTTCAGAATATTAAGGGGAAAGGAGGCAACTGCTAGTGTGCTACCATAAGCAAAGTCAAGAGTGTAGAATCTATGGCACCTAAGCAGAACTGGTGTGGTGGGGAAAAGGATGAAAAATGGAGATACAGATTTGGGAGGAAGCTGACAGAAGTGTGTATACAACTGCAGCAACGAGAATACCAAGGAAAAAGCCAACAAGAAAAGTGGTCATGGCCCAAAAAAGAAAGAAAAAAGAAAGTGACACTGGATCAAGAAATAGCTACTGCCCTTCTCAAGAGCTCTCGGCGTTGTGATTGAGGGCTTGAAATATCCATATCCCCTAACCTTGCCACCAGCAAGGTCGCAGGGTTCCAGGCTTCCTCGGGGACCCAGGAATGAAGAAAGGAAAGAGACACATACCTCGTGTGGACTCTCACACACAGCCAATCCCACGAGGCCAGTGGTCTGCTCAAAAACAAAACACGATTCGAGTTTATTACGGTTTCCGCGCATGCTCTTCCTTTACTAAGCAAACCCACACTCCCTTGGCTAATCTGGTCTAAAGTCAGGTAACAGTCTCTCAATTCCGCTCATTCGGAACTTATTTTCTGCTTCTAAGAGCGGAGTCACTAACCTGGGCACCCCCTGAAAACAGGGCAGAACAAATCCCCAAAAAGCACCGCCGCGCGCGCACCAGTTATGGTCACCCACCCCCCCGCCCCGCCGTGGGAAGAAAGGCTATCGGGCTGACTCTTCGCCCAAGATCTAAATTCCAACAGTGACCTCCATTCGTCTCACCTTCTTCAGCACACCCGCCATGACAGCGCCGAAGAACCGACCCCGCGCAGCCCTCTGGGAACATCGCGCAGACCTGCTCAATCGACCATCGAGGCTGTCGCTCCGTCACCATGGAAACAGCTTGATTCCTCTCCCTCAAGTTCTACGGAAGGAGCAAAGGCTCTATCCCGCCAGTCCAAGGGAGGGATGGCGGAGCTGACGCATGCGCAATGAATACAGACAGGTTGAAGGCTTGGATAGTTGGGACAAATACCGTCGTTCGCGATTCGGTTCTGGACCTTTGCTGCTACTACCATTGACTGCTTGCCCAAAGGCCGAGCAAGACACTACAGACTAAAAATACTTGTCCGTCTTAGTCGCCATAGGAACTTGCACTATGTTTAACCTTAGGTGAATTCCCTAATCTCCCTTCCTCAATTTATTAAGATGAGCATTATCTAAAGTGGTCTCCTCTGCAAAGGTTAATTCGTAGTACAGGGATGTCAGTATTCTCGATCTTATGAACCAAAGAAGTACGCAGCGTGAGGCCTTCTTTTCTCTTCCATTTATTTCATTGCTGAGGTACATCATCCCATTTCCCAGATCAGACCACAAGGCTTTTCCCCACTTAACTCCACAAACATGTATTGAACACTCACTCCATGTTCTTGAGACCTAATTTGTAAGACAGAATCTCTTATTATGGAATTCACAGAACAATGATGAACGCATGTGTCGGTAGAGAGTGTTTAGTAAGTGTGTTAAGCTGTTTCCAATAGCTAATAGTGTTTAGTAATTGTTCTTCTGAAAGAGGTTTGTGCTAAGTGCAGTGGTAACAGGGAAGAGGAAATAACTATCTAACAATCCTGGGCAATTGGAATTAAGGAATTTTTTAACAAGTCAGGGAACTTAACAAATTGAAAGCACATGTATATACACACAAACATATATGTACACATTCATTATTATGTATTTATATATGAGTATATGTGTATGTAGAAGTGTTTACATATATGTGAGAATATGTGTGTATGTGTGGGTGTTTGTGTGTATATACGTTTATTTCTAGATGATTAGTAAGGTAAACTGATTAAAATGAAAAATGAGCTTCTATGTCATTCCACAGAATTTGAATTTTATGCTGTAAGAAATGGAAACAATTAGAAGATTTTAAATATCTGAATGAGGTCATCATCTTTGTGATTTGAATACACAATTTTGTTAACAATTGAAAAAGATGAATTGGAAAAGGTGGGACAAGACTAGAGGCACAAAACTAACAAAGGGAGAGAAAACTAAACAAAAAGCAAGCAGAATAAAAGAAATAATAAAGGTCAGAAAAAAGTAAACAGAATATCAATAGAGAAAAATCAGTGAAACTAGAAGTTGTTTTTACCTAAGGGTAAAACAGAGACAAAACTCAAATTATTAACATAAAAGAAGAAACATAACTAACAACCCTACAGAGACTAACAGGAGCAAGTAGGAAAACAACAAACAACTGTATGCTAACAAATTAGATAACATAGATAAGAACAGATTCCTAGAAAGACACAAAATACCTAAACTGATCCAAGAAAAAAATTAAAACTCTGAATATATCTATAATAAGTAAAGAAACTGAATAAGCATGAAAAAATACTATTTACAAAGACAAACCCAGGATCAGACAGTTCCACTAGTAAATTCCACCAAATATTTAAAAAATACTCCTTCAGAAACTATTTCAAAATATACAAAAGGAGGGAACACTTTGCAATTCATTCCATAATGCAAGGATTACTTTGAACTCAAGAAGGTAAATAAATTACAAGAAAAGAAAATTTCAGAGAAGTATTTCTTATGAATAGATATGTAACCAGGATTCAGTTGACTCATTGACTATATCTCTTGTGGCTTTGAAACTTACTTTTTTCCCCCCAACCTTCTTCTCCCTGATCTTCTTGTCACTGATCTTCATTTCCCTAACTTTCTCCTCACTAATCTTCTTTTCCCTGATCTCTCCTCCCTAATCTCATTTTCTCTGAATCACCTCTATAAAAGCCCCCTGTTCTGCAGATGGGCAGAATCACAGCCTTTGGGACAGGAATCCCCTGTGTTTCGCTTTTGCTAGCAAAGCAAGAAAACTTTTTCCCTTTTCTCAAAACTGTGTCCTCTTTATTGGATTGGCATCAGGGACAAGGACTGAGCTTTCGGCAATAGACACACAAAAATTCTCAAAAAACACAGACTAAAGAATATGAGGTTGATTTAGTATCCCAAAATTTATTAGGGAAGGGGAGAGACTGGTTTCTGTCTTCTCCCCCAACCAGTCTCTCCCCTTCCCTAATCTCAGGAAACACATTACCTTTCTTCCCTAACCTAGGCAGATTTCTGTCCTTGAGCACACACCCACCACAGAAACGAGTAATTCAAACTTTGGGGTTGGCACCAGAAGATCTCAGAAATGACTATCTCCCAAATATTTTTTTGGGGGGGGGGGGCAGAGGATAATCTGGGATTGAATTCAGGGGCACTCCACCACTTAGCCACATCATCAGCCCTATTTTGTATTTTATTTAGAAACAGATCTCACTGAGTTGCTTGGCACCTTGCTGTTGCAGAGGCTGGCTTTGAATTTGAGATCCTCCTGCCTCGGCCTCCCAAGCTGCTGGATTACAGGCATATCTTCCAAATTTAACAAATGATTTACAACTCTGACAGAGAACGTGGGAATGTAGTCTCTGAATCATCTCTTTTAAAACCCTCTGTTCCCCCAATGGGCAGAATCACAGTGTCTGGGACAGGATTCCCCTGTGTTTCTCCTTTGCTAGCAAAGCAGTAAACCTTCTTTTTCCTTTTTTTCAAAATCATGTCCTTGTTATTGGACAAGAACCCAGCTTGTGGTAACACCTTGGGCTCTCAACAGATTGAATGATGTCCACTCACACTGGTAAAGGTGATCTTCTTTGCCTCGGTTGGTGAAAAATGCTAACCTCTTTTATAAACACCTTCACAGACAACAGACATATCCAGAGATAATATTTTACCAGCTGTTTTAGCCCCAGTCAATTTATATATATATTAAACCTATACTCTTGGTTGTGTTTCTCTGCAGAACCCTAATATAAATGTTTCACCCCAAATACAAAAGTCCTAATCCTCCACTACCTCAAAATGTGACCTTTAAAAAAAATAGACTCATTATAGATGTAATTAAATAAAGATGAGGTCATTAGGGTGGGATCTTATCCGACATGGTTGGTGCCTTTATTAAAAGGTGAAATTTGAACACAGAGACAAACACATAGCTTTTGCCACACAAAGGTTTAGACAGAGATTGAAGCAATGTTATACAAGCAAAGGAACATCAAAGATTTCCAGCAAACCACCAAAAGTTCAGGGAGAGGCCTGGAACAGATCATCTGTCTCTCAGTACTCAGATGAAAAAAAAACCTTACCATCTTCTAGAACTTGAACTTCTAAGATATGAGTAAAGGTCAGGCAATCAGTGTAGGTAATGAATCATGGGGGTCCAGAGGGTGATGACTGTTTATCAAAGAGAGAACAATGGGTTGCTGATGGTTAACCTCTGCAATTGTGCTCCTAGTTAAGTATTTGGGGAACACAATTATTAAAGAGAGTAGTTTTGGAGTCTATAAAAAAGGCAAGTCCACCGCAAGCTTTTGGCTCTGAGGCTCTCTCCTCTGGAGGAGTCTATTCTCCATCACTTTCTTAAATAATACTTGCTTGCTACCCTTGCCTAGGCATTTCTTGGGTATTCATTCTTTGATGTTAGGGAACAAAAACCTTTTCCTGATCTGCACTGAACTGGTATCACTTCTAGCCTCCAGAACAATGAGATGATAAGTTTCTTAAGTTTAAGTCATGCAGTTTGTAATAGTTTGTTAGAGCAATTCTACAAAACAAATACACTGAGTAACAGCCTACCTTGATCGTATGCTTCTGTCTTCCTTAGAATAGCTATGCCTGGAAACAAGTACTATGGAGATATAATTGTTCCAGTTCAGATTGCCCCTAAGTCTTTATTATAATTGCCACCATAATTTTCAATATCTAGTAAAGTCATCCACAATTACAATTTATGACAGAAAATATTCATTCACATATATATACATTATAAACTTGCACATATGCACATGCATAAATAAAACTATTAAATTGGAGCTAACCATTTGATATTTTCATTTGTTTTTCTGAAAAGTGACATATATGTTTGGACATAATAGATCACTCTTTTTTAGAAGATCACATGAGGATTGGGAGGAAGCATCTTATTTTTATAACTAGACAATACAGATATAGCCCCTGGGACTGAGATGAATGGAAAAGTTTATGAGATCATAGCCTTTATTCTCCATCCCTCCAGATTCTAAGAATTTTTGTCATTGTGAAAGGTGTTCTAGAATACAGAACCATGTGATTATATAAGATGCATGTGTGTTATTTGTTGTAACTTTGGGTTCAGGCTTCTGCTGCATCATATTTGCTAAAGACACCTGGTTAAACAGACCTGGATGATCTTAGCTGAGGTACTACTTAGATGACCAGTTCTAGGTAATGGGACAATGTGTGGGTTTTATCAGTCAATCCCTTAGCAAAGGGACAGTCACTTGATAGTGGTATTCTATGGCTAGTGACAGTAGAATTAAGTACAAAGGGGCATCATTCTTGGCATCTTTGAATGTGCATAGTATGGGGATCAAATGCATGACTTCTCAGATGAAAGAGGTAAACTGTATTTCCCTTATGGGTAGATGTTCCAAATGCCTCAGAATGAGATGGATGTTGGGAAGTTCTTAAGTAAATAATGTTAATGGGCCAGGCGATTTAGAGCCAAAATATATTTTATATAATTTGTTCCTACGCAACAAGAGAATTCTTTCTGCAAAAGTAAGTGACTTGAAGAATGAGGATCTCCTACACCACTTCTCAGAAATGCAAAGCTTCTGTGAGGGAAGGCATCTTAACAAAATTAGGCAGTTAAAATATCTCCCTGAAAACTAGGGCTCTGCACATAGCCAATCACAGAGGGAGAAACCAGGACAAATGACTTAAAGGAAGAAAGCACCCCAGTTATGAAGGCCTGAGGGCTTCGTATTTCTGGATACCTAAATACCGAGGACAAGTACTGCCTTTGTTTGTTTCCTCTTGAATTTCATAATCAGGAAGCAAAGAAGAAAATCTGAGTCAGAGAGTATACTTTCCTCTCCCATGCTGAGAAATAAATATATATATGTATGTTTAAGTTAAATATTAACATAGACTAACATTCAAATTCCAAGAGTTTGTATATTATCCATCTCTTGTCCCTTTATATCAGGTATGTTCAAAATTATTTGGACTTTTTCCTATCTTATTCTCTATCAATGCTATGGACACTCCTAAAAAGTAATAACTAGGGTAATAACTAGGTAATTGTGTTTTTCAGTTGGGTTGGCTTGCAGAACTTCAATAGAAAATGAGCTGAAATGCAATTAAAGCCATTATCTTGTTTTACCTTAGTGTCTATCTGCTTCCATATATTCCAACCAATGTTGTAAAAATGAGGATATCCAATACTCTCACCCAAACTTGGATAAGGTATAATATTGACTTTAAACATATTTTTTCTACTGAAAGAAAAAATACCTGTGGGAGCATTGAATAATATTTTATGACCACTTCACCACTGCCCCTGGGGCTCTGCCTAGTTCCACTTCTGCCTACCAAATGCTATTGCCCTCTACTTTGAAGCAATAAAGAAAAGAAGTGATGAAAGGCAAGGAAATTGTTGAAGGAGAAGAAATCTATTTTTTAAGTAAACAAACATTATTCGCTAAAACGATAATCTGAATATTCTAATAAATAAAATCATAATAAATCAATTTAAATATTTTAAAATGAATAACAGCTTTTAGAACAGATAAAAATTAGAGATAAGAAAAAAATGAAATATGATAAAAGAGATCCTAAATATTGATGCTATATGTTGGACTAATCTCATCCAGTATAAAATGGCAAATTAAATGAAATAAGTAAGATAAAATGGAGGAAAATAGCTAAAATTAGACCAGGGACTTCAGAAGTATGAAAAGAATAATATGATTTTTTTAAACTAGATAAATAGCAGAACAACTGAAAAGATCATTTACTGAGCAGATGCATGTTGATAATTTATTCTGTGTCAGAAACTGCCATAGGTACAGGGGAACATGTCACTAAACTAGATTGGCAGCTTCACAGAGCTTTGTTCTAGTGGCAAATAAGTCAATAAGTTAATTAATAAAATTGTCAAATGTGAATATTTTCAAAAGGGCATTAACAGTACACTATGACAGGAAGGGAATCCTTTCTGAGGAGGTGACATTTATGCTGACACACGAAGGGAGAGAAGAACCTCATCATTCAAAACTAGTTGAAGAATGTTCCAGGCAGAGGGCACAGTGAGGAAAAGTACTGAGGCCAGAAAGTGTCATTACCTTAGGCAACTTCAGGATCAAAAATATTTGACCAGAGGGAAACTTTTTCATAAATACAAAGGCAATGACTGCTACGTCGCTTCAATTGACTTTCCCTCCCACCTTCAAATCCAGCAAAGCCTCCTTACACAGAAGACTCTCCCAAAGGAAAGAAACCCCAGAAAAGTCATGCTTTACTGGGAACATTGGGCAGGACTCTCAGAGAGTAATAGAAGAGGGCAATGAAAGAATATATTTAAAGTGAGATGCCTGCATTTGGGACTGACAAAAGAGAGATGGAGAGAAACAACTGGAGTAATGAATGAAGAGAAAGGAAAATTGTCCAAGGATCCCCAAAATTCCAGCTCAAAATAGAGAAGCTGTTTTAAAGATATTATGTTTTAAAGATAACGTGTCTTGTAGTATATAAACTTCAAAACTTCCACTAAATATTTTGCCAGTATCCTTCATATAAATCCATGTGCTGTGAAAAGCTAGATCAATGCTTCAATGATGGATTTTTTTTTCTAAATTTCATAGTCACTATATCTTTCACAAGAGCTGCTTTATTTGCTGTATATAACATGTAACATAATTTGCAACATGTACGGTGGTCTTATAATACATTCAAGCAACTCATCCTTTCTCTGTTAAAACCTGCAATGTAGAACTACTATGAAATATCCCAAAGTACCTTTTCCTTCCAACAAGTTCAGTTAAGTGTGAGCTATGCAGTCATTTCACCAGGAGGTGGTGATAAAGAGACAGGTGTTAACTGCAGTCTTGGCAACCTTACACCAGTGAGAGGACCAAGATTTTTTTTTTTTTTTCCCTTTTAGGTGTTCTGGCAAACTCATTTGGGAAAAAAAAATATATATAATTAGTAAAAGGAATTGGGGCTAGAAGATCTCAGGTACAAGCTGATAGAAAGAAAAAAAAATCTGGTCCAAGAAAGGGCTAGCACCCCCAAAAAAGTCAACCTGCCGTTTAAAAAAGTTTTACTAATAATAGTAAAGACCTAGATAAGGAAGTCTTCGTTACTTGGCTCTACTTGATATTAAAATGCAATTGCATTTTATGTACTTTAATAGTTAAATATGAAACTGACTTAAGGAGCCATAGAAGAAGGAAGGAAGTAGGGAGTTAGTAGGTTGTTGTCAGAACCTAGAGGAAGGGGAGTAGGGGAGTAGGGGAGGGAGTAGGCAACAGGCTGAAGAAGGGTGGATAATTCATGATTAAATCCCGCTGAGCAAGAAGTGGAACCCACACACCCACAATGGCTCAAAGCCAGTGATCGAGGTGGAGAAGGGAAGCTAAATGCAATTTTCATAGTATCTTAAAAGCAAAGTGATGATTGCAGGAGACCTCTTGAAGAGACTCTTGAGGAAACTAAGTGGCAAGTGCATTGAGAATAACTGATTTCCTGGTAAGTTACAAGAAAAGGGACACAGAAGGGAACTAGCCTGTGATGGAAATGCCTTCATATGGGTAACCGACAATTAAAAAGCGCAAGCAAATAATGATGGTAATGATAGTGGTTTTTGTCTAAGAAAATTATGTTATGGTGGGATGTGATTTAATCCTTGTCAACCATATTTGAAGCTTACAACTATTACCAGCTCTTAAGTATGGAAAGTAGCATTTTCTTTCAGACTGTGTCACCCACCCTCATAGTTCCCAGGCTAGCCCTTCAACAGCAGCTGCATGGGCTGCTTGCTAGTAGAGAACCCATGTGAGCTGCCATGTGCTGGTCTTTGTTTCTGGGATGATCAAAACATGCACAAGGAAAGCCAAATATAGTTGAAAGCTAGTTCCCAGTGTCCTCACTCACCCCAGCCCGTGTGTCCTCTCACTTCTACACAGGTTTCATCAGGCTCACCTTGACAAACTATGGGCCTGACCAGAATGGCCCTAAAGACTCATTTGGTAAATCATTATTCCCCAAGGGAGATATCAGGAAATTTCTACTTCTCTATTCTTAATTTGAAAATCAAGTAGGATTATACATCTTTACTTTTGAAGCTCTACCCATTTCCAGTCCCCACTGAAATTTATGTGCTCCTCCTTCTAACAAGTTTTTCCACCCACATGGCCTTTTCTTAAAAATCATTAAATCTTAAAAGAACTCTGACAGGAATATAGCTCTACAAACCTAATAGCTTTATGGCTCAGGCAATTCCTTTAACACCTTTGGATCTTGGCCAATATTTCCATCTGTAAAGCACACAATGCTTGGACTAGGTCCTTATTTCCTGATGCCCCAGCTGTTCAAGTCTGTGCTCCTGATCATTCAGGTCAATAAAAGTTGTAATATTTATTTCCACTTATATTTTAAGTAATAAGTAAAACAGTATTTTAAATTTCCCATTAAAACAAAAATATTTGAGAGCTTTCAATTGAACAGCAGCTTTGTATGTACTGTGGTTAGTGGAGGGCAAATGAGGCTGGGAGTACTTTATCAAGTCTGTACATAGAGCACCTCAAAAATTTGGACTGTTATTCTACTTGTTTTTTAATTTTGCTTCTCTCTGTGACTTTAATTGCATCGAGTCATTGTTTAAGACAGTCAAGATGAGGGCACTAGTGTCAATCTCGAATTAAGGAAGAATGCAAAAAATGTGAATTATGTACAATTAACTTCAAAATATTTGGGTTTTCATTTACCTGATGAAAGTAATTAAATATCACAGCAATGTCACAGGATAACAATATTTTTAAGAGAAAATATAATAATTTTTTACTCCAATTTGTCTTTTCAATTATAGATAAATCATGGACCCAATTCTGCCCCCCCATACACAAAATATTAAGTCAAAAGTATGAACAGTTAAGGCCCTTGATACTCCTTGCCAAACTGCTTTTCAAAGCAGTACTAATTTTCAGTACAAACATCAATGTGCAGGTGATGCTGCTTTACCATGCCTTTACCAGAAGTCTGTTTCAATTTTGAAAAACCTAGAAGGTGCAAAGAAATATATGATCTAGTCCTGCTTGTCTTTTTTGCCTTTGTTGCCTGTGCCTTTGGTGCCATGTTCAAGAAATCATTACCAAAACCAATATCAAGAAGGTTTCCTCCCATGTTTTCTTCTAGTAGTTTTACAGTTTCCAGAATTTGCATTTAGGTCTTTAATCCATTTTGCATTGATTTTTGTTTATGGTACAAAATAAAACTCCAATTTAATTCTTTTGTTTGAGAGTATTGAGTTTTCTCAGTATCATTTATTAAAGAGATGATCCTCTCTGCGTGTATTCTTGGCAATCTTGTTGAAGACTAATTGACTGTAAATAAATGAACTTATTTCTGTGCTCTCCATTATGTTCCATTTGTCCACTTATCAGTTTTTAGATCATTACCATATGTTTTTAATTCTATAGCTCTGTGATACACCTTGAAATCAGGAAATATGACGTATTCAACGTTGTTCTTCTTAAGATTCCTTTGGTTATTTGTTTAGTTTGTGTTTTTGTAATCCCATGTGAGTTTTATGATCCATGAATCCCACTTCTGGGTAAAACTTCAAAATGATTGAAATCAAGATCTTGAAGAAATATCTGAATTTCCATGTTCATTTTCACCATTATTTCTGTTTTATTCATTTTTTTCTGCTGCAAATGAAAGACCTGAGAAGAATAATGTAAAGGAGAACATAATTGATGCTCACGGTTTCCAATATCTCAGTCTGTAGATGGTCAACTCCTTTGAGTTATGCTTTTTCTTTGTGAACTTAGTAGTCAGAATTTAGCTTGAAGTCTTCTCTTAAGTAGAATTTCCCACCTTCTCCTTTTTATCTGACCATAAATCCTTCTTTATCTGAATATTTTGCCTGTAGTTCACAACCTAGAACTAAGTCACTTTTTGGCTCCCAGACTTGGTCACTTTATAATACATGGAGATACCAGAGTTTTCACACTTGAGCAAAGATACAGCTTTCACACTTGAGCAAAGATACAGCTTGGACCATATCTTGACCTCTGAGGGATAAAGTGAGGGTGGGGATATAGTCTCTGACCCTTCTTCCTTCCATCATCCTTTCTGTCATCCCAGACACTCAAGTTTGTAAAAACTTTGGCCCTAATGTTGGCATAACCTCTTTCGTTGGACAGCGAATCTGCCCCAGCCTTAAATTTCACGTGGTAAGCCTGGCTTCTGAATCTTTCTACAAGTGGAGCACTTTTTGTTCCAATTACCCAGAGAGTCTCAAATTTCTAGAATGTTTTACATTTAAGACTAAAGACAAACAAGTCTGTAGATTCAATCATCACCTGAGTGTAAACATCAGTTTTGTTTTTGCTTTACAGAAATGCTCGTATTATTTTTAGCATAATTTTTTTTTTAGAAAACTACCATTACTTTATGTTTAGGTCAAAAAAGGAGGCAAAAATTACAAACTTACAAGGCTATTTTGACTGCATTTTATTTAAACACTTTTATAAATATTTGATAATATTGAAACTGGAGTTTGAGATGAAACCAGATTCTCTGTTTGTACTGGCAGGTATGGCCTACGTAAGTTGCAGGTATTTTCAGCCAAGAAAGCCCATTTTAGTCTAAGCAGCTAATAACAGCAGGGGACACCTGCCTTGGTCAACAAAGTCATATTTTTCACTATTGCTGAGCAGTGTGTTGCAACTCTCAGTGGTGGGCCATTCCCACCCTCATTCCCTTATTACAACAGACCTCAGCTTCTCACCATCAATTGCTTTCTGGGCTCTTAACTCACTAATTCAAAGAATGAAACTCACAAATCAGGAAATGTGAGTTTAAGAGAGTAAGATTTATTCAAGTGAGAAGAAAAGAGACAGAACTCCCACAGAGTGAGAGGGGACCCAATAGGGGTTGCCACTTAAATGTACTAGGGACTTATGTATCTTCTGGTTACGGACATTAATCAAAATCTATGATAAAGAGGTATTGCAAAAGTGTTAAGGCTATTGGTCAAAATATATGTTAAACAGGTACTGAGAAAGCGATCAAGCTATTGATTACCCCTTGAACCTGTAGTCTTCACTCAGGTCTTTCCCGCCTCTCTATTCCCATCACCCTAGCACAGAGGAGTTGAAGGGAATGTTTGAAATGTTTCTACAGGTTAACTTCATGGAGTGGACTTTACATTAAAAAAAAACTTAATTACCTATTCTATCTAATTCAATATGACAAACCATATATTCATGTCACTTATTGTTTTTGCATTGCTTCTGTTAAAAGTAAAACTAATCTCTTTTCACATGATTTTTAATCAGTTAAATATTCCTTTTTGGGCAACAATTATTCATATTTTTCCAAAATATTTCTTGGAATCATTTTGGACATTTCTTTTTCTGTAAAACTGATCAGCAGA
Organism: Spermophilus citellus; assembly: GCF_964194105.1. Taxonomy (NCBI): domain Eukaryota; kingdom Metazoa; phylum Chordata; class Mammalia; order Rodentia; family Sciuridae; genus Spermophilus; species Spermophilus citellus. The sequence continues at coordinate 181,875,024 of NC_138184.1, read as the reverse complement.
TTTCATCTTCCATTTTTGATTCACTGTCTCAAAACTCCCACCCCATTTCCATTCTGGTTTCTGAATACTTCACAGATATACTAGTGCAACAGTCTTCTAAACAATGGCCTAGACCAGCACAAGTTTCAAAGCAATGGTTCTCAAACTGTAGTTTCCATCAGAATCATCCAAGGGCTTATCAAAATACAGAATGTTGGACCCCAACCATGTCTTCTCCAACCTGTCCCCACCTCTGAGTTGAATCTTGTAGGGTCTAGAAGTATAGAGTAAGGCCTGAAACTGAATTTCTAGCAAATTCCCAGGTGATGATGATGATGGTCTGAGGACCACACATTAGAACCACAGTTAAAAGTATTGTTCACATTAAAGGACTCTTCTCACTATACTCCAGCAGTTTCCAATTGCCAGTAACATCACATCCACACGACCAAGTTCCAGGTCCTCCCACACTGAACCCCATTTTATCAATAGCCTTGTCTCTGTGGCAGTCTCACAGGCATGCAGATATTTACTTAATCCACTGTCCTTGTATAAAAGGTCTTCTGTATTTTTCTTAAAGAATGAGTTATTTCTTATCCAGTAACAAGCTGTTCCTGTTTAAGTAGTTCCTGTCTTATTGTCCTCCACAGTACTCTTTATTTTGTCCATTTCAGTCTTGAAGACTATTGGATTTACATTCTGTTCTGTTAACGCCCATCTTCCTTGGGATCTATTTAAGACACACAAGAGAGAAAATATGAAGACAGAGGTAAGAATCCACCATGAACGTGTTAAATTGTTTTTTCCCCCTTAATCAGTGAGTTAGACTCATTTATACTTAATGGTATGCCAAAATGTTTGCTTGGTTTATTGTAGTTTTTAAAAAATCTTTTCCTATGGAATCTGTTTTCACTTTTATATGTAGTTGATCAGCTATTTAGGAATGCTTTCATTTTGTAAATTTAAAACTTTAGATTTATAACACAGAACTCTTTGATTTTCAATTTTTCTGTACAGTACTATTTCTTACCTGAAAAAAAATGATAAAACTGTCATATTTCTTCCTCTTCCATCTTTGCATCTCCTCTACTACTACTTGTCTTCCTTAGGGTTTGCATTCATATGTTAAATTTGCTTATATTTCCATTATGTTGTGTCAGACTTAATGTGTTTCCTTTTACTCTTAGCTACTCCAGATGATACAATCAATTCCATTTGACTTCTTTTTCCTTTTCTGTTCCAAGTTATATTAATATTGTCATTTCTATATTGACAGGACATATAACATCAACATTCTGCTTGGTAACTCTAATCCTTGCATTCCTTTTATTATGAGCTCTACAGTAAAACATTCTCAATGATCTCTGCTAATCCATTGTCATAGTTACTCCATCATTATTGCTTTGCTGAAGGAATTCCTTAGTAATATCTCTAAGATTTCATGGGACTATAGGCCTGAGTCTTGCAAGTTCAGAGATTTTGTAATGTAATCTTTATTCCCGAAACATAACTTGGTTAGACATAAAATTATTTGTTTATATTTTATTTTCTTAAATATTTTATAGATGTTGCTTTGGAGATGTATTATATCAGATTGATTTTTCCTTTATTCATTCTAACTTGGAAACTCAAAGTTTTCTTACTTATTTATTTTTCTGTACCAGAAACTGAACCTAGAAGCATTTAACCACTGAGCCACATCCCCACCCTTTTTATTTTTTATTTTGAGACAGCATCTCTCTAAGTTGCTTAACGCCTCACTAAGTTGTTTAGGGCCTCAGTAAGTTGGCTTTGAACTTGGAGATCTTCCTTCCTCAACCTTCCCAGCCACTGGAATTATAAGTGTGCACCACCACACTTGACTTTTTTTATCTTTAAAATCCACTGATATTACTAGGTTATTTCTCTGCATTGACTCTTCATGTCACTTTTCCCTGGCGCACGTGGTATATCCTATGACTATTTCAATTTTAACCTTCTTTTCATTCAGAAAAATTTCCTTCAGCTATGTCTTTCAATTTGTTTGTTTTTTTCTTTTCTCTCTCTCTCTCTTCTAAACTTCCTGCTTTAGGGTCTCCAACTATGCATTCGTTGGACCTCATTTGACTGTTTTATTTGTAGATATAGTATATAGATATGTAGGAATACAACTTACTATACTTTTTAATGTGTTTTATTTTCATTTCATTTTGTTTGCTTTTCTCATTTTTGTTTTATGTTCTTTTTCTGTTCTCTTCAGGATCTATCCTCATCAAAATCCTAAAAATTCAATCTTTAGATATTTTTTCTTCTTTTCTGAGTTCACAGCTATTATTTTATCTTCTATTTCCATTTCCTCAGTATGTTCTTGCATTAATACTTTTTGGTCTCCCTTCACAAATGAGTTTCCATCATTGTTGTTTTAATTAGTGGTGAAATATGAGTATAATTTTCATCAGCTCAGTGGCAACATTTTCCAGGTGAGTGTAACTCCTTTGTTGGAAAGTTTTATGCTTGTTTTTCTGTATCTTTAATAACATTTTTGTATCTATGCTATAAGAAATACATTATTTATTTTAAAATAGGTCAGATTTTCCTAGGCCAATTATGTTTAAGAGATAACAAAGAAACTGCTTCCTAAAATCCAATGATCATAAAAATTGATCAAAAATATTAATAAACATGTTGAATGTGTTAAATCATGCAGAATAAAATTTACATCACATATTATTAAGATTTTTATCTGGCTATTCGAATAGTCATAAACTTACCACCTGTTCTACATTGAACTTGTGTTTGTTTCTTCATCTTATCCCCAGGTTTGCTGAGAGTTTCTGTCAAAGGAAACATAGAGATCCTGATCTTTATTTGCTAGTCCAGTGTTCCTTTTGGGAAAAAAAAAGTGAAGTTTTTGCATATACAAATTACTTGTAAAATGTTGAAGGAATAAAGTAGTTGAATATTAATATAGGGCTCAAATGATAAACGTCATTCAAAACCCATTTTTCTCTCGTAAGTATTCACAAATTACCTGCTTATATTCTGTGTCATCTGGGAAAAAATATGACACATGTCCACCCAAGCCTCCTGTGTAACTTTCATTCTCAATGTTGCTCGAAAATTACATCATTATTTCTGTTATCAGAACTGCATATTTCTGCATATTTTTAGGCTGTCAGGAGCCACTTGTTTTGGCCCAGGTACCTATTATTTTAAGGTTTGCCATTTGCCTGATCTGTGAACATACTTCTCTCCTACCACTACTTCTTTTCCTGAACCATTAAAAGTTCTGTTTATACTTTCAGAACTCATTTATTACTTAACCCACTGATTTGTATGGATTCAGTTCATTTAAAGCTTTAGGTGTCCTAGCACTATCACAAGTCTTTGGAGTTATGCTTATTACAAACACCTTTACCAACTTTTTTATCAACTCTATTAATATCTGACTTCATTGGAGAGAATGCAGCCCACCACAGTGATTTCATTCAATGCCTCTCCCTTTATTGTTTTCTATGGGACCTTGTATGTATGGTTAAAATTTTATATGCTATAGTCCATTCTCTTGTAGAGATTCATTGCTACCTTTAAACTTAACAAAGTCTTAAAAAGTCTCGTATTTCAGCAACCTGTCTGAAATTGCCAGTTCTGTTTTCCTTCATTAATATAAATCAATTATAATGCAGTTTCCTTTCAAAAATATTTTATATGTTAAGATATGAATCAAGAAATGACATTCATAGTAAATGTTATAGTATGTAAAATATTTATCTTATCAATTACATTTGAGTATATTGATTCCAAAATAACAATATGTCAAGGTATAACTGTGAAAAATTTAGATAAAAATATCTTCTAAGTTATAAAGTTAAGAATAAGGATCTTAAGTTTATTTTTAAATAAATATTAAATTTCTATTTTGCTACATATTCACAATAGTTTGTTTTCTGAATTCTCTTTTATTGACAATTTGCTTCTATGCAAAATAAACTCTTTATAAATATTCTCAGAAGTGCCCAGAGTAGTTTTTCTATTTTTTCTTGTACTTAATTTCTTCCAGACTCCAGCCTGAGGGCTTAATAGATAATTGTAGTCAAAATGAAAGTGAAGAAATAATTCAGAGCAAGTTTTCAACCTGGCTGGTACCATGGGATTTACAACTCTGTAACTCCTTTGGCTTCTGGGAACTGAGTTAATTATGGCAAATCACACTAATTAAATTATTCACTAGGTCTTTATTAAAAACAAATCTATTGTGCTATAGAATGCATTGTGGATTCAGCTTAAAGCTCCCAGCTTGTCTTTCCCTGTATTAATTTTTTTCCCTGAGAGCATGAAGCATATGTCAGAGCTGCAGCTCTCTCTTGCCATTGTTTAGGTCCCAGGGCTTCAATTCCACTCACAGTTTTCAAATGTCCACATTATGCAAAGCCAAAATGTTATTCCTCTTGTCCTCAAAGAGATTACAATAAAACCCAAAGTAATGAATGGACACAAATAATTACTATTGGAGGCAAACTAAACATGATAGGGAAATAAAGGAGGAAAAGAAATGGGGTCTTGCATAATATAAAAACTTCATTGAGATAGGGAAGGGAGGTTGAAGTTGCGTCCTGAAGGCAGAAATGGGAGAGTGGTAAGAAAGGGCATTTGAGGTGGATGACAAGGTGAACAAGAACTTGGAGGGAAGAATGTGCTTCTTTTATTAAGAGGGCAAAACTTAACTTTTGTTGAAAAGTTAAACTAAGGGAGCAGGTGACCCCCTAATGAGCCTGGCAAGCCTGGGTCCTCTAGCACAGTGCCTGATAAGTTTTTGGTTTGGTTACTTGTTCGGTTGCCCACAGTCAAATTTTCAAGGCACAGAGGCAGCTCTGAGCTTGCTTCTGTTTTGAACCACTTGAGCGAGACTACTCAGGTTGGGAAGACACTGCACAGCATCTCTGGCTCTAGCTGGGAGTGGGAGGACTGTGATTTTACCATGTAAGCACCTGTGCACACGAACAATCACACTTTGGACCTTCTACAATAATGGTTAATTCTGTTTGGGTTAAAGCTACACCCCCTCCCCACCTATGTGACATTGGGTATTTTATTTAATCCCTAAGCCTTACTTCCTCCTCAAAAAATGGGTCAATACTACTTTGCAAGAAGGTTGTGAGGATTCAATAAGATCAAGCATATAACGCACCAGAATTGCTTCAGACTGTAAATTTGTGCAGGTTAGAAAGGCACAGTCTCTCTCCAGGTGGATGCAATCCTTCATCAGAGAACACAGAGGGGTGAGTGAAGATGAAAGTGCATCTCAGTCTCCTGGTCCCTTCACCCAAGCATCTTTTGCAAGGTACAACCTGTACAACTGCACACTGAAGCCCTGAGGAAAGAGTGTAGTATGCTTGGTTATAACAAAAACTCAATAAATATTAGCACAATTATGAAGGGGCACCCCCCCAAAAAAAAAACCACACAGAATTGAAGCCAGTAGGGGACCTCCCAGTTAAGTCTGTTATAAAAACAGACCCATATTCACAATATACACTTAAATAAGAATTCCAAGTACAAAGTTGGAAAGCAAACCAAATAGGCATCATTCTTGGGTATGCTGCTCCCACTAGATGGTGCTCAGCTTTTGCTTGTTACAGTGGAACTGACTTCCTTTTAGAAATGGTGACATCTGTCTCCAACAGGCTCCCTTATGCTCTGTGGGCGAGGAGCAGTTACATCTCTCTGAATTTGTATGTTAACATGATATACTTAACACACCTCAGAAGAGATGATTCTCACTAGATAGTACAAGGCAATAAGTCCGTAAGCCACTGTGGAGAGTTCCACTAACCTAACACTTTCCATTTGAAACCCGACTAGCATCAATGATTAATTTGCCAAGTAACAGCTTCACTTGACTATTTGGTCTCATTGTTAGTGTTGGAGTGAAAGTCAGGACATGATCATCCAACCATATAGTTTAAAAAATAGTTGTTCTCCAAATACATGAGCTCCATGCCCCAGGAAGATTGTCCAGCCCAACTTAAGTCTATTTTTGCAATTTCTGCCTTCATCTTTCTTGATATGTGGGGTTCTAAAGAACTTGTGAGCTTTACAACATTAATAGATGGGTTTCTGAAAGATCTTTTGGCTGAAATATATATATATATATATATATATATATATTATATATATGAGAACTTGTTATTAAGAAATAATTCAACAAATTCCTTTGTAATATGAAAAATTTCTCCTATTGCTCTTTGTACTCAATTATGATACACCACATGTTTACATATTTTCTACCTTTTTGTCACTACTAAGCCTGACAAGTTTTGAGGAGAAACTACGAGACTTCAGGGTACTTTTTACAAGATTTCTTCAAACCATTTAAAACCATACATATAAATTTTTTAGGTAAAGCAAGTGGATTGATGTGCAATCTTTAGAGAGCCTGTTTACTGCTCCAGCCATGCCTTCTGGGCAGAAAAACTGTGTTTCTGCAGGTCTATGGGAACAGAGGGTGGCTCATCCTATTAATTTGGAACACAAACTACATCTAAATTTCAATGTAAAATATCTGCCAAAGAGGAGACATTGTTTAATCTAACCGTGATACTTTCCCACCTAACTTGCTTGTCAAACTTCCCCGTGTCTCCCTCAGTGGTTCTCAGATCCAGAACGTTTGAGACAGAGACTCCTTCAGTGTTTGAAGGTAATGTTCCCGTAGGAGGCAGGATGTATGAAGACAGTGAGTGGGAGAGGGTACAGGAGGATATCCAAAGGGAGTATGTGTTTCAAAATGTTCAGACTGCACACACGACCTTTAGAGATTCTGATAAAAATACACTCATTGTGGGTTACCCTAAAGATAAAAGATTTTTCTTGTCTCCTTGGTCCTAAGGGAGAAATAAAGCCATGAATTCTTTAGTTCAGAACGTAATGCCAAACATATTGTAACACCTATCTAAACCTGCTCATTTTCTGCAGGCTCCTTAATACATTCTGTGACCAGCTATATAACAAGTGTCTATAATTCATCCCATGTATGCCATTTTCCCTCAGATTCGTGTGCGAATTCTATGTCTGGAATATCTTTCCCTTTTTAGATTACCCAGAAAACATTCCTTTCCATCCTTCAATTCTCAGTTCAAGCCATCATTTTCTCTATGTCACTTTCTTTGTTCCCTCCTGGAAACTAAGCTTTCTTTGCCCAGGTCTTTCTCTCTCCCTCCATCCCCTGCCTTGTTTAGTATTACCATTGTGTGTGGCACAGAGTGGCTAATAAGTACATGCCCATGAATACATGAATTTGATATTACTCAAAGAGGAATACCTCATTTAAGTTGCTCAGAGATGATAAGTTAGGATCAGTATAATTCTTACTCAAAAATTAATCTATTAGCCTCTGATTTAAAAAGACAATCCATACAGAAGACAAAAAAGGTGGTAAGCTTTGCAAACACAAACATTTCAGCAGAATCTGAAACTGTCAAAGTAAGGAATATTCAGAGGGTAGAACACAGAGTAACAATGTTGTAGATTCTAAAAATGAACAAGAAATCAGAGCTTATCTAATTCCAGGCCCAGTTGCAATATTTCAGCTGAGAAAGGGAGGATCTAGAGAGGCAGGAGATGGCCGCATCTCTGAGTGCCTTGGCAATTCCCTTGCGGAGGGTCTCACATTGTGTGAGGAGACATCATGGGGAAGTGAGACCTAAAGGGAAGTAGAATGGAAGAAAATTCTGAATGGACACAAAGGTCTGCTCTGACAATGGTTATTATGCCTTCCACCACAATCACTTATTCATTTGGCATTCCATCATTCTCTAAGAGGTTGTTATGAAAGAACTTTAAATTCTACTTAAGAGTGTTACATGAGAGTCTTCTTTTAGTAGAAGAAATATCTGAACAACTGATTTTTGTAAATCAATGGTTCTTAGTCATAAAATAAGTCAAAGAAAATGAGCTGAGATTTTTCAGAAAGAGAAAAAGCATAGGAAAAGGAAGCAACATTCCTAGATTTAGGAAGTTATACCTGGGTTTCTGCACCCTCTAAACATAACCACACTGTCTCTCTTTTCCCCATACCATCCTTGTGACACACTGAGAAGCTCAGGAGAGAGAGAGAAAGATAGAAATCACTGAAAGGAGATGATTCTAGAAAACAAGATGAAAGTTTGCTTAATCCAAAGGTTAGTCCTTAGTGCTCATCTGACTTGGCCCAGCAGAAGAATTTGATTTAGTTAGTCACCCTCTTTAGCTACAGATCTTTCCCCCTTGGTTTGCATTCTCTCTCTGGGCTTTGACTAGCCCCGGTTCATCCCTTCAGCATCATTATTTCTGTACCTCCATGTACTTATTTAGGGGGTTAGAAGGCACAGTTGGTGTTTGTGTGCAAACTTCTTATTCTAAGTATTTCATAATAGAAATGTCTTTTTTTTTTTCCCTAACAAGCTCACCTAATATTTCTTTTTAAGTTTTCTTGCTTCTCAGTACAATGGCACTGTGTATAGAGTGCAAGAAAATCAACCTGAAATCATTAGAAAAATAGTTCTGAAAAGGAGCTGAATCTAAATACATATACAAAAAAGTATTACCTTCCAACAACCAATTCAAATATAACCATAGTCCATTCAAATATTAGGCAAAAACAATTCTATTCACAAAGAAATAAAATTACAAAATACTGAGGAATAAATAAAAAATATTCAAAAAGATTTCAGTAGGAAACTATGAAACTCTATTAGTTCAAAATAAATGTTTTGAACAAATTGAGACCTATAATTTTTCTGGGTAGAGAGAAACAATATTTTAAGCATGTCAATTCTTCCCACAGGGATCTACTTTTAGTTACAAGTTCATGTTGACTACTATAGAGATTCTAAAAATCATCCATAAGAAACAACACAAAATAAAAAAAAATTCAAAAGAAGAATTATAAAGGAAGGATTGCTCTGCCAATCTCATTTTATGAAGCAATAATCAAATACTGTGAAGCCAGTAAGGAAATAGACAGATAAATTAATGTGCTAGTATTTTCCTATGTCTTTTATTCAATTGTAGAATATAATTATTTGAACAAAGAACTCAATAATCTTGTATTTGAATTGTATAACACCCCCTTTTAGAGAATTAGTGCATTCACTTTTACAAGTTAATGATTCTGAAAAATAAACTGTCTAACCTTGTTAAATGATTAAATTGTTAAACAAATTTATTCAAACCAGAAACAAAACTCCTTCCCCCTTTCCCCCAAACCCTAATTTAGGAATCATTAGGATTGAGTCCCCAAATTGACTTACTATAGGAGAGAATTCATATAAAATATAGCTCAATTAACATTTATAGTGTCTGACATGAATTTCAACCTTATTATTTTTATTCAATTTTTTTCTAGCTTTGTTGATGTCTGATTGATAAATAAAGTGTATATATTTAAGGTATACAATGTGATAATTTGATTTACATTGTGAAATGATTACCACAACCAAGTTAATTAATATAGCCACTGCTTTACATAATTATCATTGTGTATGTGAATACACACACTAAACCAAGCTAAAGACAAGCTCATCATAATCACATACAAAAACTATATTTTTACTCCCCTTTAACATTTTAAGTTTTTGATGGCACAATTTGCTTCTTTTTTATTATGTGTCCATTAACAAATTAACATAGATATAGTTATTTTTAGTATTTGTCTCTTAATATTTATACCAGAATTAAAATTGATCTGTAGACCAATATTGAGGTCTTAAACTATTCCAAATTTGACTACACTTTTACTTCCACTAGTGAGTTTTATACTTTCTTATGTTTTCATGTTACTAATTAGTATCCTTTGTTATGAAATTGCAGAACACCTTTTAATATTTCTTTTTAAGGTAGATCTAGTAGTGATGAACTGCTTTTTTGTTGTTGGTGGTGGTTTTTTTGCATTTGTGTATGTATGAAAATTTTTCTCTCTCTTTCATTTCTGAAACACAGTATTCATGGTTGGAAGTCTTTTCCTTCTCCCTCCCTCCCTTCCTCCCTCCCTTTCTTCCTTCTTTCCTTCCTTTTAAATGTGTCATCCCACTCTCTTTTAGCCTGCAAAGTTTTTGCTGAGAAATCTACCATTAGTCTAATTAGAGGTTCCTTATGTGTAATGAGTCTCTTCTCCTGCTGCTTTCAAAATTCTCCTTTTATTGTTGATTTTTGACAATATGCTGTAATTCAGTGAATTCCTCTTTGAGTTAGGATATTTTCAGGCACTGTTTCTTTATATAAGGTTTCTCCCCCTTTCAACTTTCCTTTTTCTTTCTTGGAATTCCACAATGCATGTGTTATTTCTCTTCGTAATGTTCCATAAATTTTGCTAGTTTTCTTCATTCTTTTTCACTCTGTTTTTTTCTCCTCTGACTATATAATTTCAAATGAACTGTTTTCAGTTTCACAGATTCTTTCTTCTGCTGACATCAGCGGTTGAAGCTCTCTTCTTCATTTTTCATATTATTTATGAAAAATGGCTCCAGCATTTCTGGGTTTTTAGAATTATTTCTATCTCTTTATTAGGTTCCCATTTTGTTGAATTGTCTATCTGTGTTCTCTTGTAACTCACTGAGCCTCCTTAAAATAATTATTTTGAATTGTTTGTCAGGAGATGTGTAAATCTCCATTACTTTGGGTCTACATACTGGAATATTATTGTTTTCCTTTGGTGACATCATTTTTCTTCAACTTTCATGTACTTTTGAATCTTGTGTGGCTGTCTTCACATTTGAAGAAGTGATTTCTTTGCGTCTTTACTGACTGGCTTCTGGAGAGGAATTCACCAGTCTGCTTGGCTAGGGGTTCTGAGGCTTTCTCAGGCCTTTTCTATAGATGGGGCCCATTTCACCTTTCTAGTTCTTTCTCAAGGGGAATTTTGAACATGTTATGCCTTCTTTTGATCCTGCCAAGCCAAGCCATGTTCCTAGAGCCCCCCATTTACTTTTCCTAGGGCTGTGCCCTGAAATACACACGTTAGTGTTCCTTCTCCCAATCCTACAGAGTTGAACCAGTCTACTGAGTGGGCTCAGAAGCCATCTGCAAAGGTTCACATTTCCCATACTGGAGAAGGGGACACTCCTAGGGAGCTGGCCAATGCGGGGGTAGGGAGTGAAACAGGTGGGACACTGGAAGAAGCTATGGGCCAGTGGTCTAGTCCCCACAGGCCAGATATCCTGCTCACGACCTGCATGGGAAGGGAGTAGGTAATCTTTGAGGTGTGGTCCAGCTGGCAATAAAGGCTAGGAAAGTAATATTAAGAAAAAAAACACTACTGTGGCTAGGGCTCAGTGGTAGAGCACTTGCCTGGCATGAGTGAGGCACTGGGTTTGATTCTCAGCACTGCATATAAATAAATAAAATAAAGGTCTATCAACAACTAAATATATACATATGTGTGTGTGGGGGGGGAGTGTGTAAAAGAAAATAAACCCCCCAAAAAGTCAACTATATATATTCAAAGTGGGGGCATTGGCAGGTGGAAGAGACTTGACAGGTCTGATGAAACACATCAAAGGGATTTAGTGAGGAGCTTCTTCAGGAAAACAGGATAAGAATGGGGGAAGAAAGTTGTTTGGGGCTTGGCAGGTTATGTCCATCTCCCAGCGGCTGCATTTGAACCTAGGGTTGTGAGCTAAGGCAGGGTGGCAGCATGATCTGGGTTTTCTTGAACTGAGGAATTTCAGCCAGGAGTTCCCAGAAAAGTAGCCTCCCTGCCTTATGGTGGCTCAAACAAACCCATAATTTATACATGGCTTCCAACACTGAGTGGCTTGGGATGGGGTTCCTGTAAGAGTCCACAAACTGATTAGTGAGATATGCAGTCTTTTGTTGTGTTTCAGCCCCAGATGGCTTCAAGTCCCTACTGCACCCATCCTCTCCCTTTTACACAGCCATGCTCATCCCCTCGTTATTTGGGGTTGGAAGAGAAGGAAATGGGCCTCTTGGGAAGCATCTTTAGAGCTTGGGGTGCTGGCCACTTATTCACTATGCTCTCACTTTCTTCCGTGGGAGGCTTCATGGGCTGAAGGGGGTTCATTATCACTGAGCTATGCCACCCTGGGGAAGGGGTGATGCAGGTAAGGGGAAACTTTCTTCTTACCCTCTTTATAACATCTATTTTTGGATTTTCTTATCTGATGATGTACAGAAACTTCACTGAAGTCCTATTTTCCATGGGTGGTTGTAAAAATTGGCACACTGTGGGAACACGACAGAATAAAACTCTTATTCTTTCATCTTTCTGATGTTACATGTCAATTCCAGCTCTCTTACACTTCATCTTGGTTTGACAAGATACATATTATGGACAGAGCCACTGAGCAATCAAATATAATCCCTTGGTCCTAAGACTGGAAATCCAACTTGGAAAGCAATATATTATATCAACAAAACATCTCAGAGGTTTGCTTTCCCGAGCCTAATTTTAAGCCAAAGTTGAAAAGGTCACTGGCACCAACTGGTACTTTCTCTTTTTTAGTAATAAACCAGATTATCCATCTCCTGCTTAAAGTAATTTAACTCACCCCCATTTCATTTTAAATAAAATTTAAGCTTCTATCCATAATCCACCTCCCATCCTTACCCTTCTTCACTAAACTTCAGATTGACTTGTTCTCTTGTCAATTCCTCAAACATGGTACATTCTTTTTGCCTCAAGGTAACAAGTAAAAACTAAACTTGCGGTTTCATCTGCCTGAGACTGTCCTTTATACCTATATGTGAAAAAGTCTTAGCACAAATGTGTTACCTCTCAGACTTGTGCTTTCTAAAAGAAGTCTTCTCACATCAGTTATTAACTATTCCATGCCTATTTTCTTCACAGAGTTTGCCATGCTTCATTTGCTTACTCATTTAGCATTCACTTCATAGATATGAATGAAAAATTCTCATGCATAGCAACCAGCTAGTTTTTTGGTACCAGTGTTTAAGTACCTAGTATTGTAGAAACTCAATATATATTTGTCAAATATTGCATTGATGAGAATCCCACATTCATCTTCTTCTTTGGGTCCTACCTTTCTTGATTTTATCAGGGTCTCTACAGCCAATGAGCCAGTTTACTATTATTTCCTACCTAAAACCTCCTTGAAAATATTCACCTAGAGTGAATGGACTAGATATTTAGAATTAGAAAATTACTAAGACATTCCAAACTCAACAAAACCTCAAAACTCAATTTGATTTTAAGACTTTTTCAATTATAGCATTCATAAAGGAAATATGAAAAATATACTTTATTTTGTATAACAATTATATATTAAATCCTCACACGAAGCCACAAAACCAAATATTTAGTAGAAACACCTTCTGAAAATCCAAAGTATTTTGTCCCAGTATTAACTCTATTCTATTAAAGAGAAACCTAATCTTAGCAGAAATAATCATATTTTTTCTAGTTTCCTGAATCATTAAGCTTATATTTTATACTAAAATTATCTTAACATATACAAAATTGAAATATAAACAATAAAAATCTGAAAGCAAAGGGGAAAGAGTGGAATTTTTAATGGTGAAAAGGATGGATTTACATTGAAATTTTTAATTTTAGCATGGTGAGTTTTCTTCATCAAATTTATATAATTTCTTCTTTAAATGATCACTTTCATAATCAAATACTAATTAATAAAATGTCATCATGCAATTACAACTACAGTTAAAAATTGAAACATAACACGAGCACAGGAATACTACAGTTTTTTTCACAATGAACAGAATATAATAATTAATTTCAATAATTCAAAATTTCCTTTGGCTGATAATACCTTTATTGTATAATCTTGATTATAATTATGTTTGGTTTGTGTCAAACATGATATGAAGAATAGCAAAAGTCTCCTTGCCTTAGCACTACCTATTGGGGATATGTAAGAGGTCAGAATTAGGGTCTGGGATTGTAGCTCTTGCCTTACATGTGTGAGGCATTGGGTTTGATCCTCAGCACCACATACAGATAAATAAATAAAGGTATTGTGTCAATCTACAACTGAAAAATATTTTTTTTTTAAAAAGAGGTCAGAATTTAAAAGATAACTAGAAGAAAAAGAAAGATTCTTAAATTTCTTTGGTAATCCATTAATATAAAATTATTTTTTTAAGTTGAAATATGTGTGTGTGTTTGTATGTGTATGTGTGTCTTTGTTCTCACATTCTCTCCTTCACAGTTAGGTCTGAACTCTCTTACCAAATTCTGGCTTTTGTTGTGGTTTTGTTCTCTACACAAAGGTAAACTTCAAGAACTAGAACCATGTATCCCACCCATCTTAGCATCCCCTGAAATGTCTAGTTCCACATTCTATGCTTGCTAAAATGTGTGCCTACATATATGGAAGAGAGACCCAAATGGCATACTTTCTTTAATGTCTATTTTATGTCTCAGAAGTATAATATTATAATAGTAAACCCTGTATCTGCATAGGAATTGTCAATTTTCTTAATTATGCTCTTATTTTATTCTCAACAATAGTGTGAAATAATAAGAGCAGTATTATTTAGGAGGAAACAGGCATGGGCACTTAAATATTTGCCTTAAGTCACAAAAATATTGGTAAATCTTTAGCCTAAAATCATCCAAGCAGGTGGTACAACTCGGGTGGCCAAGAGAGAAGGATGGAGGCTCACCTCAACAACTTAGTGAGACCCTGTCCCAAAATAAAAACAAAAAAGGGCTAGGGGTATAGCTCAGTGAAAGAGTACCCCTGAGTTAAATCCCTAGTAACTCTCTCTCTCTCTCTCTCTCTCTCTCTCTCTCTCTCTCTCTCTCTCTTTCTCTCTCTCTCTCTCTCTCTCTCTGTCTCACACACACATACACACACACACACGCACACACACACAAATGACTAAAATATACATCCCTTGCCTTCATTAAACTCATTTGTTTCTTCTAAATACACTCAAAATGCCTTTCACAGAACTAAAAATTAAGAACTTTGTTATAAACAAAATGTAATAATATCAATCAGCTTTTGAAAAACCCATCATGACTCAGTTTAAATCAAATTAATCTTCAGTTAAATTATACAGGAAATAACAGTTAACCCATATGGATAAGTCCCCAGTGTTAAGCAAAATCGCTGAAGGCTATTTGAAGGGTGCTTCCTACGTGTCAACCCCTTTGCCAGCCACCCTTAATAAAGGGTAAGTGAAGATGAAACCCTGTACAGAACACTCCCCACTCCTTTGCTCATCATGGATTTAGTATGACTACCTATACAGTACCTTACTAAAGACTGCCCTCTTGTCACCTTGTCTTTGTGCTGCTGCAAGGCAACGAAATGACCAGAGTGATGTCAACAGTGGGGCTTCCTTCCAAGGACCTATGACATCAACACTCCTGGAAGTGTTCATACTAATACATTGGAGTCATAGATTCTGTTGTTGGGTTTTCCATCAGAAAACAGTGCACAGCCCAGCCAAAGCAAACTACCAAGGCACTGGGGAACATACTGGAAAAAAAAACAGATTTTTTCCCCTCACATTTACAGTCTTATTTATGCATAGTTGAAACCAAATCTGTATTTTTTAAATCACAGACCCCAAATGCAAAATAACGAAAAATCTAAAATCCACGGAAGTAAATATGGAGCCAAGAGAGATACAAATGTAGGTATTGCTTACTAAACAACAAAATAATAAGATATAAGAGAGCAGGACTCTCCAAGTTGTTTGAATATTTCAGTTTTACTAAGAGCACGGAGGTAAAGCTGCATTTCTGATAAGGCTTTATAAAGAGTGGGTTGGGCTGGGTCAATAGGAACATGATGACTGGCGCTGTGGGGCAAGGGAAGTGAATGTGACTTCATGACTAATCATAGCAATAGCTGTATTTTTAATCCACAAAAGCCAGCAAGCCTCAAGCCTGTTCTTATGAACACAGAGTACCTGTGGACAGAGTGGGGAGTCGGGTAGCGGCAGGTGCCTTAAGCCCGAATGCCAAGATGTCACGACGATGTCCCCTGGAAGCATACAGTCCTATTCCCAAAATAGAAATGAATAGGTCCAAGGACAGGCCCTCTAACACTATGCCCCAGCCATTTTAACCTAGGACTCTTCAGTATCATTTGCTATAATTATCAGCTTGAAATAGGACATGCATGTCTTCCTAAATATAGAGAGAAGCCACGTGTATTTGGATGTCAGTGTCTTTAATGTACCTTCAGCATGATAGCAGTGTTCAGTAACCCTTCACGATTAAATCACAGCTCTCCCTAAACACACCCTCACCAGACAAACCAGAGGAACATTGTGCAAAAATCTGGGATCATTTTATTTCCACTTTGAGAAAACCCACAGGAAGAGCCAGCTTCCAAAACAGGCAAATGTGGAAGAAAATATTAACATAAGGAACAGATCATTCTTTCAAATATTTGAGGTACTCAAAGTACATTTTATTTGTGTGTATCAATAACTAACTACTTCAGGAACAGACCTCATGAAGATGGGGGGGTGCCATGGTCATTGTTATTATTCTCATAATACAGATGAATAAATTTCATATCAAAAATTTAAATAATTAATTGAAGGTACAGAAACAGCAAGTAGTAAAGCAAGGTTTATTTGCAGGACTGTCTTTAGTAACTTGTTCTCATTCCTTTTATCACACAGCCTCTCTGTCTCTCTTTCTCTCTCACTGTCTACACGTCTTTGTCCTTTCTGTCATTTTAAGCATCATTTAACATATAGTATGATATAGAAAAATCTGTACTAAGAGCTATAATACAAATGGGTAAGACAGGTATAAATTGATTTAGAAACAGAAATTTCACTGAAATATGACAAACCACATTTCAAAGTGTCGAGTACACTTTTTCCCATAGCTTTGCATTACACTTTAAATGAATTTATTTGAATTTTCAATATTTTAAATATAAAAGCATTGTATAAAAGTTAAAACACTTTGTAATAGTAGTGCTTTCCAGGAAAAATATTATTGAATAATTCTGAATTATTAGATAATAATTAGCAAAAGTGTTTTTAATCTCCATGCTTGACACTTTCAATACAGAGTCAACGGTGGCATAAACATGAAATATTTCTTGGAGTTTGCTCCGAGGATGACTAAAGTGAACCCTCTCTATCCCAGGTAGAGGAAGCAGGACCTCTCATTTCACATTTATGCTTTTTCAAAATTTTAAATCAAACTCATAAAGTCCCTACTATCTGTATATTTATTCATTAACATCAAACACTAAGACCAGAAAGTTGAGAAAAGAAAGAAAAGTAATTCATGCTCCCAGGAGCCCAGAGACTACTGAGGCAGGAAAAAGGGCAGGAACCTTGACAACAGAAGTCACAGAGGACCTGTAAAATGAGAAGTGAGGAGCACCTTCAGCTTTAAAGTTAGGAGGCCAGAGATCTTCAGGGAGAGTTGGTTTAGTGTAGTAGAAGGGATAGAAGCCTTGTGAATGCTGAGAGTAGCCTGGGTTAGCCCAAGGATAGCCATGTCAAAAACTAACTTGAAGCCCAGTGTTTTCATTAGAAAATTACTAAGACAGAGACAGAAAACTTAATCACCATCATCATCATCACATCATCAAACAATTCTCCTAAATTAAAATCCTCAGGGCTGGGGATGTGGCTCAGGTGGTAGCGCGCTCGCCTGGCATGCGTGCGGCCCGGGTTCGATCCTCAGCACCACATACAAACAAAGATGTTGTGTCCGCCGAGAACTAAGAAAAAAATAAATGTTAAAATTCTCTCTCTCTCTCTCTCTCTCTCTGTCCCCCTCTCACTCTCTCTTTAAAAAAAAAAAAAATCCTCAATTTTTTTCTTTCTTTACATCTGCTCCTTACTTTTCTCTAGACTATATATGCTAAAACTTGACCTTAAAAACGACTTACTTTTTTCTAGACTATATGGTCTGTAATATAACTTGACCTAAAAACTTTGGGTCAGTATCGATGTCACGAAGTGCCCTGTTCCCATCTGTGTGTTAGATAGGCAATCATTAAATGCAAATCAAAGAGGCAGTTAGTATATGAAGGCTGTATTTAATTAGAATTGACCCGAGTCTAAACAATGAAGAATGAGAAATGCTGTGGGTAAAATTTCGCCCAAAGAAATGAGGGTCCCTAGATACCTAAATCACAGATTTATGTCTTAGATACATAATTGTAAAAGGTGCTTTAGTTCTAAGGGGTTTGGTTTTGTTCCTGCAGCAGGAACCCTTCCCGAAACTGAACTGGCAGATCATTTCTTTTCAGGGGAGCTGTTTGAACCAATCAGGACACAGATAATCTTATTAGCCCTCTGTGGGCTTGTGTTTCTTTTGATGAGAGTCTAGAGAAGTCATGGGTAATACTTGACCATGTGCCAGGGACCGCTTGTGTTTCAGTTGTACAAGGTCAGACCTTAATTTATCCACCAACTGGATGCTTAATTTTAGATACACAGAGGAACACATTGGCTCCAGGGTACTTCCTCTGGTTTAGAAAGGCAAGTCTCTGGATAAGAATGACAAGATGATGATTCCAAAAGGTGAGATTATGAAATATTTAATCTGTACCTTGCCAACTATTTTATGGAGTAGTTCAGTATTGGAAATCTTTAGAACAGATGGAAATGCTGGTTGTGGCTAATGTTTCTTTTCCTAATGATAAGGCCATAATGATAATCTAGGGCCTTTTTAATTATAAGAGTAAAGCCAGGGTTGTCTTGTTTATTTAGAGACTATCAACTCAACTGTATAATTATTAAGCATTACAAAAAATATATCATGAAATAAGCTCAAGAATGAATATGCTAATAGGAAGTGTCATTATACATTATAAGGAATCCCAGAAGGGTCTTACCTGACCCCTTAGTTACTGAAAAAAAATTAATTTTTTGTAAATGATTAAAACAAATCTCTATCATATTTTTTAAATTAGTTGTTGCAACAGATAGATGTTCAGATTGAAAAAAAATCTGTTAAATTAAGATGGTAAAACCCCAAACTTAATGTGATTTAAAAATGTTCTTCCTGCAAATTATACACAGTTTTGAAGCTGAAAGGGCCTTAAAATTTACCTGATACCATCACTCATCTGATACTTTATTGAACAACTTCTAAGGAACCTTCTACATCTAAAGTGATTTGATTTTTGTGACAGGGCAGTGATGTGAACAAGGGAGTCCTGCCACTGTTTTGTGCTGAGAGAATTTAAATTATGGTGATAAAATAATCATAATTTTATATCTAATTGTTTTATAAGAATACCTTATTCTCAAATGAAAAGGTCTCTAAAATTTTTATCTCTCCACCACAGTTAGATGAGTTTGTGAGTTGTTTGCTTAAATTCTTTCAGAAAAGTTTTTTTTTTTCCTGAGGCTTATAAAATTCTAGGTTACCAAATGAGACCCATTCTTCATTAATTCCATCTGAGTAAATGGGTCATCAGCCACAGTGTAGGGACTTAGCTTGTGTGACATTTATTGTCAGATGACTGGGTATGAAGATTACACCATTCCCCAAACGTGTGGCTAGGTAAATTGCCTAACTACCCTGTGCTTCAGTTTCCTTATCTGAAACATGGGAGAGAAGTCTGTCTTCTGTCCTTAAAATTGAATGCATAATTCAAATCCATTATGCACATAGTATCTGCCTCAATGAATGCCAGTTGCAATAATTATTAAATTTACTCTAGCAGATATACATTGAGGATCTACTATGTGCTTGACTTTGTGCCAAACCCTGAAAGAGAGGGAACAGTTTGGTATTGTTTCAAGGAGAAAAGTCTAGAATACATTGTTTAAAGGCAACTCCCTGGGGGCATGCACCCTCTGTGGACGTGTCTGGCACTATTCCTGAAACCTAGCAGACAGTAGACACATATTTTTGAATGGAAAAACACAATGGTCTGAAAATCTTTAGGAAAATAGGTCAGTTCTGCTCCTTCATCTCTTTGAGTAATTGAGCAGGAAGGAGAGCAGATACTGTGCTTCCATATTTTAGTAACATATCTGACAGAATCTGTCCATGATGGTTATCAAATGAATGGAGGTGTCTGTAGGAGGATTTGTAGCTGGATAAACAGCTTTTTTCCAAGGATGCTAAATAACGGATCAATGTCAACCTGGAGACCTCTGTCCTGCACCAATAGCTGTTCAACATTCATCATTGTCAATGAACATAAGCACATATAAAACATACTTATTAAGTCCTAGCAGAGGAATAAAGGCTCGATCTTAAAAGGATGAAATGTAACAGGAATAAATAGAGTCTTGCATGAAACTGCACAGAAAAGAATTGTGGGTAATAATACAACTCATAGAACTGGGGGCTTCCAAATCAAGTGTAACATGATACCTCCAAAATTCTAAACTGGGTTAAATTAGCAGATATAGAGTGTCTAAAGAGAGGGAGGTGATCATACCCACTTAATACTGTGTTGATCTGACCTTAAACCATGGCATAGGAAAACTCACTGTCCAGACTTGGAAGGAGAAGGCTCAGCTGAGACCAGACAACCTTGGGATAGTTAAAGGGGATCTCCTGTTCCAGAGAAACAACACTGTCTTAATATGGTTCTGAAGGAAAGAAACAAGGACCATCAAAAAATGGTTTCAATATATGGATTCAGTTTCAGTATTTTCCCTAATTGTTGAAGCTGGCCAAGGGCAAAGGGCTGTGGGGGTAGGGTTGGAAGTAGATAAGTTCCTTTGCACTTTGGATGCAAACTGAGGCTGGCCAATAACTTGTAAAGGGTTTGACAGTAGGTGGAGCTATATGATGGTTTTTAACTGAAGTTTGACAATTCCAGGGAGAAGGAAGGAGAATAAAATTATGGGGATATCAGAGGATATCAAGACCTAGAATAGAGCTAAAACTGCCCCTAAACAACCTAGGATCCTACTTCTCCATTCCAGAGGAGGAAAAACAGCAGGCAATGCTAATTGAATGTTTGTTACATGTCTGTGACATGTCAGTCACGGCTCGCCAGGCAGCTAATGCAGGCAGACCAGAAGTGGAACAGTGTTCGATCCCTATGCCCTTTTGCCTCCAGCAGAAAGAAGTTTATGCTTGTACATGATTTCAAAATAAGAAACTAAGAAATGCAGTGACTCATTACTGTTTGAGTGAGTTTCAAATGGAAAAAGATTTGACTTAAGTAAAGATTTGACAGAAACTTTTGTTATGTTCAATAAAATGCACCATGCCCAGGAACAAATTTTTTAGAGAGAAGATAAGTTTATGAATGTGTGAATGAATAATTATATATATTTTATAATACTTTTTAAGATCTAGAGATACTTAATTTTTTACTATTATTGTAACTAATTAATGCAGTCAAAGCAATCTTACCCTACGACTCAGTTGTACGAACCAAAATTAGCTTTTTTATTATCTACAACTGGCCTCACTGTCCTTGGAAGCTTCCACTCACTAATCAGTGAAAAATAAACTTTTGGTCCTATGCAAGCAATATGATAGCTTAGGTTGATGAACTTGTACTTGGCTGATTCAGGTTCAGCCATTAGTCTTTCAAATTTCTGCTTCTGCTCAAGCCAAGAAATTCTCCCCATCCCCACCCCAGGTTTCTGCTTTGCTATAGATGTGGGCAATTTCCTCTCTCCTGAAAGTTGACAAGGTTTCTGGCCTTCTCATACCAGTCCATTTTCATAGAAGGCTTGTAAATTTTCACTTCACAGAGTCAATCTCAATTTCCTTTTCTGTTGTTCTTGTTGGTGGTGAAAACATTTAAGACCTACCCTGCTAGCATATTTCAAATATACAATTCAATACCTTTAACTAATAATAATAGTCACATTGAAGTACAGATCACCAGAATTTACTCATACTGAATAACTAAACTTATAACCCTGGGCCAACATCGCCCTACAGTCCCTCTTTCCAGCCCTTGGCAACTAACTCTCTTCTAGGAGATCAACTGTTTCCACGAGTTGAACATTTTTAGATTTTACATATCTATGATATCTTGCAATATCTGTCTTGTTGTGTTGACTGATTTTACTTAGCATACTGTTCTCCAGGTTCGTCTTTGTTACCACAAATGCCTAATATCCCATTGTCAATTTATAGCAAATTTTCTTTATGCATTCATCTGTCAGTGGACATTTAGATTCATTCCAAATCTTGGCTATTGTGAATAATACTGTAATGGAGAAGGGAGTGAAGATTTTAGTCCTTTTGGAAATAAAACCAGAGGAGGAATTATTAGATCATAAACTAGTTCTATTTTTAAATTTCTGAGGAACTACCATACTATTTTCATAATGGTTGTAGCAAAAAAAAAATGTGAAGTGATGGATATTTTAATTAGTTTGTGGTAAATATTTCACATGTACAACTATAAATATACACATATATTTAATCATTAGGTTTTACATCTTAAATATATGCAGCTTTTTAAATTGTCAATCTTGGTTACTTTAACCTCAATAAAGTTGAAAAAAAAGTCAATCTTAGTTCAGTAAAAGTGGTTGGTCATATCTGGATAAATGAGCATCATTCAGTTTGTGTATATTAGTGTGAATAATGGGTCACTCCATTGCTTGTGTGTGCAATAATGTTTATATGTATTGCCTATCATTAGGCATTTAGGTTGTTTGTAAGGTTTTGGAAATTTAAATACAACTGAGATAAACATTCTCACATACAAATACTTTCCTACATCTCTTATTATTTTAAAGAATAAATTCCTGGATGTGGAATTACAGACAAGGACAGAAATTTTTAAAATATGATCACACGAGCTTGTAATTAGGGCACATCTGCTGATAGGCTTTCAGGCCTCATCCTTGTCCTACCTTTTTTTTTTTTTTTTGGTTGTAGATGGACACAATACATACATTTATTTATTATTTATTTTTATATGATGCTGAGGATCAAACCCAATGCCTCACATGTGTTAGGCAGGTGCTCTACCACTGAGCCACAAACCAGCTCTACCCTACCCTTTTTAATTCTGTAAAGTTATATTCCCCTGGAATCCATGTGGTTGTGAAACTAAAACTTCTGTCTATAAGTTTATAGTTTTCAAAAGCTAATATGGCATCTTCCCGTGTTTCTCTCATAGTTGAATTTGACTTGGAAATCAATAGCAGAAAGTAGAAAAACTCTAATTTTGTAACATGCAACTAGAGATAAGTAAAACTAGTATGACCGGTTCTATAATTAGTGTATTTACATAGAAATTAATCATTAATCAATGTGGCCCCAAAATTGAAAATGAGTTTTGCAAACAATGAATGTATGACCTAAAGGGAAAGCATGTAGTTAACCTGTTCTTTGGGTAATTTTAAAAGCAGTGTATATTTGATCCTTTGATTATTATTCATCCAGCCAGGACTTCCCAAGTGTTCATCTATGGTAGGGAGTGAACTTAGTATCTAGAGATCCACTGGTCCATTTTGCCTTTTTCTAACCTTTTCTGAAATGTCAGCTTGCATTTCTTTGAGGCAGCACAAAAGTAGCATGTGTTTTCTGATTTAAGATTCTATGTGCATGTGTATGTGTATTTTGTGTGTTTGCATGTGTGTGTGAAATGTGTCAGCAGAAAATTTTGTGCTCTCAAGTAAGATGCTGTTTGAACTGATCCTAGTTGTCTCCATCATCCATAGGCTCTTTTTCTGAAGTGGAAAAGGCAAAATGCCACACAGAGGGAATTCCTATAACATATTACTTGTAAAGTTAATGGTGACTGTGGGCAGAACCAATTGTCCCTCTGAGAACTCTTGCAGACTAGCTGACTCTTTTGCTGAAATCAGCAAAATGAAATCATTTACTTGATTTTTTCACTTTGTGCTACACAAGTCTAAAAAAATAAGATGTGGAGCCACCCAATAGTCACTAAACTTATAACAATTTTATCTGTATTATTTCACTCTATCTTTAAAATTACATATATAAATGGTCAAATTGCATAAAATGGGACTGAACATTATTTAGTATATAATAACTGTTTTCCTAACAAAATCAAAAAATGAAAATGTCCTAATTTGACCCTTACTCTTCCTCTGATAGGAAAAAATCCTGATGATTCTCTGTGGGACCTCCAGTAGATGAGTCCATTGTCAAGAACCATTGTGTTGTCAAGGTAAAAAAAAAAAAATCCTCTGTGAATCAGGCCCTGCATTCCACACAGCAGAAGCTTGCATTTCCTTCAGAAACCTGAATTTGTGAAGAAAACCAAATTTTACTGTATTGCTTTCTCCCTCCCCCCCCCTTGGTACCGGGGATTGAACCCAGACACTTAACCAATGAGCCCCATCCCCAGCCATTTTTTTTATTTTATTTAGAGATAGGGTCTCACTATGTTGCTGAGGACCTTGCTAAATTGCTGAGGCTGGCTTTGAACTCCTGATCCTCCTGCCTCAACCTCCTGAGCCTCTGGGATTATAGGCAGAAGCCACTGCACCTGGCTGTACTGCTTTTTTCTTATCCCCTCTTATCACCTCCCAGTAGACCTCAGCCTCAGACTTCCTGTCATCTTCCCAAGCCATGCCACTCCCAATAACTCTTCCAAGAATCCTAGTTCTACCCTGGGGGCCTGTGTGGTGGTGTTGGCACTTTTAAAAGGGATGATAGTAGGATGGAACAATATGCCCTGCAAGACAGAATCTCTGACTGATGTAACAGGGTGACATTGATGTGACAGGTGCTGGGGGCAGTGTGATATTTATGGACACAGAGCCCTGCCTTGCACCATAGAAGCAACTATCCACTCAGCCTACTCTCAAGGCCAACCCTGTTATGGATTCATGAAGATAATTCCAATATTGTTCTGCCCAAACCAGAGCATTAGGCTAGGTGGGGTAATGAACTTGTCTGCAATCAAGAGAAAGCCAGCTAAGCAATTCAAGAAAAAGAAGGGGAGTTGTGATTCCCTTCTGTGGGAGCGACCATGTTTCAAAGATCCGTCTGGACAGAGTCACAAACTTATCCATCACAAACTTATTATCATCAAATGGTGAGGCATTAGCACAGATAGACTGGAGGTGGTTTACAGAGGATCTGATGAGGAGGTGTCTTGTACTCATGTCCACTCCTGCATCATGCCTTGCAACACTGTCCCAGCCTCCTGACCACTTCAGTCAGCCACCAGCTGGCTTGTTGATCCTGTTTTTTGGAAGTGATGTTTGGACTCCAAAACAAAAAGTACAGAATGAGCTTAGGACACCTCAGACCACCCTAAGCAACACAAAACCTTATTGTGCAGAGCCAAAGGAAAAGATTTATGTGTTTGGAATCTATTTTTTATTTTTGGAAGTTATTGTCATCAAGAGCTGGCTGTTAAGAACCAGATCAAAGTGTTTTCTTTTAAAGGCAAACGGCTGGGGATGTTTTCCTGCAGCTTCTGAAAGACCTTAGATGTGAAGGTCCTCCCTGTTCTGTTCAGACTCTGCTTATCAGCTCTTTGACACTGGGTGGGTCTTTTAACCACCCGAAACCTACTTTTCCACTTATTTACAAGAAGCTACAAAACTTACAACACAGAGTGAGGATTTAAATAAACTAGTATATGCCAAGTGCTTTGCACAGTGCTTGAAGCAGAGTTTTTAGGTCTTACTGTTATAAGCATTTCATTCTTACCAGAAATATTCTAAAATGTACATGATTGCTGAACTTTCCCTTTCCCATTAGCTAAGTTTAGAATTTATTTCAACCCATCTGTAAAATAAGTGACTAATTATTTATATCTGAATAATACATTTGGAACTTAGCTTTTAGAAATTCTGAATTTAGATTTTTTTTTTGTTTGTTTTGTTTTTTTATTAACCAGGAGTACATGAAAGAGCTTCAGAAGGTCCATGAGTTCCCTAAAATCATACAACATTTTGAGTGGGCATGCATTCCTCCAGAAAAAGAATCCATAGCTCTCATCAAATGTGTCCCTGACTCTCAGCAAGATTTAAAAGAAAAGGCTAATTATACAATAAGATTGTCCCAATTACTTGTATGTCAGGTACTTGTAGAGATTAAACAATCTCACTAGTGGACTTCTCCAGAAAAAGACTGAATTAAGGGGAAAATATTATTAGGAAAGAGTTAATTTCTCCAGACTTAGAAGTGAGATACTTGTGAATATGTTACTGGTCGAAATCAGGTTCATCGCATTCCAAACACTGAGATAAGCAAGCAAGCAAGCAGAAATTTATTAAAAAGGAGATTAAGGTGGGAGTGTAAGAAAGCTCCCACAGAGAACATGGGAGGGGCAAGAGTGCCACCAGGGTCTCCTGACATCCCTTCTTTTAAAGGCACAGGAGGGGAAGTTGACTGACCCACTTGTAACTGTCCTTGAGATTTTAATTGTCGGGTGTACATGTTCAGACTGAATTGTGTAGTCACTTTTTTTTTAAAAATAAGAATGGAGGCTTTTGTCCCTTTTGGGAAACAGATATTATTTGGCTTGCTGGAGCACATCAAATGTGGAGCATAACTCAGATGGTGGTCATGATATCCGTCCTCCTAATTGACTCTCACCATTTTTCCCTACCTCAAATATATCTTAAAGGATGTCAAAATATTATTTGGTCTTTCCTAATACTCCTGAGTGGTGCTTTGTAAAATAATCTTGATTTGCCCCCTTCAGTGAGAACTGAGCCCTAGTCATTTTAAATTTGTGTATTAAGTGAGTGACTCCCTTCTTGCCTTTCTCCTTGCATCTGGATGTTTCCACGTCCATTCCTGTGAGGCTCTTTGGACAGCTTGACACCTTAATACACCTGCTCACAGGTCCTCACTTCATCCCCAGCTTTTAATACAATGCTGGAGAATCCTGAATGCTACTCAAATTGGTTCATATCTGTTTTTCATCATTTTTTCCTTGTATCATTAAAGATACAAAACAGTTAAGAATATAGATAACCTTCTTAATGGTAGTCAAAGGATGTTTTTAAAAATAAAAAAGGAAAAGATAGGGCTGGGGATGTGGCTCAAGCGGTAGCGCGCTCGCCTGGCATGCGTGCGGCCCGGGTTCGATCCTCAGCACCACATACCAACAAAGATGTTGTGTCCGCCGAGAACTAAAAAATAAATATTAAAAATTCTCTCTCTCTCTCTCTCTCTCTCTCTCTCTCTCTCTCTCTCTCTCTCTCTCTCCTCTCTCTCACTCTCTCTTTAAAAAAAAAAAAGGAAAAGATAATTTCACAGACCCCCATTCTCTAAGGATCTGTCATGTCTCATGTACAGAAAGCCCACGTTCCCATCAGGGTTAGATTTAAGCTGTGATTTAAATAGGCGAAAGGCTCTTTGTCCTATTACTAATCTGAGAGCCATGCTATGGCCACAGTGCTATCAGAGAAAGGCCGAGGGCAATGCCACAGGTTTAGCTTCCTCCTCTAATTATCTGAAGGACTCTGAGGTTGTTTGCCAGTAGTGACTCAGTGCTTGTTTGTTTCAGTGACCATCAAGAGAAGCCATTTGCTGTGGTTGAGTGGGAGTGGGGAGAGAGGGAAGAGTTAAAGGAAAAAGAAAGCCGGCTGGGGGTGTGGCTTAGTGATACAGCCCTTGCCTAGCCCTGGGAAGCTCAAGGTTTGATCCCTAGTACTGCAAAAAGAAAGATATTTCCCCTCAGGAAACTCATGGTGCAAGTGAGAATACAAAACATAAATATGTGAAGAACTTGCAAAACAAATACAAAATGAGTATAAATCCAATGTTGAGAAATTGTCACACAAAAAGAGATCTTCATAAATAAAGAAGGCTGAGAAGGAAATGGAGAATTCCAGCAAAGCCTTCTATAGAAGGATTGTCTTGAGTCAGGCTTGTGGTAGTGTGGGCCATGGTTGTAGATGCCCAGACACAGAAGTGAGAAAACAAAGCCACACACGGAGTGAGCAATCTAATGTGTTCAGTTGGAAGAATGACTCTGAAAAACATGATTAGTTGTAAGAACAAAGCAGAACTTGGATTATGTTTCCGTGGTTTTTTTTTTCTTAACTCATTAATTAATTAATACCTTCACCACACACGTGGAGACCACAAACACAGGATGTTGCTTCTCTAGGCACTGAGGTTGCAGACTAATATGCTCTTCTGTAGTTACACTCTAGAGAGAAGATACAGATGAGGAAGCAATAGTTGATTTAAAAAATAATAATAATAAAATGCCACTGGGATCTACTTGGCAAAGAGAATCCCTGGGGCTCACACTGGCCTTTGAGGAGATTGAGATATCATGATATCATCTCTTTAATAGTAAAGAGAGACATTCATTCTGCTAATTTGAAGCAAGCTTACTGGAGCACTCTGCCATGGCAGGTGCAGTCCCTGAACATGACCACTATGCTACACCTTCTGTTCCAAGGTGGGAGTTAGGGCACTGGTACTTACTTAGTACACAGTGAACAAGCACATCCACATGATGCTGCTCGGCACAGTCTGTCCAGAGGCCAAGGACCTTGGCTATCAACTTATTGAGAACTGCCACTGGAGTTTAACATTATCTAACCTTGAAGAATGAGAAGAGGAAAAGCATGCATCATCTGTATTTTGGTAACTGCCTGAATAACATAGTTTTAATTTTCTCCCCTTGAAAAAGGCATATTATTGTGTAAAATTTCATACAGAGAATACATTTTTGGTTTGAAAAGTACTACTAATTAAACGTAATTTCATATTGGTCAATCAAATGGCTACAGAACTATTTTTGTTTATATACTTATTAAACTTTCTAAATAAGATGATGCAATTAATCCAATAGTAAAGAGAGACATTCATTCTGCTAATTTGATATTTGGAAGAAATAAGCCAATGAGGAGTCATTTAAGTTCTTGCTTATTATACTCAGGGCAGATGGTCCAGTGAGCAGTGGTTTTGTAATGAATACCTAGAACTATATAGAGGAATAAATGAGGAATCTACACTAGGGCTGGCCTCTAGTGTATGGGTACAGTTAAAATAATCTTTTTTTTCTATTGGTTGTTCACAACATTACAAAGCTCTTGACATATCATATTTCATACATTAGAATCAAGTGGGTTATGAACTCCCATTTTTACCCCAAATACAGATTGCAGAATCACATCGGTTACACATCACATTTTTACATACTGCCATATTAGTGACTGTTGTATTCTGCTACCTTTCCTATCCTCTACTATCCCCCCTCCCCTCCCCTCCCATCTTCTCTCCCTACCCCATCTACTGTAATTCATTTCCCTCCATGTTTGTTATCCCATTCCCCTCATAACCTCTTATATGTAATTTTGTATAACAATGAGGGTCTCCCTCCATTTCCATGTGGTTTCCCTTTTTTTCTCCCTTTCCCTCCCACCTCATGTCTCTGTTTAATGTTAATCTTTTCTTCCTGCTCTTCCTCCCTGTTCTGTTCTTAGTTGCTCTCATTATATCAAAGAAGACATTTGGTATTTGTTTTTTAGGGATTGGCTAGCTTCACTAAGCATAATCTGCTCTAGTGCCATCCATTTCCCTGCAAATTCCGTGATTTTGTCATTTTTTAGTGCTGCGTAATACTCCATGGTGTATAAATGACACATTTTTTTTATCCATTCATCTATTGAAGGGCATCTGGGTTGATTCCACAGTCTAGCTATTGTGAATTGTGCTGCTATGAACATCGATGTGGCAGTATCCCTGTAGTGTGCTCTTTTAAGGTCTTCAGGAAATAGTCCGAGAAGGGCAATAGCTGGGTCAAATGGTGGTTCCATTCCCAGCTTTCCCAGGAATCTCCATACTGCTTTCCAAATTGGCCGCACCTGTTTGCAGTCCCACCAGCAGTGTACAAGAGTACCCTTTTCCCCACATCCTCGCCAGCACTCATTGTTGTTTGACTTCATCATGGCTGCCAATCTTACTGGGGTGAGGTAGTATCTTAGGGTGGTTTTGATTTGCATTTCCTTGACTGCTAGAGATGGTGAGCATTTTTTCATGTACTTGTTGATTGATTGTATGTCCTCCTCTGTGAAGTGTTTGTTCATGTCCTTGGCCCATTTGTTGATTGGGTTATTTGTTTTCTTATTGTCTAATTTTTTGAGTTCTTTGTATACTCTGGATATTAGGGCTCTATCTGAAGTGTGAGGAGTAAAAATTTGTTCCCAGGATGTAGATTCCCTATTTACCTCTCTTATTGTTTCTCTTGCTGAGAAAAAACTTTTCAGTTTAAGAAAGTCCCATTTGTTGATTCTTGTTATTAACTCTTGTGCTATGGGTGTCCTATTAAGGAATTTTGAGCCCGACCCCACAATATGTAGATCGGAGCCAACTTTTTCTTCTATCAGACGGAGAGTCTCTGATTTGATATCTAGCTCCTTGATCCACTTTGAGTTGACTTTTGTGCATGGCGAGAGGAGGGGATTCAGTTTCATTTTGTTGCATATGGATTTCCAGTTTTCCCAACACCATTTGTTGAAGATGCTATCCTTCCTCCATTGCATGTTTTTAGCTCCTTTATCAAATATAATATAGTTGTAACTTTGTGGATTAGTCTCTGTGTCCTCTATTCTGTACCATTGGTCCACCCGCCTGTTCTGGTACCAGTACCATGCTGCTTTTATTACTATTGCTCTGTAATATAGTTTGAAATCTGGTATCGCTATACCACCTGATTCACACTTCCTGCTTAGAATTGTTTTTGCTATTCTGGGTCTTTTATTTTTCCATATGAATTTCACGATTGCTTTATCTATTTCTACAAGAAATGCCATTGGGATTTTGATTGGCATTGCATTAAACCTATAGAGAACTTTTGGTAATATCGCCATTTTGATGATGTTAGTTCTGCTTATCCATGAACAAGGTATATTTTTCCATCTTCTAAGATCCTCTTCTATTTCTCTCTTTAGGGTTCTGTAGTTTTCATTGTATAGGTCTTTCACCTCTTTTGTTAGGTTGATTCCCAAGTATTTTATTTTTTTTTGAGGATATTGTGAATGGAGTGTTTTTCCTCATTTCCGTTTCAGAAGTTTTGTCGCTGATATACAGAAATGCCTTTGATTTATGTGTGTTGATTTTATATCCTGCCACTTTGCTGAATTCATTTATTAGTTCTAGTAGTTTTTTTGTAGACCCTTTTGGGTCTTCTAGGTATAGAATCATGTCATCTGCAAATAGTGATAATTTAAGTTCTTCTTTTCCTATTTTTATGCCTTTAATTTCTTTCGTCTAATTGCTCTGGCCAGTGTTTTGAGAACTATATTGAATAGAAGTGGTGAGAGAGGGCATCCCTGTCTTGTTCCGGATTTTAGAGGGAATGCCTTTAACTTTTGTCCATTCAGAATGATGCTAGCCTGAGGCTTAGCATAGATAGCTTTTACAATGTCGAGGTAAGTTCCTGTTATCCCTAGTTTTTCTAATGTTTTGAACATAAAGGGATGCTGTACTTTGTCAAATGCTTTTTCTGCATCTATCAAGATGATCATATGGTTCTTATCTTTAAGTCTATTGATGTGGTGAATAACATTTATTGATTTCCTTATATTGAACCATCCCTGCATCCCAGGGATGAATCCTACTTGATCATGGTGCACAATTTTTTTGATGTGCCTTTGTATCCGATTCACCAGAATTTTATTGAGGATTTTTGCATCTAGGTTCATCAGAGATATTGGTCTGTAGTTTTCTTTCTTTGAGGTGTCTTTGTCTGGTTTCGGAATCAGGGTGATGTTGGCCTCATAGAATGAATTTGGAAGAGCTCCCTCTTTTTCTATTTCCTGAAATAACTTGAAAATATTGGTATTAATTCTTCTTTAAAGGTTTTGTAAAACTCCGCGGTATACCCATCCGGTCCTGGGCTTTTCTTGGCTGGAAGTCTTTTGATTGCTTCTTCTATTTCATCTATTGATATTGGTCTGTTTAAGTTGTGAGTATCCTCCTGACTCAGTCTGGGCAAATCATATGACTTAAGGAATTTATCGATGTTTTCACTATCTTCTATTTTATTGGAATATAGGTTTTCAAAATAATTTCTAATTGTCTTCTGTATTTCTGAAGCGTCTGTTGTAATATTGCCTTTTTCATCCCGTATGTTAGTAATTTGAGTTCTCTCTCTTCTTCTCTTTGTTAGTATGGCTAGGGGTCTGTCGATCTTATTTATTTTTTCAAAGAACCAACTTTTTCTTTTGTTAATTTTTTCAATAGTTTCTTTTGTTTCAATTTCATTGATTTCTGCTCTGATTTTAATTAATTCTTGCCTTCTGCTACATTTGCTGTTGTTTTGCTCTTCCTTTTCTAGGGCTTTGAGATGAAGTGTGAGCTCATTTATTTGTTGGTTTTTCCTTTTTTTGAGGAATGACCTCCAGGCGATGAATTTCCCTCTTAAAACTGCTTTCATTGTGTCCCATAGATTCCGATATGTTGTGTCTGTATTTTCATTTATCTCTAAGAATTTTTTGATTTCCTCCTTTATGTCTTCTGTAACCCATTGATCATTCAGTAACGTATTGTTCATTGTCCATGTGATGTAGGATTTTTCCTTCCTTCTTTTATCATTGATTTCCAGTTTCATTCCATTATGATCTGATAAAGTGCATGGTATTATCTCTACCCCTTTATATTTACTGAGGGTTGCCCTATGGCATAATATATGGTCTATTTTTGAGAAGGATCCATGTGCTGCTGAGAAAAAAGTATATCCACTTGATGATGGTTGATATATTCTATATATGTCAGTTAAGTCTAGGTTATTGATTGTGATATTGAGGTCAATAGTTTCTTTATTCAACTTTTGTTTGGAGGATCTGTCCAATGGTGAGAGAGGTGTGTTGAAGTCACCCATGATTATTGTGTTGTGGTCTATTTGATTCTTGAACTTGAGGAGAATTTGTTTTATGAATGTTGCAGCACCATTATTTGGTGCATAAATATTGATAATTGTTATGTCTTGTTGGTGAATGGTTCCTTTTAACAGTATATAATGTCCTTCCTTATCCCTTTTGATTAACTTAGTCTTGAAGTCGATTTTATTCGATATGAGGATGGCCACTCCTGCTTGCTTACGAGAACTGTGTGCGTGGTATATTTTTTCCCAACCTTTTACCTTGAGCCTGTGTATGTCTTTTCCAATCAGATGTGTCTCCTAGAGGCAGCATATTGTTGGATTTGTTTTTTTAATCCATGTTACCACCCTATGTCGCTTTATTGGAGAGTTTAAGCCATTAACGTTTAGAGTTACTATTGATATATGGTTTGTACTTCCTGCCATGTTTGATTATTTATCTCTTTTTTTTTTCTAATTTAGTTTGTTTCTCCATGATTAGCTTTCCCCCCGTCCTCTGTCTTTACCGAGGCACTTCCCGCTGATGGTTTTGGTTATTGTTTTTCATTCTTCCTCGTGTAGAGTTTTGCTCAAGACGCTTTGCAATGCTGGTTTCCTGGCTACAAATTCTTTTTGCTTTTGTTTATCATGAAAGATTTTTATTTCATTGTCATACCTGAAGCTTAATTTTGCTGGATACAGAATTCTTGGTTGGCATCCATTGTCTTTCAGTGTTTGAAATACGTTGTTCCAGGATCTTCTCTCTTTCAGCGTCTGGGATGAAAAATTCGTTGTTAACCTTATTGGTTTACCCCTAAATGTAATCTGCCTCTTTTCTCTTGTAGCTTTTAATATTTTCTCTTTGTTCTGTATATTGGATATCTTCATAACAATGTGTCTTGGCGTTGGTCTACTGTGATTTTGTGTGCTCGGTGTTCTGTATGAATCTACAATTTGTATATCTGTTTCCTTTTTTATTTCTGGAAAGTTTTCTGTAATTATTTCATTCAGCAAGTTACTCATTCCCTTGGCATGAATCTCTGTGCCTTCCTCTATCCCGATGACTCGTAAGTTTGGTTTTTTTTAAGTTATCCCAAATCTCTTGGATGTTTTTCTCGTGATTTTTTACCAGCCTATCTGAGTTGGCTAGACTCTTTTCAAGATGATATATTTTGTCTTCATTATCTGACGTTCTGGCTTCTACTTGCTCCACTCTGTTAGTGATACTCTCGATTGAGTTTTTAATTTGGTTTATCGTTTCCTTCATTTCTAGAATTATTTTGATTTTTTTTATAATCTCTATCTCCTGATAAAGATGCTTAACTTCTTCTTTTATCTGTTTATGTAATTCATTTTCAATGTGATCTTTAAGGTTCCATTCCATCTGTCTAAGGTGTTCCTTGAGTTTTTTATATGGACATTTTTCTGATGACTCCAGGTCCTCCTGAATATTTAGGCTGTCCTTCATTGTTTGTACTCCTTTTCTTCCTTGCTTTTTTATGCTCATGATACTTCTTGTTCTGTTTGACTGCTGAGTTACTGTTTACTCTTATAAATTTATTTGATGCTTGGGAGGAGAGGTATTAGAAGGGAAGGGAAGAAGTCACTAAAGAGAGTGAGTGTAGGCAGGTAGAATTCAAGAAAGGGGGGAATAAGAAAATTGAAAAGAAATGAAAAACAAAAGAAAAAAGTGAAAAGAAAGAAAGAAAAGACAAAAATTTAAAACAAAAAAAATTATAATGATAATAAACAAATGGAAATTAAAGTTTAAAAAATAATAGTAATAATAATAGAATAAAAAGAATTAAAAAAAATTGAAACCATTAATAAGAAAGTTGAAGAGCAACAACAACATCAACAACAAAAAGTGAAAATAAAATTTAAAAAAATACCAGTAATAATCATTAAAAAATAATAATAATAATAAATGCAGTCACAGAGCTCAATTAACTTCTCTTCCAGTAGGTGGGAACTGGGCCAGGCTTCTCTTCTTGATGGGTGGGAACCAATCACTGTTCCTCAGCTCTTCTTCCCAGACTGTGTGGGTCTCCAATCCTGAGTGCCTAGGGCCTTCTCTTGTGGTTCCTCAAGCCAGGCCCCGCTCATCTGTGAAGCTCGCCACAATACTTGCTACACGCCGGGTCTGCTGCTCCTGGGAGCCCTGTTTCCATGGATGCCTGGGCACACCCTTTCTGTTTGCCTCCCTCAGACCCTAAGTTTGTAGGGCTTGGGGCTGAGGACCCCCAGCGAATTTGTTTGCCCTCAGGTAGCAACTCCCCTGGTAGCTGGTGCAAGGGACCTCTGTTGTCAGTAGAGGGATACCCTGGGTCTGACTATCGTGCTCAGTTGGCTTTTACCTCTGTGAGTTCAGGTGGGCCGACTAGTTATTTCAGCGGGATCATTAGTGCTGAGTCACTAGAAGCAGGCGAACCAGAACTAGAATGCAGCCCAATCTGGGCTCGGTGTGTTCTGAGAGGGGCAGACTGTTCGCCCGGGATCCTCTTCAGCTCAACAGTGCCTAGTGGTCCTGAGCGAACAGTATTTTGACAGTTTACTTCTCCCTATGCTCGCGCAGCTGAAGGGGTTAGAGACTTGATCTCTCCGCGTCCGCTGCCATGTTGGATCACTTAGATTTTAAATTGTCACTCATCTTATCAGTGTTCCATTTAACTCGGCAGCTCACTCTCGCTGTGAAGAGTCTGCTCTATGGTGCTCCGCGGGAAGTGGCGGCGGCGGCGGCGCGGTGGCGGCCCAGCTGTGGCCTTTGGGACCCCCGGGGAGGGGGTGCGGGCTGGGGGAGGGGAGGCAGCGCCTCAGGGCCCCGCGGGCCGGGTACTGGACAAGCGGGAGAGTGGGCGGGGTGGGGGAAAGAAATTGAGATCTAGATTTAGGGACTGAGCGCGGGAGGAGAGACGGCGGGGGAGAAGCAAAGTGGAAAGGCGGAGAGGAGAAGGAGAAGGGGCCGAGGGAGCCGGGCAGCTCAGGGGCTCCAGCCTTACTGCTCGCGCTGAAGTCATGATGGACTCACTCCACCTTGGCTGGAGTCGTGGCTGATTCACTCCACCTAGGCCCCTTTCTTGACACGGTGCTGAGTCTTTGTCGACAGATCTCCTTTAATGATCTTTACTTCATCTTTTAAGACGCGGCAACATACGCTGCGGGCGCGGCGGCGTGGAGCACAGAGCGGCTTACTCACTTCCTGCCGCCATCTTCTCCCTCTTATCTAAAAATGATCTTTATCTTAACATTTTGGATGCTCTGAAACCAATGAGACCTTACAACTGACCTCTGCTGATGTGTAGAGAATGTAAAAGGATCTCTGTTCTCTGTTATTGCCAATAACCCATTTCTCCTCTGGTTGAGTTAAGCTTCTAATGTGCTGTATAAATTGATTCCAAGCTGGTAATATATGCTAATTTTGGCCTATCAGTTTGCACTGCACAAAATTAGTATATGTTAGAAGCTTGGAAAAAGAGATTCCTTATAAACTCAACTGAGATTACTAATAAGAAAGTCAAAAGTTTTAAAATGTCCAAAGTTAAAAAAAAAATGATTCTCAAAAGGCAGGTAATAAGCGCTTCGACAGTTTGAACATTCTAAATTAATAAAATGGGCCTCATATATATGGTTTACAGGTTCATTGCATTTGTGTTTCTTAAGTGGAAAAGGTGAATGTATTTTAGTTTTTCATTTTGAATTTGCTGTTAATTCCACCTGATATTCTGTATCATTTGCTGATAACAAGAATTTTCTTCTTTTATATTTACCTTTTTTATATTCAGATATGGATAATAATGACCCTGATGAAGATCATCTTACAAGTTATGATATTCAACTCAGTATTCAAGAATCCATTGAATCCAGCCAGACTGCATTTCATCCTGAAAGGTAGCATTCTATTCAACTATCCTCACCAAAATTTCTTTATGGCATTTATTTTGGTATAAGATAAAATGAATCCCATTTCTCAATTCCTCTTAGAGGAACATACTTACCTTTTTTCTGGCAGGAAATCTAATACCTCTACAAAGACCACTGTCCACAGACTTTAATAATCTCGTCTTCCACAAATCCCCACCTCATGTGGAAAATGAAAATTACCTAGATGGGAATTCCCTAGTTGAATTTGGTTGGATAAGGTTGCCTATTTTCTAAATCAAAATGTAATCAAACAGACAATGAGTAGTTTGAACAAATTTGCAAGTACAGTTTATATAACCAGTGTATGGGTAAACAGCAATCTGTATATCTGTATATTCTATAACACACTCGGCTACTGTCTCAGCTAAACTTTACAAATAATCCAATTAAAATATACACAAAATTGATGTTTTATGTAAGTAGGAGTTTCAGGATTTAAAACTGCATAAGTAAATTTCTGTCTTGAACAACACACATGTTTCTGACACAAAGTTTAGTTTTTCTTTATATTCTATTAATTATATATAGACTCTTGTATTCTGGAACTTAATAGTGCTTTTGAATAGATTCAGTGCTATGAAGTTATTGCTTTTGAGATTTTAAAAATTAGCATATTACATTTAAATTTCTGGTCTTTTTAATTTTTCCACTGTGTCTAACAGATTTTAGAACTTGAAAATGCCCCAGAAGCCATTCACAATCCTAGAATGTTAGCAGATATTTCTGCTTAGTAGAGTTAAATAAGTTTGTTATGAAATCCTTGTTTCTATTTAATAAACACACATATCAGAGAATTTCCCTGAGGGTTTAAATCATGACCTGTGATGGGACACGTTAGTAAATGCTCTCTGCCTGTTTTCACTTATGGATCAGTTGATTAGAGACACTAACAGACATTTTGGACCATAAGCTCCTGAATGTCTGTTAGCAATTATTACGTCAAGCAATGAACATGGGTTGAACATAGTGCTTCTAAAGGTGGAAGAAGCCTTAGTGATCTTCCTATTTAATCCCACTGTTTCTCTGATGAAGAAACCAACACCCAGAGAGACTGAGGACTTTTCCAGGATCACAAAATCAGGCTGTGACCTGAATCCAGCCCTTTTAAGTCTGACTCCCATTGTTTACTCCCTTTCATAGCTTAGCGAAATCTCAGAGATAACATCACAATCTTGGATTTTGCCATCTTCACTAGTGTTCTTAGGTTTGGATATCGTAAATATACTCTGACTCCTAAGCATTTACATTGTTGAAGAAAATAAAATCAGTTTTGTGCATTTCCTGTGGATCTTGATCATTCCAATTACCCAAAAGAACTCAATATAAATTAAATATTTTATTCCTTTAAGGATATCACTAGTATAAATGTGGCTTCTTTTTCTTTATCTGGTAGATTTGTCCCCCTCAGTGATCAGAACAGAAAACTTGTGGAGGCCATAAGACAAGGTAAATGGGTTTCTTGTCTGGAGTGGGTTGGATTGGAAATCCTATCTTGCAAAGACAGAGATGTGTTAACAGACTATGTGTTTAATTTAGGTCACATTCTTGAGCTCCAGGAGTGTATGAAATATAAGCGTGCACTGGATGAAGCCGATGAGAAAGGATGGTTTCCATTGCATGAAGCTGCCGTTCAGCCTTTTCAACAAATACTTGAGATTGTTCTGGATGGTAAGAGAACATAACAGCCTTTTGACAAGTAGAGCAGAAATTTAGAAGTTATCATTGTTCCTAATGAACATAAAGAGTAAGAGATAGTTTGGAATATGAGAAAGTCACTACCCATATATTAACTCCAGGAGTACCAAAAAATTAGCATATTTCATGATGCTTGAGGTTCACCCTTGCCATCCTTTTATCTTTTTAAAAAGTGGCATAGTTTGGTGGGAAGGTGTTGTCATTGGCTATGAGAGATAAAGGGTTTTATATATAATGAATTACTTGATTCAAATATAAAGCTTTTTTCTTTTGGAAGTTGGTTTTTAATTTTTCATCTTGAACTATCAAAAGATTTAAAAGATTATTATTATATATTGCAATGTTAATAATAATTTTTATGTCCTAATGGTATTTTTTCATATTTCAGCATTTATAGACCATTGTTAGAATTCCTTATGTTTTAACTTTCAATACTGCTTGCTAATTTGGAAAATTATGAGAAATACTTGATAATTGGCTGGTTAGCAAGCCATCTAGAAAATGAGATAACTAGACAGATAGAAATGATGTTAAGAGGTTGGGATTGTGGCTCAGTGGTAGAGCATTTGCCTTACACATGTGAGACACTGGGTTCGATCCTCAGCACCACATAAAGATAAATAAATAAAATAAAGGTATTGGGTCCATCTATAACTAAAGAAAAAAATGATGTTAAAGATAATATTTCTTGGGCTGGGGATGTGGCTCAAGCGGTAGCGCGCTCGCCTGGCATGCGTGCGGCCCGGGTTCGATCCTCAGCACCACATACCAACAAAGATGTTGTGTCCGCCGAGAACTAAAAAATAAATATTAAAAAAAAAATTCTCTCTCTCTCTCTCTCTCTCTCTCTCTCTCTCTCTCTCTCCTCTCTCACTCTCTCTAAAAAAAAAGATAATATTTCTTTTCTAACACATTCTGAAAA
Source organism: Spermophilus citellus (assembly GCF_964194105.1). Classification (NCBI taxonomy): domain Eukaryota; kingdom Metazoa; phylum Chordata; class Mammalia; order Rodentia; family Sciuridae; genus Spermophilus; species Spermophilus citellus. Next base: position 181,835,856 of record NC_138184.1, on the reverse strand, counting down.
AATGATACATTCATTCAAATATATTTTCATTCCTACATTTACACACCTCATTTGACCAAAAGAAAATTCAGATGCAATTTAAATAATAAAATGAAGGATTGGAGAGTTGCTTTACAATGTTTTAAGAAATGAGAATTTGCAACCAGCTTTTTTTTTTTTTTTAAAGCAGCTTGAAACATAGATGTTGGTTGTCTAGCTATTGATTTGATTAGCAGGTCCAGGAGCATCTAATTTTCTTCACCTTTGTTAGGTTGATTTTTATCATACTTTCAATCTTCCCTTTCTCATCAATTGACTTTTCAATCTGTTATACATAACAACGGGTTATTCTGAACTATGCAGTATCCCTTAAGTAAATATTTTCAATTTTTTAATACAATGCTTTCATATCTTAGCATCCTACAAGACACTCTGGGAATTCAAGACCTGTAATGGAGAAACACCCTTGACTTTGGCAATCAAAGCTGGTCTGGTGGAAAATGTAAGGACTTTACTTGAAAAGGGAGTATGGCCCAACACCAAAAATGATAAAGGAGAGACTCCCCTTCTGATTGGTAAATGACTTTTTTTTTTCCCTAGAACTTTCATAGTTTGAAACAAATAATAAATATTTAATAAGTATTTTTTGGAAATCAATATGCTTTATTAAAAATTATATTACTCCAATTCTTTCCATTTCCTGAGCCTCCTACTCTGACCCCCATTTCACCTGCCAGATGATTTTATTTTCCCATCCCACTATGTGTTGGTCAGCTTTCTGTTGCTGAGACCAAAATACCTGATAAGAATAATTTAGAGGAGGAAAAGTTTGTTTTAGCTCATGAATTCAGAGGTTCAGCCCATGGCTGGCCAACTCTGGGCCTAAGGTAGAGCAGACCATCTTGGCACAGGGTGTGGTGGAGGGAAACTATTCAGCTCATTATAGCTATGAAGGTGGGGTAAGGGCGCGGAGGACAAGATTTAATCCTCAAGGATATACCTCTGGAGACCTACTCCTTCCAGCCATGCCCCCTCTACCTATAGTTACAACCCAGCACTATAGTCCTTTCAAACTACTAATCCATCAAGTGGATTAACCCAGTGATTAGGTTATAGCTGTCATAATCTGATTGCTCCACTTCCTGTATTAACACAGGATCTGTTAATGGGTAACTCATATCCAAACCATAACACACAGTGAGGTCAGATGTAAAGGATGACTACATTCTTCAGCATCTAAAAATGAGTGCCACTAACCAAGAAGAGCAGAACTAGTTTAATGAAGCCAGAGGTGTCAAGCCTAAAAGAAAACTCTGTAGGTAGAATCTAGTTGTAAGGAGGGTTCTATGGGGAAAATGTAGACAGAAGAAAGAGAAGATAACAAAAAGAGGGACATCAGATCCATATCAAAATGATCAGTCTCGTCAGGCATGGTATCATACATCCCTAATCCCAGCAGCTCAGGAGGCTGAGGCAGGAGGATCATAAATTCAAGGCCAGCCTTGGCAACTTAGCAAGACTCTGAGCAAGAGACCTGTCTCAAACTAAAGAAATAAATAAAGCGCCCCTGGACTCAATTCAACTGCCAAAAAAGAATGATTAGACAAAACTGAACAAGTACAGAGTTTGGCACTTATGAGGGGATTTACAACATTCACACAACAAAGAAAGATGGGTTATCTTAAGGTGTCATTTATTAGCTTCCTCTCAGCCTTGTGCATCCTGCTTTTTGTTGAACAATAGGAATTGGCAGGTCTATTGATGGAAGCAGAAAGAGGTGAAATTAACTAGAAATGACCAGAGATAACTTTTTTTTTCCTCTTAGAGACTGTAGGAGGATGGATTGAGACTTTGGGTTTTGGGAGCTGACACAGTCAGGTTTATACCATTAAATGAGACTGTGACCATGGGCCTCAAGGTCTTAATATGCAAAATGGAAATGCCACAGGCACCATGCAGTATTCTTATAAAAATTAGAGAATATATATACAAACCCCTCACATATAATAGATTCTCAAGAAAAGAAAGCCATTATGAAATTGTCCATGTGTGGTGGGAGGAGAAGCAGGAGGAGTAACACTCTAAGGTTATTTGCAGCAACCTGGGAAGAGAGAATTAAACAACTCAAGCCGCAGACTGAGCTAGCTGCAGCTCCTTCTCAGAGCATATCATCATATTTTGGGGGCGGGGGGGGGGTGGTCACTTCAGTATTGTTGGTTAAAAAAAACTTAGAAAATCCATAACACTAATGGAATATTTTCACTTGATGGCATGAATTCAGCAACATCAGTACAACAAAATGTATGGAGAAATGTGAAGCCAGGTGTTGGGCTGAGTGGCCTGGATATTAAAATGAGTAAACTTAATCTTCCTCCTCCCAGAGTCTAGGACAGCTAGATATGATTTAAAAAATCATGTTGCAAATGCTATATTCAAAGTAAATTTGGAGAATAAAAAAGCAGTGAATCTAAAAATACTCCAAAGAGCCTAAACTCTTTGAATTGATTCTTGAGGGATATAGAACTCTCAAAGGAGAATGTCACTACAGCATGAGGTCACTCTGAACTGTTTTACTTTCACTAACGCTTGCCCTAGGTCAAAGCTTTCAGCCTTCCCAAATTCAGATTATTTATCAAGCTACCTAATTATGATAGTTATGGTATAGGCAAAGCTTCTGTCACAAAAACCAAAAACAGACACACAAGGAAAGCAAGCAAACAAAAGTGACTTAAAAATAAGTTTTTTCTCATGTCACATTTCAGAGGTTCGGCTTTTGTCGCATAGGCACAACAAGGTGTAAGAGAGGCTGGGATATTTTGTCTCTATATGGATGACTTGTGACCTGCTAACACTTGGGGCTTTTATTGCTAAAAAGAAAAGGACAACCATGAAATATGAGGGACAAATAGTAGACCCTGAGCACATGTTTGTCAGCCTCTGTCACAATATCATGGTGCTTTTCATAAATACACCAGAATTCTTGCCTGAGCAGGTTCTATAAACAGTAGATGAAATATCCACCTGTAAGTTTGCTTCACAAGTATTAACGTGATATGTATTATTTTTTAAAGGCCAGCATATACCGTAGAGTATTTGCATTAACATTCAAGAACATATTGTTGTTTCTATAGATAGCCTTTGATTTCTGGGGTTTGGGGGGAGATACATTTTTCAGAGTTACATACTGCTTCACTTTGCAAATACAGAATTATTCTCCACTTGGTATTGACAATCCAGATATTTTTTTTTTTAAAGAACACCTAATTTGTGGCTCTCACTCATTTATTTTGCTTTTGCTCCATCTAAGTTATCTTTAGTGCTTAATGCCTACAACATAGCATTAGGCATTTATATACATTTCAAAGTTACATATGTTGCTTTAATTCTCTAGCCATATATAAAGTGTGGGAAAGGTATCTTATCACTGAATTATCAGAATGAAAATAGAATTAACATTTGGAAATAAGATTTTAAAGTTGTCAAAGAGAGGACAAAAATCTCCATAGAGGAAATGGAGAAACATTCCAGATGTGGTGTTCATGTGCTCCATCACCCACACATCTGGAGAAAAGCACTTTTCTTGGTTGCCTTCTCCAGGACTTTTTTGCTATGTAGCCATGTCAAGTCTTTTAGGTTCTATAGGAAAATGGATCATTCATGTCACTTCCTCAGTTTTCTTCTTGAATCTATGGGCTGCTTTGAAATTTGCTATTCAAAGTCCATTAACTCGCAGAGGAGATATAAGAGGTCATAAGTATTGTTCCTTTTTTTTTCCTGTATTATTCCGTTTTTTACATACTCTTAGCCTCATGCCATCATTTTTGTCTCTATTTATGGAATATCGGTAGAGGACAAAAAATAAAAATAATTACTTTTGGACCCTCCAGGTCCTTTCTTCCCTGTCAGCCTTTGATGTATCGCAGTCATGTTACACAGTTGCTTGCTGAGTCGTATATATTTGATTTGTGATGATCTGACACTTATCGGGGTTTGTTTTTCCTCTTGGATTCCCTTTCTGCCCATACCCTAGGATTTGGTGTCACCTTTCCTCAGTTGGATAGGCACAAGCTTACCCTGGCCTGTGGAGCCCAGAGTAGGGAGGAAGCTCAGGTAACTGTTTGGCATTGTGTCTTAGGTGCACCATCTTCTGTTCCCCGTCACTTTCCACCATTTACATGTTAGTTCATTCCACTGTTGTCAGTTTCTTTCTCTCAAATCATCCTCTCCTCTTTCAATCTTCCAGCCTTTGTCCAGATCCCTCAGAAAAGTCTCTCTGTATGTTTTATGAGTCAGAAAATCACTTGTAGCTGATAACTAAATGATATGAGCAAAACACAAATATCCAGGGGAAAAGAAGAAAATGATAAATTTAAAATAAAAAGGAAAACAAAAACAAACAAACAAAAAACCCCCAGATGTTCAAAAGTGCCTATAATGGGTGCAAAATTTTTCATCTAAGTCTTGAAATTCTTCAACTTAAGTTAGGTTTTCTTTAAGCATTTACTTATTATTTATTACAGATTAAAATGTGAAAATTAGTTTAAATTTTTTCTGAAGATATCCTAAAGAGTACTAAAGAATCTTAAGTTTTAGAATTTTAAATTCTAAAGAATTAAAAATATATGATGTATATATATAAAACTAGAAGTTTTTAAATTCTTGTTTTACTTAATCTGCTGTGTTACACCAATACTGTGCCCTATGAGTTTTTCTTTTGTTTCTTTCAGTTATTTACTGGCTAAAAATGTCTTGGTGAGTTAGTTTGGGAATGTTTTCCTGCTGTTTGTATTGTTATTTCTGTGGAAAATATATCCATAGATCCAAAAAATTAAATTGGAAATGAAGTTCTGACTTTTGAGAAATTATTTTAAGTTGAATACAGCCTAGGTATGCTGTGATTTTCATGGAGAAAGCTTAATCACTAATCAATATACATTCCAAGTGAAATAAGAGCAAAACAAAGCATGAGGGAAGAGGTCGATTATTTAATACTTTTTTTCCAATTACAAAAAAACTGCAACAGAAGCAAGAAGATAAATGAGGACATACTCCTCATAGTTGGGTTAGCTTGCTTGGTGCCTGCCCTGCAATACCACCAGCCATGGTGAGGTAATTCACCAGAATTAGAGCTGCCAGAGGCAGATGGGCAGTTCAGAGAGAGCCATTTGTCAACAGTTCTACTTTGGACATTGAGAGGAGGAAAATGAGAACCTGCTTCTAAAGGAAGTAGGCATAGTCTTGTCCTCTGGTTAGGCAGTTTGGAGCCATTTCCCTCCCTTTGACTTTAGATCCGTTCTACATTCTGCCTCCTTCCTGCCCAGAATGTTCTATGTGGCCTCACAGCTCCTCCTGCCTTTTCCAGCAAAGGTCCAGGCTTTGAATGTCTCTTCAAATAGAAGACAGCTGAAGCTTCTCCTCTAGACAGTCCCTTGTGATTCACCCAGAGCTTCCACACAACTAGCATGAACTGTATGAATGAATGATGATTAGGAGTGAATGTATCTGACTGGTTTATTACCAAGGTTCTATCTAATGACAAGAAAAAAAAAGTGTGACACATCATTATTGTTTCCATAACAGAGAGAAAGTCTTAATAATCCAAGGAGGGGAGAAAAAAACTCTTTTAACAGTGTATTTTCAAATATTAGAGACAAACAAGAGGGCGGAGACATCTGATTTAGTGACCCTTTTAGAATTGTGCTTCATTAACTGTCACATACTTCCATTTAGAACAACAGACGTACTTAGGTTTTCTACAGCACTATTATTAACCTCCATTGAAAGTACAGGGATGAGCTGCGTACAGCGGTGCACACCTGTAATCCCAGTGGCTTGGGAGGCTGAGGCAGGAAGATCACAAGTTCAAAGCCAGCCTCAGAAACTTAGTGAGACCCTAAGCAACTTAGCAAGACCTTTCTCAAATTAAAAAAAGGGCTGGGGATGTGGCTAAGTGGTTAAGCACCTCTTGGTTCAATTCCTGTTACTAAAAAAAGAAAAAAGAAAGAAAAGAAAAGAAAGAATAGGTGTGGTGAAAAGTTGTCTTTGCAAGGGAAAAAAGAAAATCTGTATCTATGGAGGAAACTTGATACATACTATCTACTTATGCACCTCTAGGGTCCCAAGGTTTAAAACAATACTGACACTAATTTATTAAGATCCTACTATATACTGGGTACTATACTAAGCATTTCAAATATGTAATTATAGAATTCAACAATAGATGCTATTTGAAGTTTGAAAGAATGCACATGACATCCTATCCTGGTGACGTGCATTTCCCATGAAACTCCTACCCTCCTCTGAGTCTTAAAGAAAAAATAATTGTCATCTTGCAAACTCTAGAATTAGAAATATGGGTATGAGAAATACAATATCCCCTAGTAGCATAAAAAGGAATAGCTAATATCTATGTGATATTAAACTTGATAATTAGTTTAATACCACATCAAGTATCCATGTTAATATGCTTACTCTTGGATGTTCTTTTTAAAATGATTCTCAAGCTGTAAAACAGGGCTCCTACAATATGGTGTCTACTCTGATAAAACACAACACCAACCTTGATCAGCCCTGTGTCAAGCGATGGTCAGCAATGCACGAAGCAGCCAAGCAAGGCCGGAAAGATATCATAGCTTTGCTACTAAGCCACGGAGGCAATGTCCACCTGAGAGATGGATTTGGAGTCACACCATTAGGTGTGGCCGCGGAATATGGTCACTGTGATGTGTTAGAACATCTAATCCACAAAGGTATGTAAAGGGAATTGTTCTTTACTGGCTTTTGTCCTGGCTCTCTGACTCTCCTCTTCTACAGTTCGCGGGAGTTTCTCTTACCCACCTTGAATGTCACTGGGAGTGAGGCTTTCAGACCTACCCCTCATTCCACAACACATTGTGACCTACAGATCTACAAAGCCAGCCCTGATTGCTTTCTATAGAGAGCACGATTTTCACATAGATGACTCACCAGGGTCTCATCCTCCCCTTCTCCTACACTGAAATCCTCTTCCTCTCCTGCTTCTTGATACAATAACTTATTTCAACCAGGACTGAAAGGTTGGGTCTATCTCTCCATCTGCCAGGCCCCTCACATCTTCCTTGGACCAGTGCAATCATTTCTCCACCATTCTCCAGTGTTCCCACTCCACAAGACAGAAGCCACGCTACATACTGCAACTTGGTTCCTCTCCAAAAGGACAGCAGTCACAGTGTGAACTATTCAGAAAATCTACTGCATCAACTTGAGTGGTTTTTCCAGGTTTATGCTTCACTATTCCCATCTTGTATCCCATGTTCCAACCAAAACAGACTAGCAGTATTCCCTCTGCTGGGGTTTGGATCAGGTTCTTGCCCTCCTCTGGAATGCTCTCTGACACCATCAAAGTCTGTCTTTGAAGACACTTCCTCACTAAATCTTTTCCTACTTCTCCCCAACAGGTTGTGATCTTGCTCCTGCTTTAAAACTTCAAAGTGCTTTTTGTAACTAAAGAGCCAGGAGTTAAGAAACTTAATTCGTAAACTGGTTTCTGCCAACTACTCCTTGTGAGACCCTTGTCTACTTGCTTAAATGACTGGTCCTCAGTTTCCTCATTGATAAACGAAGGCAAGAACCACGTGATCCCCAAGGGATCCTCTATCGAAAAATAACAAACATATTTTTGTCTCCCAACATAATCTCATTTAATTATCAGAAAATCCCTATAAAATAAACTGTATTACTCCAATTACAGATGCAGAGGGGAAGGTGCATAGAAGTTTTCCTGACTTTCAAAGTCAGCATCAGAGCCAGGTTCAAACACCATCCTGTTGCCCTTGCAGTATGTTACCCAGTGCCGGTGGAGCTCATATGTCATATTGTTTATGTGCCCTGATGATATCTTATGGTAGTCAAAGTTATTCATTCTAGGCTCACCTACAGTACTTGCACAGAAAGAGTAGTCAATAAATGTTGGTTGAATTGAAGTAGAGAGTGTTAACTGGTGTCATAACATTTAAAAGCCTCATGTTCCCTTTATCTGTAATCATTTGTCCATTGTGGAAATTGACTGGTTTCTCTGACAGTCTTTGTGACCCAAAGATTGTCTAATAAAACAAAAGCATGTTGCATTACTCTTTATTGAGAATGCTATACTTTTTATTATTTAAGTGCTAACCAGAGGGGGAAAAAGAAAAAAAGGTCTTTTTTTAAAAGGGTCTATCAACAATACCATCTAGTCACCTGCTAAAATGTGCTTTATACTGCCAGGTGGGGATGTGTTTGCTTTGGCGGATGATGGGGCATCAGTGTTGTTTGAGGCTGCCGGGGGCGGTAATCCCGACTGCATTGCTCTCCTGCTGGAGTATGGAGGAAGTGGAAATGTGCCCAACAGAGCAGGGCATCTCCCTATACACCGAGCTGCCTACGAGGGACATTATCTGTAAGTGATACCTTATGGGGTGGTTACTTTAAGTTGAAAATACAAAATTATGAATACAGAATAATCACAAGTCTCTTTATACACAATACTCCCCCAAATTCAAAAAGAAGTAGGTAATGTTTGCAAGTTTTGTAATTAAATGTTTGGAACTTGTTGAGCTTTTCACCTTTTTATAGTCTTCTAATTCACAAAATGAATTTATACTACCTTAACAGTAAAAAGAATGCCCTTTCATTCCTTTTTTAGAAGGAATTAAGTTATAGTTGAGAATTCTGTGCAAGTTACCCAAGAGTACTTTTCTGTTTTTTCTTTTTAAGTGTTTAACTAAAGGCCATGGAATTTCTAAAAACTTTGCTCTTGGCAAAGGATTAGAATTTGTTAACAATACTCTGTTATTCAATGATTTTCCAGCATCTCCAGGATATTATAGTAACATTACAGTAAATGTATTCTAGAATAGAAAAGTTTCATTTTTTGATTTTTTTCCATACAAATGGTTGAATACATTTTGAAACCACAAAATGTGCTAAAATCAACACACCAATAGAAGTTTAGAATCACTATTTTGAACTACCCACCATGAGAAGATGGTTTAAAGCAATCAAATATAGTTAATAAAACTTGTAACCCAAAGATTTTCTAATAAAACAAAACATTTTAAGATTTATCATTTTAGTCTTTATCATTTTTGGTGGCCACAGTGGCTAAATTAAAGGGCCAATGACGCACCATTGACGCTAAGTGACATGTTGTTAAAGTTTACCTGGATTTACTCCCAGTGTTCATAAATTCACACATGGTAGCTCTGAATTAGGCACAAGAGATCAAGTTATCCTTGCTTGTGGCTCTCTTGCATATCTAAATGGTTAGTCAAGTGTGAAATTCACAACTATTTATCACATGTCCTTAGAAACATAAGCTGTGGTCAGTGATTTAAATTGGACTGGTATAAATTTGATGGAATTTTTAAAGACTTTTTTTTGACTAATAATTCAACAGCAAGTTGTATGGAAGGAGAAGTACCATAGCTAACATTAAAGAAGATTGCCTAAAACAAGTGAGAGAGGAATAATTTATAAGAATTCAAAATGTCAAATCTCTAGTCCTTTATTTATGTATAACTGTGTGACCTTGGACAAGTCATTTTCCCTCTGGAGATTTCATATTGTCCTTCTGTTAAGAAAAGGGGCTATATTAAATCATGTCCAGGGTCACTTCCAGCTCACTTCCAATGACTCCATGATTCTAATGGTCAAGATTATGAAGTGTTCTTCTATGCCATGAGAAGGGTTTACTTTCTTTTATATTTTCTATAAAATTAGCATTGGTTGCTTATAAAAGAATTATATTGTTTAGAAAAGAATAGGAGTGTGGAGAGGAGTCCTGAGGAATCATATCTAGGGCCAAATATAAGAAATATAAGATGTTGGATGTTCCCCAGGAAGATTTAGAGAAGAAAATAAATCAAAGTTTACTAAATTACATTAAATACTACTCGTAGCTTAATGTACAAAAGTTTAACATTTCAATGTAAGGTTATCTAGAGAAAGTAAGGAAAACCAAATGAACTATATTTACATGTAAGTAAAGAAGGGGGTTTATTCAATTTCTTGATTTTCTTAATGTCATGGGGTATTTGGTGGTTGTTGTTGTTTGTTTTAGTGCACTGAAATATCTTATCCCAATAACATCCAAAAATGCAATTCAGAAAAGTGGGCTAACTCCCATTCACTCAGCAGCCGATGGACAGAATACCCAGTGCCTGGAACTACTCATTGAAAATGGTTTCGATGTCAACGCTCTTCTTGCTGACCACATTTCCCAGAACTATGACGATGACAGGAAGACTGCGCTCTATTTTGCTGTCTCTAATAATGACATCCATTGTACAGAAGTCCTTCTGGCTGCAGGTGCAGACCCAAACCTAGATCCCCTCAACTGTCTACTTGTGGCAGTGAGGGCCAATAATCATGAGATTGTCCGACTGCTTCTCTCCCATGGGGCTAATGTCAATTGTTACTTTATGCACGTGAATGACACCCGTTTCCCCAGTGCCATTCAGTATGCCCTAAATGATGAGGTCATGATGAGGCTGTTGCTGAACAATGGCTATCAAGTGGAGATGTGCTTTGACTGCATGCATGGTGACATCTTTGGAAATTCATTCGTGTGGTCAGAAATAGAGGAAGAAGTACTTCCAGGATGGACGTCTTGTGTAATAAAAGATAATCCGGTGAGTTGCATCTTCTTCTTCTTCGTATGGGGCCATCATCTTAACTCTTATAGCAGTCTAATAAATGTTTTAATTTTTAATATTTAATTTTAATTTTTCCCTTTTGATTGCCTCATCATCCATTGGCTACTCAGGAGCATGCCCTTTAACTTCCATATGTTAGCTAAAGTTTCTGAATTTCCTCCAGTTGTTGATTTCTAGTTTTAGATCATCATGGTCAGAAAAGATATTTAAAATGATTTTTTGATCTTAAATTTTTAATCTAGTTTTGTGGCCTACCATAGGATCTATCCTGGAGGAGGCTCCTTGTATTGCTAAGAAGAACGTGTTTCCTATAGCCTAACTCAAACTTTCACTTGTTTAAAGAGTATTACATGAAAAGAAAAATCAACTCTAATTTTTATGTATTTCTTATTCTTAATTTTTTTATTTGCAATGATATAGGGTTACAAGCATACAGTTAGCCAAGAAAATGTTATTTCTTTTTTTTTTTTCAATTGGAACAGGATATAAAAAAGATGAAATATGTGCAAATAATTACTTATGCTTATTTAGTGGAATATTGGGGCTAAATGAATAAAAGCATGATTCTTCTATGCTGTATTGACTAGAATCATGTCAGAATAATGTCTATATGTCTTAAAGACTATTAGTTCAAAAAATAAGCAATTTTTCACCTTTGTTCATTCCAAGGAGGGATGTTTTCTTTTCTAGAAAAGGACAAAGATGTAACTTTTCATAACAAAATTAAGTGTTTATGTATATGTTTACATATAAGCATATTAAAAGTACTGCTAAATTAAATTTTATCAATTTTCTCAGTTCTGTGAGTTTATTACAGTTCCGTGGATGAAACACCTGGTAGGCAGCATTATTCGTATATTGATAGATTACATGGATTATGTTCCTCTGTGTGCTAAACTGAAGTCTGCATTAGAAGTACAGAAAGAATGGCCAGAAATCCGCCAAATACTAGGTAAAAAATAAAATTATCCTACAATTATTTTTTATTAAAAATGTGTATAATGTCTTTGATATTTTTCAGTGTTTCTTTGTTCAGAATTATCTAAGATATTTTTAAATCATCCTTAACACTTCCTCTGTTTTGAGTTACAAATTTTATGTTTTCTTAATATTTCCAACTCTTTAATTATACAATGAATAACATTATATTCTGGCTAGAACTCATTTTTGGAAAATTACCTTCTATAATGTATAATACGTAGACTTCATTCTCCATGAGGTCTTTTTGTATTTGTATTCTCAACATTTTTGTATTCTCAACATTTAGCATAGTGCCTAGAGAGTAGTTAATACTTAGTATATAATTATACAGTAAATGAAGAAATGGAAGGCATTAGAATTATTTTTTTACATACTGTCTTTTAGGTCTTTATTGACAAAATCCTAGTATCAAAAGTTTGTGTTATAGGCAGGTCATTTGAATTCTCTAGGCAAAAGCTTATAATCACACTAAATATGGCAGCAAACTCCAGTAATCCCAGCTAGTTGGGAGGCTGAGGCAGGAGAATCAGGAGTTCAAGGTCAGTCTGGGCAATTTAAGAGACCCTATCTCAAAAAAAAAAAAAAAAAAAGAAGAGCTCAGTAGTAAAGCACATCTGGGTTCAATACCCAATACAGAAAAAAAAAAATGTGCTTTCAAGGAAAGTACACTTACAGTTTAAATGACTCCAAATACAAATAGAAACTAGGAAAAAATTCATAGATTGGAGAGTTTCTCTTTCAAAGTATGATTTTGAGAAAATGAACTCTCAAAACTTACTTGAACATTAATTCCATGGAGCTTAAAAAAGTATCATTGAACATTTCATGACATTTTAAATAACCTGGCATTCTTGATGTATCTAAATCAGTCTTCCCCTGGAATGAGTTCTATAATAGAAGAGATTTTGTGGCAAATAAAACAGAAATCTTAGTCGGATGAATGATGCAGTTTTGTGAGCCTAGACTCTGAAGTCAGACTGGATGGGGTGGAATTCAAGCCATGCCTAGGTCGGGGGATGCTGGGTTATGTTGTACAGATGTGATTGGGGCTGATAGCTTCATGGAAATAAGCAATAATTTATTGTATCAATTTTGTTTTTTATAAAAATTTCCAAGATAATGATAGTAGCTTTGTGACTTTGAACAAGTTACTTACATTTTTTATGCCTATGTTTTTCCATTGCAAAATGGAGCTAAGTTAATATTTACCTCAAAAGTGTCTTGGGGGCTGGGATTGTGGCTCAGCGATAGAGTGCTTGTCTTGCATGTGTGAGGCCTGGTTTTGATCCTCAGCGCCACATAAAAATAAATCAATGAAATAAGGGTATAAAAAATGTTTGTTTGTTTGTTTGTTTTTTTAAAAAGTCTGTCTTGGGAATTTAAAGAGATAACATGTGGGATTGAGGGTGTGGCTCCGTGGAGAGCACTTGCATAGCATGCACTAGACTTTGCGTTTGATCAAAGCACCAAAAGCAGAGAGAGGGAATGAGAGAAATAGGCAGGATGCATGTAAAGTGTCTAACTGGTACCTATAATATTAAAAATATTAAAAACATTTTGCTATTTTGTGTTATTTTTATTACATGGTAAGTTTATGGAAAGTATCTGAAATGTATATGCAAAGTAGGTCATGAAATATTATAAGGAATAATCATGCTTATTTTTACAAATTAAAAACTAAGCTGAGGATATTGCTCAGTTGGTAGGGTGCTTGCCTCACATGCACAAGGCCCTGGGTTTTAATCCCCAAAATAATAATAATAATTATTATTATTATTATTATTATTATTATTATTATTATAAAAGCTAAGTCTGAAGGGAATTACAAAACAACCTAGATCCTAACCTCTCAGAGCTCCCTTCCTGGACTGAAGCCCACATTAGAAGCAGTCAAAATCAAGCAGGACAGGGACAAGAGACAGTTCACATAAAAATGGGTGGCAAACAGGATTAGGAGTCCTCAGGGAGCAAGCCACCAGATTTTTGGATATGGTAACCAAGAAACTGTTAACAGAGCAGGAACCTCTGCAAAACTGGAAGAGTTATCTTGAACCCTGACTCAAAAAAAAAAAAGGTAAAGAAACTGTGATGGAGAAATGGGTGATTCCAGATCTGGGGAAGGAAATGTACAAGATGAACCTGGAATACTCACCTGGTCACATCAATAGCAATGAACCCCTCAAAGACTACATACAAGAACCATGCCAAAAGAATTCAGGACCCCGATCATGATGCTATCATGATCCCAAAGGAGATCATTATTTTGATGAGTAGAAATCATATCCAGTCTTAAATATATGATATTTTAAAACTGGTCAGTTCCAAAGGATGATAGAGAATCGATTTGTTATCTTGGAAATTGATAAAAAGAAAGGATTTAAACTATTCTACCTAATTTATATAAGTTATGCCACTCTAACCAGAATATGGGAGTAAGAATTTTCCTTTTTAAAAGTATTTCAAGTAATTAATGGAAAGGAAATTATATAAATAAATATCATCCTTCTGTAGTCCCCAGTAAACTAATGGATGTGGTCATTGAGTATTAACTGCTGTTTGTGTCACATTATATCCTGAATGGAAGAATACAGTTCTGCCAAAGAGATCAAATTTGAGTTTAATCAAGAAATAGAGAAGACAGTGGGACCTGGGTTGCACATACTATCACATGCCATCCGCAAAACTCGGGCTGTGGGAAAACACAGGTCATTGGGGTCTTCAAAGGTTAACTGAAAGGATGAGAAGGGAATGCAGAGCCACAGATTAGAGAGATTTACAGGACAAATCAAATGTCTTTTTTTTAAAGTATTGTCCATATACTTAGTACATTTAGTGTAGGGACAGTATTCTTAGATGATGAAACTTTGAAGGAAATGATTGCAATATACATAAGGGTAGTAATTACTCATGGCAGAAGAAAGAGATGAAGATGGGAAGGCCCATAGAGGAAATTCTGGGGTGGCTGGCAAAGTTCTATTTCCTGACCTGGGAGGTGAATAAAGGTGTTTGCCTAATAATCACTTATGATAACATATGAAACTATACACGTGTGTAGTTTCTTTATATGTATCTTATTTCACAATAAAAAGGTTTAAACAGTTCGGAGGTTGGAAAGGGGGAGAAACTCAGGCTTAGATAAATTAATTACCCAAAATTATAGACATAGAAAATAACAATGCAAAGATCTGAACTCCTGTCTTATGTTAAAACACAAGCCGTTTCTATAATACCACTATACTTTTTGTTGTAGACAGCACAGATTTTGCTTCTATATGGGAATTCACTGTCCATGTGTTTTTATTGCAAAAGAATCCCCAATTCTGATGCTTTTTAAAAAAGACAATCTGGCCTGGCACGGAGGTACATGCCTGTAATCTCAGCAGCTTGGGAGGCTGAGATAGGAGGATCATGAGTTCAAAGCCAGCCTCAGCAAAATCTGAGGCGCTAAGCAACTCAGTGAGACCCGTCTCTAAATAAAATACAAAATAAGGCTGGGTATGTGGCTCAGTGGTCGAGTGCCCCTGGGTTCAATCCCTAGTATGGAAGGAAGGAAGGAAGGAAGGAAGGAAGGAAGGAAGGAAGGAAGGAAGGAAGGACAATCTAAGTAAAAATAATGCTAGGAAGTTTTGTTGGTTTGTTTCTATCATATATTACTGCAGCCTATCAGTTGATTGCTATGAGCATAGTCAACCACTGGATGTCAGGATTCCTCCAGATATCTGTAAGGCAGGATGTTAGGGGAAAAAGTAAAATCGTATTTTTTGTAAAAATGTGAATTTTTTCTGCCTATTTTGGTAACAATAATTTTGTCTCAGCAATTTTTGGAAAATGTGTTGATTTCTAAAAGAGATTATTTCAATGTTCATAGTCTCAAATGAAAGAGAAATGTGATCACTTTTATTATTTTATTGAATGATAGTTAACATTTATTGAATGGTTACAATGTGCCAAGCACTTATTTCATACTTTATATGAACTAAATTATTTAATCTTCAAACTACCCTAGGAGGTAGGTAGGTCCCATTGTTATCTGCATTTCATAGATGAAAATACTAAAATCACAGAGGTTAAGTGACGCACCCAAGGTCATTCACCACTAAGTGGCAGAATCAGGATTTTAAGTCAAGTCAGCTGAGTCTAGAAGCCACACCTATGTCTACGTGCTTTGTGGCCCTTGTACTAGTTCATGTTGCTGGTGTGACGTATCAGTATTGTCATAATAACTTAGATTGAAGCAAGAATTGAAAATAAAGGCTTATGTAAGATAGATGAAGAATGTTAGTATATTTTTCATGAAAATATAAAGTGTTTGGGTATCAGATCCTGGAAACAAATCTCACATGGAATAATGAAGAATTATGCAATTATTCATATTGATGTTTCCTGGATAATTATTCATCAAAGACAGTGAAAGAGGGAGGGAGGAAGGAAGAAAAATATTTCTATAATATTCAGTTCTAAAGAAGAAATAAACAGATGTAAGCATTTACTTTCTCAAATTCATTCATTTATTTGATAAATTCTAGTTGAACATCTATTATGAGTTAGACTCTGTTCCTACAGATACAAAATAAATCTCTGCCTTCATGGAGCTTACATTGTAGAATAAACTAGAATGTAAGTGGTCTAGAATACTTAATTTCAATGAAAATCACCAGTTGCTAAAGTGTACATCTCTGTTTTTCATTCATGTTAGTCTGAAAAAAATCTGTATTTTATAGGCCAATCCACTAGTGTTGTTTTAAATTTTTGCTTATTTCCCCCATTCATTTTAGAGAATCCTTGTTCATTGAAGCATTTGTGCCGATTAAAAATTCGAAGACTTATGGGACTCCAGCGACTCTGCCAGCCAGCCTCCATGGAAAAGCTTCCACTACCACCAGCTATTCAAAGATACTTATTATTTAAAGAGTATGATCTCTATGGACAGGAGCTAAAATTGCCATAGCTTAAAAATAACATTTTTAAATGTGATTTTTAAATGTTTTAAAATGTGATTCCCCCAGAGAATTTATTGGGATCATATTACAACTTTAAGTGTATTTAAATCCATTGAGAATGTTATAGGTGTACTGTGTCCCTATGGAAACACCATATTGTACATAAAGACCTTGCCTTATCTTAAGACAGTCAGTATTCTATATTTGAATTTCTAATGATTGTCTTCACTTGCAACAAGTCTTTAAATTCTCCCTATCAATTGGCTCCTACAATATGCACTATAAGGGTCTGTGTTTAGAAAGCAAATAACCACTTTCTCAAACCCATACCTCCCACCTGTTGCTGGCCCATTTCTCTTCTCTGAGAGCCCCTCTGTACCAAAGGACTCCTGCCTGCCTGCAGGTTCACACACTATAATCTGGCACTCTGCTGTTTCCTCTCCTACTCTTCTCAAGGTCCTTCACCACCTCCTTATTGCTGAAGTCAATGAGCACCTTTCAGTTCCTCTTTTGGTTGATTCCTGTGCCATCTGACACTGTTGCCTGCTGTTTCCTTGAAGTTCTACCTCCTCCCTGGTTTTCACTATATGGATACCTTGTTCTCTAAGCTGTCCTTCTACCTCTTTGGATGCTCTATCTCTGGCTTCTTCCTATGACTCTCAACTCCTGCCAATCCTTTAGTAATATTTTCTCTAGAAAATTTCATCCACTTGTATGATCGCAATAATTTTGTTGAAAACCACAGCACTTACATCCAAAAAAAGCTTTCTTTCATGTGCCTGAGACCTGTGTAGGCAACTAGCCCAATGAACATTTGAGCCTAAAGACACCTCAAATTCAACATGTCCCCGATTAAACTCATGACCTTTCTCTTACATTTTATAATGTAACAGCACAATGATTAACTTAGTTTTCAACAGAAAAAGACTAAACATCAGGCTTGACCTCCTCGTTTCCTCACCCAGTGTAACTGATCACCACATCCTAAAAAAATGTATTGCTTGAAGTGATCTTTCTTTTACTCAGTTCCACCAGCTTGGTGCTAAGCCTGGCTCGGATCCTTTTCCTAGGATAATTCAGTGCTGCTTCTCTAGCTTGCCTGCTGGCTGTCTTCCCCTATCCCACACACATTCTGCACACAACATCCCAGAATGATCTTTTATAAATGCAAGAAGTTTCACTGCCTTGCTTAAAACCATTCCCATTGTTCATAGAATAAAAGTCCAAAGTTCTTATATGGCCCTTCACTATCTCACTCCTACTGCCTTCCTCTTTATGTCTCCCTCTCCTCTCTCCCCTTTAACTGTATTATATGCTTTCTAGAAGTTTATTCATTGAACAGTGAGTGATTCCCAGACTTCAGGGTTATATACGCTAATAGATTTGTTTCATTAATTTAAAAAAATAGAGTCATCTATCTTTTAAAAAACATGTGTGTGTGTGTGTGTGTGTGTGTGTATATATATATATATATATATATATATATACCCTTTAAGATCTCCATCATTTCATAAAGAGAGCATATTTTAGGATGACAGAAAATAAGATGATCATAAATTCAGTCATAAAAATTGAGTAACTTTAGCTTTGAAAGAACTTATTGCACTGTCCTCATTTCCCTGTTGATGGGTGAAAATTTCCCTGCGGCCCAGCAAGTATCTGAGGATGTTTGTTTGGGAATCACTGCTATAGAATAGACTATGCTCTCTCACACCTAGAGGTCTTGGTATTTCCTTCTCCCTCCACCTGGAACCCTTTCTCTACCTCCTTCTGGCCCTCTTCACCTGACTGACTGACTCACCCTCACCCTGCAGATCTCAGGTGAGGTGTTACTTCCTGGAGGAGGGAAGGCTCTGGCCTTAAACTTCTCAGTCTGTACTGTAGGAGCCTCTGTTCTTGCCTGTCTTTCCCACTAGACTGGAAGCTCTGTGAGGGGGGCCTCTATATCATTGTGTTTCCCAGTGTGTCCTCAGGGTCAAACACATTCTCTAAAAATGTGAATGTTATATAAGACCCAGACAAAAATAATCAGTGACCTCATGGTAAAACGATAGTTTTGAATTTCCAAATTGATTGCACAATCTTAGTAATATTTTAAATTTATTATTCTTTGATTTTGAAAATGTATTTTCTTATGTTTATTTTTACCTTGAGTGACTATATTTTTCAATAGTAGCACCTCATTGATTTGTAAAATTTTCATATTGCATTTAGCTTATCTTTAAAGATAAATGAGTATTTAAAAATGCTGAAAATTAGGCCTATAGTTTTATCTTGTATTTCCTAGAGGACATATTTTTATACAAATTAAACTTCATGTATTTAATTTGAACTGTAATGTTTTGTGCACAGGATTGCATAATTTCTTTGTTGCTTTCTTATTTGTGGTTAAGATGCATTGTTGTCTACAAATATTTCTCTAAATAAATAAAATATAATAATGAAGTTGTAAGTCTGCTATATGATACTTCAGATATTAAACTAGCACACTTAAACCTTGACATTTTCTCTAATGTATCTTTAGGTAAATATATTCAAGAAATGTTTTGATATAAAGATGTGAATTAACTGCTATAAGTTATCAAAGTGGTTATTTTGCTATTTATGAAGCAGAAAGAAAATGTAGATTAAGAAACTGAAGTAATTGTTGTATTCAGAACAGATTGATCTTTTGCTCACCACATTTTGGACTTTTCTAGCAGTGTTTTTGTTTTGGAAAGAACTGGATGGAAAAAGTAATTAATCCCTATCTAATTAGGACTCTGTTTCTCCTAGAGTGTGTGTGTCACTTTATCTGGGAGAGGGCAACAGCTGCTCCTCCCAGTCAGCCCTAGGAGAGCCAAACATTCAACGTGGTGCCAGTTCAGCCACTGTGGCCTGACACGGTGGAGCCTGGAGGCTGTCGAGCCGTCAGTGGCTGCTTATAGTCACTGCAGAGCTTTTGCTTTGTGTCATCCAGAGAGCTGGATGGAAAAGAACAGATCTGAACTCTCAGTTGGATGTTATTTAGCTCTCTTGTAGACCAAAATCAAAGAATATATCCATTTCTGGATTAAAAAAAAATGAAAGATGCACATTGAAGTTGAGTGCCTCCTGAAGAATATAGTTCAATCATTTTAAGTAATTACAGAACACATTTCCAGGCAATAGAAAAACAGTGCAGAAGACAGCAACTGTATAATTGGGCAGCAAATATCCCTAGGTAACACCTCTTGGATGCAGGCTTTTGAAAAATCAACACGTAGGGACTCAACAGCCTGGAAACCACAAGATGAATTCTCATGATGTAGAGTATGCACTTAAGCCTTTTTGCTGACACTGACAACAAAATTTTTATCCAAATTAGTATTGAAATTTTGGTTCCAAGTCATATTTCCTCTACATATATAACTACCTTCCAAATCTGAAATTATTTAGAACATATAAAAATTTAAAGATACTCCAAATTATTTATTAAACAAAATGAATCGTATATATGTACACATATATACACACTTATGCATAAGTACATGTGCTTGACCTATATATTTAATATAAGGCACACATATGTGTATACATGCTTTGTAGTATGTAATGTTATTTCAGCATCATGTAATGCAGTAGGCAAGGATATGTACTTTGTTTTCAAAGACATTGTGTTAAGTGAAATGAGTCACAGAAAGACAAATACCACATGATCTCACTTATATGTGGGAATCTAAAAAAAGCAAATTCCAAAGCAGAAAGTACAATAGTGGTTAACAAGGATTGGGAAGTGGGGGAGGAATGGGAAGATATTGATCAAAAGTATACAAAGTATCAGTTAGACAGGAAGAATAAGCATTAGACATCTATAACAGATTGACTATAGTTAATAACCATGCACTGCATGTTTGAAAAAAATCACTAAAAGTATATTTTTATATGTTCTCACCAATAAAAATGATAAATATGGGAGTTAAGTCATGTTTATTACCCATTCCATAAAAAATGTATACACATTTCAAAATAGGTTGTGCATCATAAAGTTATACATTTCTCATGCTACAGGGACACTGCTACATCGATGTTCATAGCAGCACAACTCACGATAGCAAGATTGTGGAACCAACCTAGATGCCCTTCAATAGATGAATGGATAAAAAAAAATGTGGCATTTATACACAATGGAGTATTACTCTGCATTAAAAAATGACAAAATCATAGAATTTGGAGGGAAATGGATGGCATTAGAGCAGATTATGCTAAGTGAAGCTAGCCAATCCTTAAAAAACAAATGCCAAATGACTTCTTTGATATAAGGGGAGTAACCAAGGACAGGGTAGGGACGAAGAGCTTGAGAAGAAGATTAACATTAAACAGGGACGAGAGGTGGGAGGGAAAGGGAGTGAGAAGGGAAATCGCATGGAAATGGAAGGTGATCCTCAGGGTTATACAAAATTACATATAAGAGGAAAGGAGGGGTAAGAGAAGAATAATACAAGTGGAAGAAATGATTTACAGTAGACGGGGTAGAGAGAGAAAAGGGGAGGGGAGAGGAGGGGAGGGGAAGGGGGATAGTAGAGAATAGGATAGACAGCAGAATACATCAGACACTAGAATGGCAATATGTAAATCAATGGAAGTGTAACTGATGTGATACAGCAATCTGTATACGGGGTAAAAATGGGAGTTCATAACTCACTTGAATCAAACTGTGAAATATGATATAGTAAGAACTATGTAATGTTTTGAACGACCAACAATTAAAAAATAAAATAAAAAAAATAAAATAAAGTTATACATTTCTGTCAATTAAAAAACATAAAAAAATGCAAAAGATACTGATTACCTTAAATATCGTAAGTGAAGCATCCAAATAAATTTTATTAAAATACAGTTTAAACCATTTCTTAACATTTTAAAAAATACACATATGTGGGGAGCACTGATGATAATTTTATAAATTGTACAATTATAGATTATAATTTTTATTATATTTATATTATAAATTTATATTTGCATTATAAATTATAATTTTATATAATCCTGTGCATTTCCCTGTGATTTTAAAGATTTTGAACTAAAACAATATTTTCCATTTTTGTTAAGATCAAGGTAACCTAATAAAGGTAAAACTCTTCATAAAAAAAAAAAAATACAGTTTGAACCAAACTCTGCAAATTATAATTTTTTTATTCTGAACAAGATACAAATTTATGATGCAATATGTCCTTCACCGAATAAGTGCATGTGAAACCCAACCTTTCATTATTATTATTACACAGGGGCGGTGGCAGTGCCAGAGCTGCAAAAGTCAACATTCTTGGTCTTTTTTTTTTTTTTTTTGGTACCAGGTATTTAACCCAGTGGTGCTTAACCACTGAGCCACACCCCCAGCTCTTTTATATTTTATTTACAGACAGGTCCTCACTAAGTTGCTGACACTGGCTTTGAACTTGTGATCTTCCTGTCTCAGGCTCCCGAATTGCTAAGATTATAGGTATGCACCACCAACAACAACAACCTTGGTCTTATAGTACAGGACCACAGGTGGTCATGATTAGATCTGAGAATATGAAAAATAATGTTAAGGATGCATTATAATAATGTTAAGAATGCAAATAATTTCACTATCATCTCAAAATTATTTGACAACATTCACAGGATGAAAACTCAGCAGAGAACTGTCCCTAGCACATAAAATCTCACATCTTCTTTTGCTTTGTAAAGTCCTGATCAACAATTATTTACTAGTGGAAAAAGGGCTTCTCAGAGGAAAAGATGTGTAGAACGAGTCAACTTATTTGACCTCAGTGACCATGTTATATAATATCAGGGAGTGCTAGAGATGTCTGGGGATTTGCTGTTTTCAAAAGGAGATAGTCTAGTAATTTGAATCTGGGCACTGGAGTGCCTGAGTTATAACGCTGGTCTAGCCAGTAATTCCACCAGAGGTCCTGGACAGGAATTCACATTCTGTGCTTCAGATTCCAGCAAATGGGGCAGCCATTGCTCTCAATCTCTAAGTCTTCCATACCCGGAACTGCCAGTGAGACTAAACTACAATTTCCTGGAAGCAACCTATAATGCTGGATAAGGTAGAAGGTTGGATGGTACCAAAAGTGACACTTATTTTAGAGTTGATTCAGTGTTAGATACCAATATCTTATTCAGTGTTAGATACCAATATTTTACCTCTATTTTGTGTGTGTGCGTGTGTGTGTGTGTGTGTTACCCAATTGGATTAATATTGTTGAATGAGGCCACAATTTCACTCACTTTTGACTTGAAAATGCAAACTTGCTTAGGCTTTTCTCTGACCCCTCAACCTTCACCCAGTTCCCTTCTTAGAGGTACCCAAGAGGCTAAATTGAGTGTGGGAGTTGGAGGGTGCCCTGATTAAATCTGAACATTGACGATACAGAGCTGTACACTTCTGACACAGTGAGTCTTGTATATCTGATAACCCGATATTCAACAGGAAAGTTTAAAAAGTAAGTACACTTAAGAGAGGTAGGATGATAAAAACCTTTCTAAGTAACAGGCTTTCATAAGAGAAAGACAGTGAAGACCCCATAGGAAAAAAATGCATAAATATTTCCTAGAGCCTAAAGGCTAAATCATTTTTCCATAAATGTGGAAAGAATCTTGAGAAACATCTGGTCCACTTCATCACATCTGGAAAGACTGCTTGGATAGCAAGGTCTCTCATTTCCCCTGTGTATTACACAAAGCACTTTACATACATTGTCTCATTTAAGTCTTATAAGCACTCTAGGAACAGCAGAAAAGATCTGGATTACCTCCACTCTATAAAAGGAGATAAATCTTGCAGCAATTAAGATAGTAAATGCCAGAACTAGGATTCAACTTGGGATTCCTGATTCCAAAGCCAAAGCTCTTTTCATCTCACCAGATTTAGTTCATTGGGAATTAGGAGGGCATCGTCCATTATACCCAAAAAATGAAAATAACTTCAATGCCCATTAGCAACATAAAACTCAATGTCGCATATTCCTACAATGGAGTGTGATTAGTCAACATGCTACAACATGCATGAACTTCAGAAACATTAGGCTAAGTGAAAAGAAGCCAGGCACAAAAGACCACAAGCTGCAGAATTCCAGTTATTTAAACTATTCAAACAAGGAACAGAAAACAGATTAGTAGTTTCCTGGGGGTGGGGGTAGGGAAAAAAGGTTGATGGCAAATGGACACAAAGCATCTTTTGGGAGCAATAGAAATGTTCTAAAATTGGTTTTTGGTGAGGGTGGCACAACTTGGTAAGTTTACTTTTTAAAAAATCATTAAACTTCTACACCAAGGTGAATATTTTTTATAGCGTATAAATCACATCTTAAAAATTACCTTTTTCTTCCTTGTGTAGGTGTGCAGGTGTGTGTTCTGGGGAATGAAATCAGGCCTTGCACATGCTAGGCATGTACTCTATCACTGAACTATGTCCCCAGTCCTTTTTATTTTCACTCTGAAACACGACCTTACTAAATTGTTCAGACTGTCCTCAAACTGGAAATCCTCCTGCCTCAGCCTCCTGAGTAGCTGGGATTTTAGATGCACATCACCACACCTGGTTAAGAGAGAGAGCGGGTGGGATGAAGAAATGGAAAGCAAAGAAAAGGAAAGAAGAGGAAAGAAAATCACTTCCAAATAAAATAAGAGGCACATGTCTCTGACAGGTGAATGCTGGATGCTCTGTTTACAGCCTTGATGAGGTGGTCCAGCTAAACAATGGAGTCTTCCAGCTCAGAGGAAAGCATTCGGCTCTTATCAATCAGGGCATGATTTATAAGGTTTGCTATGCTGATGGGACCATTAGAAGCCAAAGATGAAGCCTTCAAGGGCTGCGCCATGCTTGCTGCCTTCACTGATCCTACTGGCCCTCACCCCAGCTGAGCTCTGCCAGTCTCCCACATTTGCATGCTGGTTGTAATATGAGTTTTTTTCCTTTTTTTAAATTTAAAAATCAAATGTATAAAAGCATATAGATTGAAGAGCTAAAAGTGAAGGTTTCTTGTCCCATAAAGGACACAAGTCTGTTTAGGATCTTATTACCAGTAGGATGGGTCTTTTATTATAACACCATTGAAAACCAGCTCCAGAAAGAAAATCTAGGAGAAACGAGTGCCTGGAGAAAATCAGAGGCAAACATTCAAAAGGCTGTGGTTCTCCAGAACACAGGGAAGGGGAGGCATAGAAGTAAAGGTCAGTTAGGAGCCGTGAGTCTGTAGGAAAAGGCAGTGCCTTTGATCTGCAGGATAAAACTGCAAATGAAAAAGCTCAGGAACCTCAGTCCAGCTTTCCAGCTCTAACTGGCACACTGAGTCCTCCGATTCCTGTACTTTGACACTGACTTTACCTTTCTACCCCCTCTTCACAGCAGGATGTCCCCTTTTCTGTCCTTTAAGTTACCCTTTGCCTGCAGCACTTGATGTTTTTCTCCCTCTGTCTCTCTCCCCCACAACCCCTCAGGGTGCTGGGGATCAAACCAGGGCCTCCCACAGTCTAGGCCAGCACTCTACCACTGAGTTGCATCCCCAGCCTGGACTTGGAGATTTCTAAGGTAGCACTTGTCATGACCACAAGCAGGGAGCTCCACCAAGGCAAAGATCCATGTTTTGAGTGCCTGCTCTCCGCAAGTTTCTCCCTGACACCCCAGTGAGCAAACCTGTCCAAAACAGTGATATCATCATGCAGGGTTGTGACTAAGGTAGTTCCTGAAAGGAATAAAAATCTTGTCCGTGCCAGGTAAAATTTCCTTTATCAGACCTTCGAGTGGTATACATCAAATCTGTTTCCTGTTTTGGAAGTCGAATCCCATGTTCATAGTCTGTTATATGAGATTTAATAAACATTGATAAAATTCAGATATTTCTCACTTTGGGATTTTTTTTCTTCTGGAGATAATCATATTTCACTTTGACATGTTTGAGTCAGATCAACAAATAAATCATCATCGGCCTTGCTATACATATGACCAAGTACAGATACAGTATACCGGTATACAAACCCACACTTTTCAACCTATGCATCTTTCACTTTGACACATTTTGAAATGACAAACTAGTAAACTTCAGTGTGAGAAGCTTCTTGGACTTATGGAACATAAGTATATCCATCACTTATTAGATGGGTATATGTGAAGAGACTGTGAACCTCTCAAAAACTATTCACATCTTTTGCAATATGGAGTTAATAGCATTTACTTTTTCCTCAGAGTAAGTGGCAGGGAACAAGATGATTAAATGGAGATCACATTTTATTATACTGCCTGCTACACTGTGCAAAAATGTATTTTGTAAACTACAAATGTTATACAATTGTGAAACCTTATTATAAATAGCTCTAACAATTTTAAATTTGACTCATGTTCTCTACCACAACTTGGCAGAGCTGGATTTTCTTGACTTGCCAAGCCTGAGAGTGAGACTTGATAAGGGAATTGCCAGTTCTCATCTAATCCCTGTGGCCTGTTCAGTTGTTGTCTATCTAGAGCCTGACCTTTGCCTGACATTCTCCCCTGGGAGCCTCTCTCCAGCTATCTGAGCTGCTCCCGGCAAAACAGACTGAACAAAGTCGGATGCTTAACTTCCTTCACAACCATTACATTTGCTCAGCAGCCTTGTTACAGACCATCTGTAAGAAATGTTGAGAACCCAGACCATTCTGTGTAACTGAGAACCTTGTTGCATTTATTTCAGGCAGTGACATTGCACCCGGACAATGACAGAGATCGGATAAGACTTAAAAAAAAAAAAAAAAAAAAAAAAAAAAAACGAAAAAAGCAAGTCAGGAATAGCTTGTTAATAGCAGATGCTCTTTGACATTTGTTAGAATTAAATAATTCTAGTTTCCCAAATTTGCAAATGACAATATAGCATGATTTCAATGTTTCCTCTATCTGCTAGATGAGGACGATTTAAATAAGAAAGGTGTCTATGAAGTGAACAAAGATCAACTGTGAGATAGTAGCACTTAGTGGCCAACTGGACTGGTTTGTCAGTTTAGAGGCCCCACTCAGGTGCAGAATGACCATAAAGCATAAATTTCAGGGCCTTGCCTGTGGTACTCAGGAATTGTAGAGAGTTTGCGGGAGGGGCAGGGAAAGCCAAGTTAGAATTAGGTAGCCTTTCTCTGAAAGTATTTCTTTAAAATACTTAGGATCTCAGTGTTAGGGTGTGGCTTAGTGGTAGAGTGCTTGCTTCCCTTCCATTAGGCTTTCGGTTCAATCCCCAACACCAGGAAAATGAAATTATTATTTCAGAAGAAATAATCCTGAATCACCTAAGACCCAGTAATTTGTCATGATTTCTGTTATTGTTTCAAACACATTTTCACTTTCATAACTAAGTTTGTATTTATAAATTTATATTATTCTTCAAGAGGTCCCCACCCCATATACTCTTTGGGCTCCATTAGACCTGGATCTACTCTTGCCTATACTTCAATTCCTGTTTCATTTTTTTGTATATGTGTGTTGTTTTTCAACCACTTCCTGAACACCTAATAATTATGTAGAACTTACAACAGCAAATGGGGCAGACACGCTCCTTCTACTGGGGAAAACACTCTTCCCACAAAGACCTGTTTGAAACTGGTAATCCCAGGTGGGATGCTGCCATGGAATTGAATTTTGAGGAAAGACCTCACAAAGTGTCGGTCTCAGCAAAATAGAAGAGGCAAAGGCTTTTCAGGGAGAGGGAGGAGCAAGTATCCTGGCTAAGAGGTAGAGCAAGTGAGGAAAGTTCAGCCCAGAATGGCTCAAGTTCAGCCCAGAGTGGTTTAAGAGTTAGAGGCTAGGGGAGGGGACCCAAGTTGAAGCTGGACAGGACACTGGAGATGTCAAAACCTAGATGAAAGTTTTGTCTGAAGTACAATGGAAGTTGTGTTTTTAGAAGATTTCCCTGGCTGTACTGTGGAAGAGGGGAAGAATCAAGCAGCAGGTACTGGGGGAACTATTGGTCCATTGTTGCCATCAGCTGAAAAAAATGAGGAGAGCAACTTAAACTCAAGTTGAGGTGGGGAAATGGCCAGAAATAAAGAAGGTGTTCAAGAGATGTTAACACATAGGAGCCCAGACCTTATGACTAAATAGGCCCATGCTGAGACAGAGGGAGCCAAAGGAAACAGCTTCCAACAACTGGTGCATATGGGTACCATTTTTTTTTTTTTGACACATGGAAGCCTGAGGATGGGAGTGGGGAAGCTAAAAAGAGGGCAGGTTGAGTCAAGGTATTCTTGAGACACTCAGACACAGATTTTCTAGGTAGTTTCATGAAGCATTTTTAATCTTGAGAATACAAAGTTTAGCTTGTGCAATTACAGCATTATAAGTCCTGGGCTTTTGTGGGCCTAAAAATCACAGAAATTAAATTGGGTATATTAAATCTGTGAATGATACGGGCCAATTCTAGCATAAAGCAATGAGTCTCTAGAAATAAGATTTTAAATTAAATATATATTACATGTCCCATGATATATGAATATTGAATATAATTTAAAATGAAGATAAACTCATATAATTCATTCATTTAATTGGCTTTTGTTATTATAAGTAAGAATGCCCAGACAGACATTTTGAAATATAAACATTTCTCAAAGCAACCAAATTCTTCCTGAAATTTGGGGATTACTAAAGGGGGAATTAAAAAAACAAAGAAATAATCAGTAGCAGCTCTGAACACTCCTAAATATTAATTGCCAAAAGTATATAAGCCACAAGCAAAGTAATTCATTTTAGGAAGTGGGAGGCCCAATATGCATGGGTTATCAGGAGGTCTCTAACTTCTGCTTTTTAAGAGTACTAACCGAAGTACTGCCTGCTGACAGGGCTGGTACTCTTGATTTTTGGAGGCAATAATGAGTTTTGCTCACTCTCTGGAGTCTCCTTAGCATCGTGATAGGGGGGAGAACAGCTGCCCGTTAGGCAACCTTGGCAAATTATGGCTCTGGACGGCAGCTCTAAGGCAGTGAAGGCAATGGAAGAAGTAACCACATAATGCCAGCTGAGAATAAAGTCCAAGTCCTCTTGACACCGCCTAGAGAGCCCTTCACATCAAATATTCAACACCTGTAAACACTTACCCAGTGCGGGGACATTAAATAGCAGATGAGAGTGAGACACTCAAGCATTAATAAATCACACCAGTTTCTGCCTCATCTCTGACTCCACTCACATCTTCATCAATGCTCACTGGTCCCCTCCCCTCTCCGCCTGGCTGGAGGTGCCATGCACTGCATGGTCGCCAGCTGTCTGCTCTCTGCCAGGCGTCTGAACTCGTTGAGGGCAGAGCCTGGATCGGTTTCTGTTTTTCTGTTTGTAATCCTAGCTTCCAACACAGACATTCCAGGACAAGTAGCTGGTAAATGTGTGTTAAACAAACAAACATTTCAAGAAGAAACTAAAAGGGAAAATCAAGTTGAAAGATAAAGATCAATGATTCCTAAAAAGGTAATTGCCAGATAATAATAATTGAGGATCAAAAACTGCAAAATTCCTCCCAAGATAGAATTTTTCTAAAAAAATAAAAGATGCTGATCTTTTTAAAGGCTTATGGTATTGTTGATTCTAAAACACAATTCTACATAAAAAAACAATATGACCAAGTAAACATGCCAAAGAATAAAATGCTAAATTATTCATCATAGTTATTTCTAGTCAGGGTAAGGTGATAGAGTTTGGTCAGCTAATGGATTTTATCCAATATATTTAAGGTTTCTGGAGAAGATCTGGTGAACTAGCATGGTGCATGAGTTGTGATTATTATCATGATCAGAGTGATTTGTAATAACAAATATTCACAGTCTCTAAATGATTGTTCTGAAGGTAGTGTCCTTGGGAAGCAATTTTTTTTTCAGAGATGTTGCCAATTAGCAGGACACTTTAATGTTCCTTCTTCTGGAATCACCTTCAGAATCATCCAGGGGACACCTGATATTTGGCAGAAGAAACTCACATGTCACTATATTTATCTTGTATTGTTCCAATGAGAGAACTAAAATTATATGGCCTGATTTTCCAATCAGTTTCAACACAATAGAAAGAATAGTCTGCATATTTGAAAATATCTGCCTAAGAATGCAATGAACTTTTGGCAAGTACCATTTTCACCAACAATGTTCAAAACCATCCCTTATAGAAGTTATAAAAAGAGGATTATTTCAAGGTCCTTTGAATCTGAGATTTGTGATTCTAAGAATATCTGAACAATATTTTATAGTCACACAAAGTTTTTATTACAATCTGTGTGCATCGAGCTCTTACTTCTCCAAGTCTGGGTTTGAATGCCACCTCATTATGGAAATCTTCCTGTATGAACTATTGCCCACACCACCTTCTTGTTTCCCTGTTACCCGGTTCTGCTTTTCTCATAGAACTTCTATCTGATATATTCCATATTTACATGCTTATTTATATTTTATCTGTCTCTCAGAACAAGAACATAAGCTCCAACAGAGAAGAGACTAGCTTAGTAATGTTCATTGTTCTAACCCCAGCAATTAAATTAGAATCTGTCATGCAGTATGTGCTTAGTAAATTATAAAATAAAAATTAGCTATATGTATTTATATATACATACTATATATACATATATATTTAATTACAAATATGAGAGTCAAATACAATTCCACTATTTTTATACATAATTATATATTCAAAACTTGCACAATGGTCAACATATCGTATATCTATTAATTAATGAAAGAATGGATTTTGTGCTATCATTTGTATATATTTTCTCTTTTTTTTAAAAAAAAGTTTTTACATAACTCAGAATTTTTATCTAAAGTACAATTACAAAGCTGAATAACTCATTTCATTCACAAAATTTAGCTATCAGCCCTTGATGCCATTGCCAAAAATCTAACTCATTTTCAAATAGTAAAGATGCATTTCCATTGAGGCAACACAAGAATACATGCCACAGGCTATAAAAAAACGAACAAACAAATGATGCAAATCAGCCTGATTTGATCATAACTCAATGCATAAATGAAAGAAAGTATCACATAGTACCTCATAAATATGAACACATATCATTATTTAAAAAAAAATAAAATTAACCTAAAAAAGTGAAGTTATTATGTCCTATTTCATCCTTACCTCTCTAATCAGCATCACTGAAAAGTATCATAGTTATTTTTGGAGGCAGAATGCCATAAGGAATTAAAATCAAGATATTCAGCCAAACCATCCCTGCAAAAAACCAAAGTTAGATGACTTGCTTTTTCTAATTTCAAGATATACTAAAAATCTATAATGATTAGGACCATGTGGTATTGGCAGAGGTCTAGACACATAGATTAATCAAACAGAAATGACTGTCCAGAAATACACACTAATTTATGGTCAATTACTTTTCCACACATGGCCAAGACAATTCCATAGGGGAAAAGATAAGCTTTTTAATAAGCAATGCTAAGATAACTGAATATCTGCATGCAAAAAAATGACTTTGTATCCTCACCCTACACTTATCCAAAAATTAAGTCAAAATGATAATAAGCCTAAATATAAAAACCTAAAATTACAAAAACCCTTAGAAGACAACATAGAGTAAATCTCTGTGGGCTTGGATTAGGAAATTATTTCTTTATGCAGTATGAAGGATTGAATCCAGGAACATTCTAGCTCAGAGCTAGGGCTACTTCAACTTTCAATCTTCCTCAATCTCTCAGCCTCTTGAATAACTGATTATAGGTGTGTACCACAACACCTGGCTAGGAAATAATTATTTAACTATAATGCCAAAACATAAGTAATAGAAGAAAAAATGATAAATTGGGCAATTAAAATTAAAAATATAAACTACCCCATTTACAGTAGCCTTAGAAAAAATTGGAAACTTGGAAATCTATTAACAAAAGAGGTGAAAGACCTCTTACAATGAAAATTACAGAACACTAAAGAAAAAAATTGAGAAGACCTTAGAAGATGGAAAGATCTCCCATGCTCTTGGATAGAAAGAATTAATACTGTCAAACTATCTATACTACCCAAAGTATTATACAAATTTAGTGCAGTTCCTGTAAAAATCCCAATGATATTCTTCATAGAAATAGAAAAAGCCACCATGGAATTCGTTTGGAAAAATAAAATACCCAGAATAGCCAAACCAATACTTATAAAGCAAAGTAAAGCAAGAGGCATCACAATATCAGAACTTAAATTATACTACAGAGCCATAGTAACAAAAATGGCATATTATTGGCACCAAAACAGATATGTAGACCAATGGTACAGAATAGAGGACACAGAGACAAACCCACATAAATACATTTATCTCATACTAGACAAAGGCACCAAAAACATACATTGGAGAAAAGAGAGCCTCTTCAACAAATAGTGCTGGGAAAACTGGAAATCCATATGTAGCAAAATGAAATTAAACCCCTGTCTTTCACTCTGCACAAAAATCAATTGACATGTATAACTAATTAGAACAATTTTTTTAATTTTTAAAAAAATTAAAAACATGGTCTTCAAAAGACACTAAAAGATAAGCCACAGAATGGGAGAAAATATATGTAAATCACATATCTGATACAGTACTGTGATCAATTTATAACTCAGCAAGATATCTCGATTTAAGCATAAAATGTGAGTATTTTACCAAAGAAAAGATGGCCAATAAACACATGAAATAGTGCCCAATATCATTAGTAGAGAAATTAAAATTCAGACTACCATTCACACTCACTAAAATGACTGTAATCAGAAAGACCAACAATAACAGATGAGGATGTAGAGAAACAGAAACTTTCATTTACTGACATGAAATGTTGATGGGGGCAGCCATTTTGGAAAACACTTTTGCAGTTTCTTAAAAAGTGAATTTACCATATAGTCCAATCACTCTACTTATACGTATCTACCCAAGAAACATGAAAATATATAACCACTCTAAGATTTATCTGCTACATATTTATAGAAGTATCACTCATAATCCAAACCTAGAAAAGCCCAAATATTCACCACCTATTGAATGTATAAATGAAATACTTACATTATACAAGTATTAAAATGTACCATGCATACACATCTTAATAGTTTTATATAACTATGCTAAAGTATTATTCTTTTAAAGTCCTGTAAACAATTATATATATTTTAACACATTCACAAGAATATGTGCATATGTGTAATTACAAATTAGCATTCCTTCAATTTTCAGCTCAGATACAAATCTAGGTTGAAATTCTATCTTTACTCCTTTTTAACTCTGTGCTCGCAGGTTAATTATTTAACTTCTCTGGGTCTTTAGTAGTAAAGTATGAGCAATGGTATACACTTTAAAGGACTGTGTTGAGGGAGATGATAAAATATTTAAAATGCTTAGCACTGGGCTAGCATCATGTGAGTCCTTAATAAATTATACCCAGGATTATTACTTATCATTTTGTGTTTTATCTGAAGACCTAATTTTTTACTAGTGCTCATGAGGTGGGGAAGGAAGCCATTTGGTGCAGTGGACAAATTTATTTCTGCCTTCCCAGCTGTCTGGTTCAAATTTTTCACTTAATCTCTCAGAGTCTCAATTGCCAAAATCTGTAAATGAGGATCATGTTATTTATCTCACAGGACTTATGATTAGGAAAATTATATAAATGTGCTTTGTAAATTGTGAAGTACAATAAAATTATAAAGCACTGTATTATTATGATCTCTGTCCCCATTCCCACCACCTATGTTATATTTATACAAGACCAGAAAATCTGCCCCTAGGGTACTGCGGAGTCATGGCTCAACCTCTAAATTGATAATGAAAGAATCTCTTCATGGCTGTGGTGGTAGTGGCAGGTCGTTTTTGAAACATATTTTATTCCCTTGCTTTTGAACACAAAGTGAGAGGAGCCATGTCACTCCCTATCTGAAACACTCTCTGCCTGTCCTCATTAGCTATCAGGCTCAGCTAAATATGGCCCTGGCCACTATGCTAATAATCCCCACTGGTTCTGAGACCTCCATCCACCACCGATGTGACATTCTTTGTGTTCAAATGTCTAGCTGACGTGTGATGCTTAAAACAGCCCATGCCTTCACCCCCTCTGCATTGTCACAGCCCTGGATCACCACTCTTAAAAGGCTACTGCAGCCACTCCTAGCACCAGTTGCTGACCAGCCTGCCCGCCTGCCTCCCTGCCTGCCTCTGGCTACCTTGAATGCTTAGTTCTTCCAGCTCCTTGGGGGTCTGACGAAGCAGGGACCATGTCTACCTTTGGCTACAGAAGAGGACTTAGTAAATATGAATCCATCGATGAGGACGAACTCCTGGCCTCCCTGTCAGCTGAGGAGCTGAAGGAGCTAGAGAGGGAACTGGAAGATATTGAACCTGACCGCAACCTTCCGGTGGGGCTAAGGCAAAAGAGTCTAACTGAGAAAACGCCCACAGGGACTTTCAGCAGAGAGGCACTGATGGCCTATTGGGAAAAGGAGTCCCAAAAACTCCTGGAGAAGGAGAGGCTGGGGGAGTGTGGAAAGGTAGGCTCCTTGGGACTTTTCCTTAGCTGCTCCCACTGCCCTTCCCCAACCCCAAGCCCAGACACTCTGTTTCCTCTAACTTTTCAGTCCTCATGACTTTAACCTTCTTACAACTCATCTGTACTTGTTACTGAGACATTTCTCAGGCTGAAATAGTCTTGTAACTTTTGTAGCCACCCATGGATCATACTAGTTAAAAAACTCTTAGCTGGGCCTTTTTTTTTAACTAAATGTGGGAACTTCAAGAGGGGAATTATTCACAATCAAGGTATGAGTTTAAATATTTTGCCAAACCTAAGTCTT
Organism: Spermophilus citellus; assembly: GCF_964194105.1. Taxonomy (NCBI): domain Eukaryota; kingdom Metazoa; phylum Chordata; class Mammalia; order Rodentia; family Sciuridae; genus Spermophilus; species Spermophilus citellus. The sequence continues at coordinate 181,801,519 of NC_138184.1, read as the reverse complement.
ATTTTAGTTGCAAGTTGGTGACAAGACATAGTATCTGTTTCTGTGTACTTTCTATTCAGTTCCATTTGTTCTGTGTTGCTTTGACTGCAGTAATGGCTACAGTAAAAAATAGTTCCATGTTTCCAACACCAAGAAGTGTAGGCTGGTGGGAAGCCCATGGAGCTGAGCCCAGGGGCTACTAGTCCTGCTCTGTCCCCAAACAGCTAAACTTTGACTAGATGGTCACTTCTGTAGGATTTTTTCTATGTGTACATTGAGGGAGCTCAGTGCATGTATCTTTTGTGAATCAAGAAGCCCTTTGAGATTTTGATAAGTTCTAGACTTCTTCAAAAAAAATGCACATGTGTGTGTGCAAACACACACACACACACACACACACACACACACACACTTTTGCATACAATTTCAAAATGATGAAAGCCCTCTAAGGACCCAGCTTAAGTACGCTTGTGGAATCATCCCTGAATCCTTTCTATTTTATGATGGTGATTCTTGAGGCTAGGAAATGTGGTCTTATCAGAGAACTCAGGTTTATTAAGCTCTTGTGTACTGCCCAGTAAACAGTGACTTTCAATCTGCCAAAAAAATCATGACTGGAGGGAGGTTCAAAAAACTATGCTCTGGGAAAGTCATTAGACCAAGAAGGATGTTATAATGTAAGAAATGTTAACATGACAAATAAAATTCTGAATTTGTGGAACAATACAAATCAGGAGAATAGTTTAAAACTCTTGCACTCCATAGAAATCACCTACAATCAAAATGGCTTCATGCCATCCACAAGCTGCCACAGTACTAATCTAGGTACTGTTGGGTGATCTTGATGATAGGTGTGTAAGACACATTTGCAGCAAGATAGATATGTGTGAGTTCTGTCCATGTCAGTCATTGCAGGAAGGGCCACTGGGATCAGGACAGGGTCTGCCAAGGCCACAGTCACCGCCTGTATTAAGACACTAGAAGGGGAAATGAGAAGGCACACACATGACCAGTCAGGATTTGGGCCAGTCAATTCCTCCACAACCATAATGTTAAGAAGTTTTATTTTTAATTTTTTTTTTAAATCTGATGTGGGAATGATTGTTAAAAGTTTGGTGAAATAAAGTGGCATGTTTATTACAGTTATTAAAGAATTTCCTTCATAAAAAGAATAAAATTGTCTTTGAATACCCAGGACATATAGACAACTACAGCAATAACCCGACAAAGGCATTTTAATGTCATAATGTCATGACAATGGTGGGAACCAAAGGACAAGCTGTTGTCAGCTGTTGGTGAAACCCACCTGATCCTGCCAAAGGTTTTGCTGATCTCTGCCAGTGGCTTATCAGCCCAATTAGAGAGGCTGTCTTGTTTATGAACTTTGATTCCTTTCTCAGCTAGTTAGCTTTCCTCCCACCACACTTTCCCGTGGCTGGCCAGCTGTCCCTCTAGTCACAAGGAGTTCAGGGCAGAAGCTTGCGGATGGAGGGTGTAAATCCATTCCCAGCACAGGAAAAGACTCAGAGCAGCTGAGGAGGGCAGAGGAGCAGGGCAGCTGTGTAAGTGACAAGCTGTGCATCAGGGACCATGAGAAGGAGCTGGGGGTTTGGGGAGGTCAGGCTCCTGGCTCTGTAAAGGCTTATGAAAATCCTGTGCAACACGTAGCTTCTGCCCACCCTGGTTCACACAAATGTGTGCTGTGTGAAAGCTCCAGGGGCCCAGATGGACACACAATGGTCCAGCCATCCAGCTCCCCTCATTTGAGTAGCTGTGGGATCTCTGCAGGTGCCAGTGAGTTTCTTCACATTATCTCATTTCATTCTTACCCTTCTGTGCAGGAGAAGTGAGACTAGGAGAGCTTAAGAAACTTATTTGAGGTTAACAACTTGTAAGAAGAACTGAAATTCAAACTAGATTCTGTTGGCACAAAGACTATGGTTCTTAAAATTGCGGGTGCCCAACCGGTAGCATCAGCATCACCCAGGAACTTCATAAAGCTGCATGTTTCAGGGCTACCCAATGTCTTCTGGATGAGAAACTCTGGGAAGGGAACCCATCAGCCTCTAGGTGATTATGACTTGAAAAATCACTTAACTCTACTGTAGTTTCTTTGAGACAGAGAAGTTTAGTGAGTCACCTAAAGTCAACCAGATTTGGTTTTGTTTTGCTTTATGGGCAGAAACAGAACCAGAACTAAAAACCAAGCCTCTCGCCTCTTTGTTCATGTAGTGATGCCAGAGAGGCGATCAGGAGAAATGGCTGGCCACCTCCCTCTTGTCGCCCTACTCATTCTCTAAAAGTACGTGCTTCTCCCTATTATCTCCCTGATCACCTCCCCGTTCCCACCTCACCACCCAACTTCCCACCTCCATTCTCCAAAGTGATGGCAAACAGGACATGTATATCCCCTAGTGCAGGAATAATTTATAAAGTTTAGAGGCAAAGTTTCTGAACCTCCATGTCTACTTCTCCTCTCTAGGTCCCTTTCTGTTGTTCTTCTTCTAGACATTCCCCCGTGTGAGGTAACTGACCATCTCAGATGGCTCAGGACTATCTAGATTTTACAACTAACAATCCTGCATCTTAGGAGGCTCTCCAGACTAAGGCACACAAAGCAGAACAGTTGACTGACTGCCTTACCTCCACCCGACCTGATCATGCTTTCTCCAAGGTCTGATCCCAACAGTGAGCAGCTGTTAATCCATGTCAGTTTAGATTCCTTCAGTAAATAAAACAATTGCAGAGTCCCTGCTACATGCTAAACACTGTGCTAGGTAAGCAAACCTGACACGGTCCCTGCTGTCACCCGGATAAGAGTCTATAGGAAAAAAATAATACGTATTTATAATAAAATGTGATAGGTAGTTTGTTGGGGGAGATAAAATATTATGGGGAACACATTGTAGGGATAATTTGAAGGAGCATCAAAGAAAGTTTTCTATGAGGCATCATTTAGGTGTTACCTGACAACTCACATTGCTAGATAAAGGATCAGATATTATCTTTCCAGGTATATTTCGAGGGGGAAACATCTCTTGCAAATAGAGCCTAAAGGACTTCTGAGCATGAAAACCAAAGAGCATGAAATGTAACAGTGGCAGAAAAGTCATCATGCCTTGGATTTTGAGAGAGATTCCTTTTCTCCAAAGGCTAAAAAAACTAAAACACTTTCAGACATGTGTGCACACACACATAATTGACAGGGGCTAGGATTATAAGAACATGTATAAAGGGATTTGGGGTGGTAGTGAGAACTGTCTGTCTGCAATTCTTCCTTCCTCCAGGTAATCCATTTATTCCATTGCTGGCCCTCTCTTACTCCTCATCTATGCCAATGGGCTTGACCAGAGCCAAACTCTTTCTTTGTGTGTGTGTGTGTGTGTGTGTGTGTGTGTGTGTTATTGAGATGTGACTGGTAGAGAGCCACTACCAGTCCCCCTTCCCCGACACACACACACACACACACACACACACACACACACACACACCATCCCTCTCCTTTCTGCTCCCAAAGAAGTAAGCAAATTAAAACTGGATAAGTCATCCTAGGAGGGGCTGACCCCTTCCCAGGCCATCACTTGGTGCCTGCCACTCCACACAAGTAGATTTCTGGAGACTATTTTGTGATAGCAACTGGGCAAACAAACTTGGAGACAGCTGCAGTGTTTTCCAAAGCTTGATCCACATGCCTTAGGCGGCAGCAGCCCTTAGAGTCGAAAACAACCTTCCAATGAAGAGGGAAGCTTCAGAGCTTTGGAGACAGGGGAGAACCCAAGGGCTTCAGAGAGGATAAAGGACTCAAAAGAGAGCATGAGGGAAAATCAGGCTCTGTCAGCACTTTCCAGACATTTTTTTAATCATTAAAGATAACAAGAAAAAGAAAGAAGGGGTCATGTGGGCATCTTTGTACAATGAATCCTGTAAACAGGAAAGACAAAGATAGTATGAAATTGTGTTTACCTGAAAGTCCTTTGTAAATGATATGTGTAAAATAACTTAAAAACACCAGACTGGGCAAAAACTTGCTTCACAATTTTCTACTATTTTCTGCTGATCTATGTTACTGGTTATAATATAGTGGGTGCCAGAGTGATCTTCTTTCCCTCCTGGTTGTCTGCAGTCCATCTCACTGAACTCTGAGCTCACTAGAGGTTTCCAGGTGATTGCTGGAAAAGGTAATCTGAATGTTTCTCTGCATAGAGCCTGGTTTTGACTTCCCTGCTGTCAGGAGCAACAGTTCACAGGTGATATGGAGCCTCTGGGTCCCTGGGCCTGGCTCTATCACAGAAGTAGATAATCGTGGAGAAGTAAATGACACCTCAGCTTCTGTCTACACTGAGACAAGAGAAGTAGAAAGCAATTGGCCCAGGTTACATCTGCTATTGCCAGAAAATTTGGGGGAGAATTTTTTAACACTAGATAAAGCAAACACATTACCACTGTGTGTGTGTGTGTGTGTGTGTGTGTGTGTGTGTGTGTGTTTATTTATTTATTTATTTTTTGCTCAGGATGGAGAAATAAGAAGGGACCAAGCGCTGATGCCAGATGGAAGCCTGAATTTGCTAAACTCTAAGTAGACAAGGAATCAAGTAGTGCAGAGCCCATAGTGGGAAGACAGAGTAAATTATCAGTAGTTTTCCAAAACTGAGGTTCTGACCATTTGCTCACATGGCAAAATGATAATATACTGGTACTTAACAAGTCGAATGCTTGATATTCTGTGCAAAACAAATGCGCATAGAAAAAGTTGTTTGATGGTTATATAACAAAATATGGACCTTGGCTACCTCAAGGAGAGAGCTCAGAAGCAGGGGATTATTAATATCTTTCATTATAGACTTGTTACTTGTCATATGCTACTGTTATCAATTAATAAAATATTCATTAAAACTCTCCAGGTTGCAGAAGAAGACAAAGAAGAGAGTGAGGAAGAGCTAATCTTCACAGAGAGTAACAGTGAGGTTTCTGAGGAGGTGTATACAGAAGAGGAGGAGGAACAAGAGGAGTCCCAGGAGGAAGAGGAGGAAGACGAGAGCGAAGAGGAAGAGGAAAGAACCATTGAAACCCCCAAAGGGATCAACGGAACTGTGAACTACGATGGTGTCAATTCTGACCACTCTAAGCCAAAGACATTTAAAAGTCAGATAGAAAATATCAATTTGACCAACGGCAACAGCGGGAGGAACACAGAGTCACCAGCAGCCATTCACCCTTGCGGAAATCCGACGGTTATTGAGGATGCTTTGGAAAAGATTAGAAACAATGACCCCGACACCACAGAAGTCAACCTGAACAACATAGAGAACATCACGTCGCAGACCCTCACCCGCTTTGCCGAGGCCCTTAAGGACAACACGGTGGTGAAGACGTTCAGCCTGGCCAACACGCACGCTGAGGACAGCGCGGCCGTGGCCATTGCGGACATGCTCAAGGTCAACGAGCACATCACCAACGTCAACGTGGATTCCAACTTCATCACGGGAAAGGGGATCCTGGCCATCATGAGGGCTCTGCAGCACAACACGGTGCTCACCGAGCTGCGCTTCCACAACCAGAGGCATATCATGGGCAGCCAGGTGGAGATGGAGATCGTCAAGCTGCTGAAGGAGAACACGACGCTGCTGAGGCTGGGATACCACTTCGAGCTCCCAGGACCAAGAATGAGCATGACGAGCATTTTAACGAGAAATATGGATAAGCAAAGGCAAAAGCGGATGCAGGAGCAAAAACAGCAAGAGGGATATGATGGAGGATCCAACCTTAGGACCAAAGTCTGGCAAAGAGGAACGCCTGGCTCTTCACCTTATGCATCTCCCAGGCAATCTCCCTGGTCATCCCCCAAACTCCCCAAGAAAGTGCAGACTGTGCGGAGCCGACCTCCATCTCCTGTGGCCACCCCCCCTCCTCCTCCACCTCTGCCTCCCCAGAAGCTGCTTCCTCCTCCCCCTCCACCCCCTCCTCCTCCACCCCCTCCTCCAGCTCCCCCTCTCCCAGAGAAAAAGATCATCACCAGAAACATCGCAGAAGTCATCAAACAACAGGAGAGTGCCCAGCGGGCACTGCAAAATGGACAGAAAAAGAAAAAAGGAAAAAGGGTTAAGAAACAGCCAAACAATATCCTAAAGGAAATAAAAAATTCTCTGAGGTCCGTGCAAGAAAAGAAAATGGAAGACAGTTCCCGACCTTCTACCCCACAGAGATCAGCTCATGAGAACCTCATGGAAGCAATTCGGGGAAGCAGCATAAGACAGCTTAGGAGGGTAAGTCACCCCAGAACAGAACTTCAGACACAGAGTTAATAAGTGAGTTGTACCCCGTTGCCTGGTGGTACCAAAGTCACCTCTCCAAATACTTATTAGTATTCTAAATATTTTAGTATGTGAGAGCAAGTATACCAAATAAGGTGTCAGGCACAGGTACATGAATAAGCACATTTCCATTTGAGGGCCGTGCTTGAGCCACCTGCTTAGCAACTCAGTTTTTTGAGGGCCAAGACCCCTTTAAAACATTCCAACATATAAAAAATCCAGTTTCCTTAATACGAAAGTCAGGGAGTACAGTCTACATTCCAAGAGGATTCATCATTTGTCAAAAATATTAAACAAAGTTGCAAGCAGGACAGCTTGATCTATAATATAAAATGTGGATATATATGCAGCAATAATCGACCCTATATTTGGGTTTTTCTCACAATATACTGGTAGAGACAGACCCTATGGATATCTATCTATGTGTGTGTGTGTGTGTATGTGTTTTGTGTGTATGTGTTTTGTGTTGCTTCATTGAAAGAAATTCCCTGTATTTGTAGGTGGAAGTTCCAGAAGCTCTGCGATAAAAACAGTCTCTAGAAGAGTATGCAGAACTGTTCAATGGTGTTAAGTAAAAATACATCATGGGATGTTTTCAGTTGCCGCCTTTAATTTGAAATGTTCTCTGACTTTAAAAATAGCTTCACCCAGAAATTCCAAAGAGAATTTAAAGGAACAATCAGCATGTTTCTTCTGTAAATATGAAAATAAAGTTTTGGGTTTTTTTTTTTTAATTTTCGTGGGATTTGTGTGGACAAGAAGTGGTTAAAAATGCTCTTCATATCTCTGGATGTGTTGGTGACTTGGAGCTGTCAGGAGTTTAAGAAATGTGCTATTATTTTTGTAATCCAAATAAATTTGGATCCAAGGGTTATTTTTTCTTTTTTTAAAAAAGTCAGACTAATATTTTTCTGTGAGTTGGTACATTTGTCAGATATGTATGTAACATTGCTGAATATTAAAAATATTACATTCTCACTCAAAAGGTTTGAGTCCTTAGCATTTGCCTTTTGTTATTTCATTATGTCTAAGAAAATTTGACCATATCTCTTTCTAAAGGACTGGGATCAAGAACTTTCTTTAATGGGCTCTTGTGCCAGGCACTGTGGCAAATGCCTATAATGACAGGTACTTAGGAGGCTGAGGCAAGAGGATTGCAAGTTTAAGGCCAGCCTTGTCCTCTTAGCGAGACTCTGTCTCAACATTAAACATTTTTTTTTAAAGGCTGGGGGTGTGGCTCAGTGGTCAAGCAGCCCTGGGTTCAATCTCCAGTACACCCCTGCCAAATAGGTTCTTGTAACAATAAAACAAAAGGATAAAAGGGTCACCTTTATCATTCTGGATTCATTGATATTAGAGCCAGGAAGAAAGTGGATGGACCTGTGTTTCCATTAGGTATGATGGAAGCCGGTGGTTAATTCAGTCATTTATTATGAAAACCAACTATTTCTGAGGGGAATAAGTGGAAAGTTAGGAAGTTTCTTGATAGGGAGCAAATAAGTGCCAAAGGAACGCCTGAGAGGCAAACCCCCAAATTCCCAGCCATCTTTGGACTAATGCTAAAGACACACCATTCAGGTCTCTCTGGGAACCCTCCCTGGACAGTGGGTCTCAGTGGTGTTTTGCTTCTTTTTTCCCCTTATACAACTGTGGTGATGCCGACATCCATGAAACATACCTCATGACATGGCTGACGTATTTCCAATTCCCGGCTATCATTCCCCTCCATCCTGTGTTGATGGAAAGGCATCCAAATTCCCATCAAAGAAAGATGTATCAGAGATTACCTTGGCTCCACTCTAGTTCTCCCTCATCATGTATGAAAGCTATAAATCCTTTCTAAAGTCCTCTGTATTAACTATGATGAGCCATGTATCTTTTGTTTCCTACAGATTAGAACAGTGGTCTCCACAAGCTCTCAGGGCTATCCATTCAGTAATGATTTGCTTCATGGACAGAGCTTTGGCTATCTCCAATCAAGAAGACTGTGTTTCTCTAGAAATCTTCTTTGACACTTCCTTGGTTTGTTTCTATAAGTTTATTCCCATTGTTTATCCATTCTCTTCCTGAATAAGAATAGCCATTGTAATCACTTCAAGAGGATTCCAGAGGTCCAGTCAGCTAAGAGGGTGTTAGGTGAGTGATGTCTCCAGTATATTTCACAGCCTTGAAATGCGGTGTCCCCATTGTATTTACAAAGAAACTAAGGCACAGAAAAGTTAGGAAAACATGACTACATAACGCAGGTTCCTTCCATGTCATTGCCCCTCAATGCTTCCATCCTGACTGGAATCCTCCAAAGGCTCCTCATTTTTAAACCCCCACGGAGGTGGTTATTTCCCTTGGAAGTCATTTCTCTGTTTCACTTCCTTTTATTAGCATTCATAATCATCATGTTTACTCTTGCTTAAAGAAATAAAAGTTAAGTTTAGGTTTTCAAAAGTGTATGTGTGTGTATGTATATATGTATGTATGCACTCATGCGTAAATTTAGACTATAAAGTCAAGTCAGACCTTTCTTTCCCCTAGTACCGTGTGCACAATGTCAGGGTTCTCCTACATAGAGGGGCGGGAGTGACAGGTGAACAGCTTCCAATTCCATCCTGTTGAGGCAGAGGAGCAAGTGTCTGCTGACAATCTGGTCATTGATAAGAGCATACAGGAGTCCCAGAAAAGGTATGTGGCAGCCCTCGGGAATGAGGAGGGAAGAGCTAGTGTTGTGTTGACAGGAGCTGGTTGGACTGGAGAGACTGGCCAGGCCTTCTCCTCAGAAAGGAGTGACTAGAAGACATATTTTCTCTTTTGCATCATAAAAAGCTACCTTGCTGGAGCTTTTCTCCTACTTCAGAGACTGCAGAATGCACTTTTACTAGGCATTCTGCAAAATACAAATAAATATATGGACCTTCACATTCAATCCACAAAAGAGAACACTATAAAGTCCATACATAATAAGACATAGTGATGTTTATCATTAAGGAAAAAAACATTTCTAGAATGTGCTATTGCAGAATCTAGTACTATAAACATGTAAGATTTTATGTTAGTCATTATTCAACACAGGATGAGGACCCTAGTTCATACTCTCTGCAAACTCACAAAGCTGGTATGAAACTAATTAGTTCATCTTCTATAAAGAGCTTTCAGCTCACTGGGAGAAAGGCTGTCCAAGACCCGATGAGACGTTTAGGCTATGATTTATACATACGCGTGGACCTCCGAAAATACGCCTCATTCTGATTTGAAATCAGGCCAGAATGCTGAGTCTCATGCTGCTTCACAGGCCCTGCTGCCACAGGTATTTAATAACTCTGTGTCAGCAGGATCTTGATTTAACACTTGCCCTGAGATGGTTGCTATGAGGGTGAAAGGAAGAGGTAGTGACAGGCTGCAATGTCTATATGGAGATACTCTAAAGAGAAGGTGATCAATATACTCTTGAAAAGAGCTCGTAACTTATTCCTTTTGTGACATAGTTAAAACTATTTCTTCTTTGTTTCTCTGAGGATGCTAAGGTGGACTTTTAGGTCCATTAATCACCACATACATTATATAAAAGGCTAAGGATTGACCTAAGACTTAGAAGGATCCGAAATATGTACCACAATTGGTGCACTTAAAATCTGCAAACATTTCCTGAGTGTATACCATGTTCCAGAAACTCCTCCAGATGCTGGAGAGGCTTGGTGAGCAAAAGAGTTCAAGCCCCATCCTCATGTGACTATATTCCCATGTAAGGAGGGACCTCACACTATTCTTCCCGGCACCTGTGCATGTCCTTATCCAGTGAATCCTATGGAGGAGGAACTGTGCCCAATGCTGGGAAGACCAGCTTGAATTAGAAAATGTCTTCTACCTCAAAGTAGTGGAAATCCTAAGAAATCAACCTTTCCAGATGAATAAGAAGAACTCTTCTTCATCTATGAGCTGTACAAAAATAGGTGTTGGATAGATTTTACCTGTAAGACACATTTTACCATTGATCCTTGATCTAAAGTAGAGATGAAATGGAGAAAAGCTTATCAGAGAAGGTATTACCTTTATTTGTATATTTTAAAGGATAGAGAAATCACCAGGGTTTTTTAAAAAAGTCTAATTATGAGGAAAGATATTTCAGTTTGAGGAATCAGGGTAGTATAGAAAATGTTCAGAAATCATATAATTTTATGTAATTCTGTAAAAACATCAATTTGGTAAAAAGTTAACATTTCCCTGGTTTTTTTTCCTTAAGTATTATAACCTTGGTGGATTAAGAAGAGGAGTTTTATGATTTCTGTATGGTCTTTTCTTTTTATAAAAATAGCATGTGATCAGAAGAACTACTGATAACTTTGAAGTATGTATCTTTTAAAATCCTTCTTGCATATTTGAACACACATGAAACCATTTTTTTCTATGAAAAGGGAAAGATAGCTTATATACCATTATACCACCCACATTTTATTTAATCAATTTCACCAGCTGTCAAATATCTAGATTATTTTGATTAGTCTTCCGGTGTTAGGCATTTTGTCTGTGCCAACTCATCTCTTAGCATTTGATTCTTCTAATCTTTCAATTTCCCAAAACCCTTAGAAGAAACGATTGGTTGAAAAAATCACAGCTGAAACGTTGTTTTCCAGATAGAACAGAGTCCGGGGGCATCCCTGTGGTACACCAACACTGGAAATTAGATTTCAACCTAACTGTCGTGTTTACCAAGTTGTTCTCAGCCAAATTACATGCCTATCTGACCCATGGACATGTGGTAAGCACATTTCAAAAAGCCAGTAAACTTTTCTATGTCTAAACAAAAGGCCTGAACAAGTTAGTGAAAGCTAAAGAATATGCACCCAACTATGAAAGCCATGAGAAGCATTAAAGGACCTTTAAAGGGGGAGCAGTATGATGTTTTAAAAACATCATGTTTACGATTTAAAAACATGACTTGTACAACTCAGGGAAGGATAGATTTAGTGAGGCCCAGGCTGGTGGCAGGAAGTAAAGGATGAAGGCTTGAACTGTGAATGCTGCATAGGTGTGCTCAGGTCAGAACAGATGGGACAGACATTAAGGAAGAGTAAACTAATCTGAATTTAGTTACTAGTGAGATGGAGATGGCAGGGGACAAAGCAAAAAAAAAAAGGACCTATGTGGGTATCTGCATTCCTGGCTATGCGATTTGAATGGCCCCAAATGCCACAAAATGGAATAAGAATATAGCAGGAACAGGTGTTAGGGGAGGGAAATGGGTTCAATTAAAAATACCTTTCTGAGGTGCCTGTCCACCTGATTGTGAGGGTCTAGAATCCTGATGGTGGCATTTGTGCTGAAAGTAGAATTTGGAGGCTTGTATGGTCTCAGTGGCATTTAAAGATAAGGATTTGACAAGGTCACCCCAGGGGGAAAGTGTGGAGAACACAGATACTGTATGAGCATAGAGAGTGGAAGAAATCAGACAGAAGAAATATTCCAAAGCAGAGAGCTGAACTAGGGAAGGAGTAGTCAATGGCATGAAATGATTCAGTGAGTCCTACAGCCCAGAGGTGTTGAACTGTTGACATTGGAGAGAGCCGGTTCATGGGCAGGTGCTTAAAATAATGACTGTGCTGCTGGAGAGTCAGAGGTCACCCAGGTTCAGGATTGAAAAAGGCCCATCTTCCAGGTATGTTACTTTTACTTGACAAGAGAAAAAATGTTCATACACACACAGTGTGATGACCCATATGATGAGATGTTGGTTAACCGTGGGCCACATATACAACAGTGATCCCATGTAGATTATATATCCTAGTGAGGTCATAGCAGTCTTAGTTTATGTAAGTACACTCTATGAGATTCACAAAAGAACAAAATCACCTAACAGCAGATTTCTCAGAACATATTCCTGCCCTTCAGTGATGCATGATTGTATATTAGTCCACCTGTCTATCCCTATATCAAAGATCCAGATAAAGTCTAGAAAGCTCATGTAATTCGTGGCAGCCCAAAATCTTCTGCAAGGTTACTGAAAATTCTGAGTGGATTTGGGGGCTTATCTCCTTATGGCTGGCTTTGGCTCCATCCAAGAGTGCATCTTGCAAACCTATGATTAATGTCCCTGTTTCAAGCCACATTGAACCCATCATCACCCTTTTGTGATTCCTACCAATTCAATATTACATGAAAATGTGGGAAAAGAAAGTGGGATTCACATTAGAGCAACACAAAGAGCTACAAATTGAGCATGAGATACCTGTTAGTTATTAAAAATCCCCTGGCTAACTCACCACCAGAGAGATGTTTTCCAAGTTTTATCCCACATAATAGTCTGTGTTTCCTGGCCAGCTTATCACTTTCTTCCTCTTCCTCTTCTCTTCTCATGGTTGGGCCTCAGCACCACCCTTCTAGATTACCCTTGGGAGTTCCAGTTCTTTTCCCTCTGTCATGCCCAGCAAACTCTTGCCACCCTTTCCCTAAGGGCAGGTCTACCTCTACCTTTGCAAACTCAAACAGGTCAACGTAGTCAGCAGATTGAAAGGGCTTTTTATTTAACAAGAGCCACCCTACAGTTATAATTGTGAATAGAATTTTCTTCTCTCTGAAAAATGGTACACACTATCCTTAACTACCGTGAAACCCCTTGTTAAACAACTCACTATCTGTTACCTGGACTGTTGTATGGCTGTTGCTTCCTAACTGGTTTCTCTAACTTCATTCTGTTGATTCCTAATTTACCTTCAACATGTCAGAGTGATGTTTTTCCAAAGAGCAATTCTGATCTTGTCAGTCACCTGCTTGGAATTCATCAGCAGTAATCTGCACCTACTGAATAAAGTCCTAATCCCTTGGTTTGGAAAACATGATCCTCATTCTTTTTCTCATTTTCCATGACTCCTACTCATGAGGCCTGTGCCCAAGGCATACCAAACAACTTGTGGTTCATGGATCTTGCCCTCATCCTACCTCATCCTATCATCCTACCTGTCTGGAATTCTCTTCCTACTCTTTGTATCTGGGTAGCATCTACTCATATTTCAAAGGAGACCTGATAGATGAGTAACTTATTGCTCGAAGGCATTCTTCAAAAGAACCCATGTTCTCTCTACACTCTCCCTGAGTGATCTCATCCAAACCCCACATAATCCCCAAATCCTAACCTTAGCACAAATCCCACCCCCATGGGACCCACACCTTCAAATAGGCAAGCACTTGAGACGCATGAGTTTAACACTGAACTCCTCTTCCTGTTCCTGTCCCTGTGTATTCCACAGTCTTGCATTTAACTCATTGTATATTCTTCCCTATCCCCATCCTTTCTTTTTTTCCTGCTGGGCAAATTTCCTCTCCCCACCCCCACAAATTCAACATTGATAACCAGCTCTTACATAGCACTTGCCACATGAGCTTTTAAGGACATTACCCACATTTGATCTTGTTTGTGACCCAGGGTCAAATATGTTTGATAAGTGTTTGTTGAATTGAAGGATCCCTATAAAAGACAGATTGCTCACAATGTGTGATCTCTATGATAATAGCATTTTTGTATTTCTGGGATATTGTACAGAGTATGCTTTTCCAGATAGAAAATGCCTCTGGTTCATTCAACACCTTCAAGCCAGCATAAGTTTCAGGTCTTGCTCCTCAAACACAGTTCTGGCCCTACCACTTCCATGTATTTGGTTATATATAGTCTCTTTTCAGTTCAGAATGACTCTTTTTTCCCTGCTTCATCTCCTTGGGTCAATAAGCTACTCATTTTTCAGGGTTTATTTCTATGGAATTTATCTGTTCCATTCTTCTCTGAGTCTTCCTTATCCCATACTCAATCTTCTCATTTGGTGCATACTACATTTAGATTTGCATTATACTACTTCTCCATATATCCTAATCTCCTCACTCTCGCCCTGGACTGGTATCCAAGAGATCAGCTGCTATATCTTATTTTTGTACATCACTCCATTCACAGAAAGGACTCAGTACATATATTTGAATAGATAATTAACTGCTCAATTAACTGCTCAACAACAATGAAGAGACATCATGATAGTATCATCTTACTCTTCTACCCAGGGTGGCCAACAGTGGTAGCCCTTTCCTTCATGCTCTGACTAGATGTTACATGAATTGCAATGCTCAGCTTTGAAGAATGCCTTAACCACTAACCATTATGGAACTTGGTGAGAGAGGAGATACTATCTTTGAAAATCATATAATAGAAGACATGTTGACATATTAAAGTATTTCCAAGCCAAAGAGGGGAGAATAGGTGACAAGTATTTTACCCTCACATAATTTTAGTGCATAATATTATTGAACTCTGTGGTAACATAGTAAGCTCTCCAACAAAGTGTGGTACATAGAATTCCTGTATTCAGTGACTTCTGACTTCTGAAGGATCCTGAGATCTGTAGATCCGTCCATGGATTAATGTAAGCTAGACCAGAAACACCCAGGAATCAGAACAAACAGTCCATCTGGAGGGCCACTTGTGGGGAGATGTTCAGTCAGCCAAGAAAAATTCTTGTTTGTGTAGGACAGTAGATATAATCTGACGGTGGTCAGAGTGGTGCTGCTGGAGATGGGTGGGTATGTCACCACAAGGTCTGATCAGAGCAAGAAGTGACCCAGAATTTAGCTATAAGGCTTCAGGGATTTAACTTAAGGAACTTGAAAGGGCAGGAGAAGAGCAAGGCAAGCTATACTACACATCTGAACTGGAGGACAGGCAAGAAGTTAAGAAACTAGTTTAGATGGGATGGGTGCAGCCTAAGAACAAAATAAGAGGAGTCACTGGTCTTGTTTGGGTATGAATTTCCTGATCCCTCCCCCCACCCCCACAGTGGAAGTTGGCATTAGAGAAAGGTGTTATAGGGAGGGGGATATGGCACATTGTATATAAGCTGAAAATCGTGTTCAATTTTACTTTTACTTACTGATATTTATTTTGAATTTTAAAAAATGTTTTTTATGGGGCTGAGGTTGTGGCTCAGCGGTAGAGCTCTTGCCTAGCACGTGTGAGACACTGGGCTCAATCATCAGCACCACATAAAAATAAAAACAAATAAAAATAAAGAAATTGTGTTCAACTATAACTAAAAAAAAAAAAAATATTTAAAAAAATATGATTGAGAAAGGAGGTTTTAGAGGAAGGATTGGCCATAGAATCCAGGACAGGGCAGGACCCACACAGGGCAACCAAGGGGTCTCAGGGAATGGAATACTAAGGAGCAGCCTGTGGTGGGAGCCTGACCGCACTTCCGTGCCAGAGTTCTTAGAGCATGCACTCCCTCTTTGAGACTCAAAGACCCCACTCAAAGACTCCCTCAAAGACTCCCTCAGAGACTCCACTACCCTTTTCCACACATGGTCTGGGGGCAATGGCTTCTCAGGTTTCAGTGAGGAGAGTTTGGCAAGCCAGAGATTGACAACTACAAAACAAAAGTCGTGATCTCAAAACAAAACATCCCAGGGTAAAATGATGATGATGTTTTAAAACCCTAACTCTTGAGTTTATTAAACAAATTTACATTCCGCAACTGAGGGTTTTACTTTGGTGTGTTTTGTTTATACACTAACTATTTGACACAGATTTTCAGACGATTGATCATTAAACATTGTGTACTTAGCTGCACCGTCTCTACAACAAGTTAAACTATGGGTTAGCAATGTAACTTTTTTTTGAGTCATGTCTTTAAGTGTTTTAAAAATTAGTAATTAAATGTAATTAAAGAGTGTACCCATCGTCTTTCATCAAAACACTGTGGTCACTGGCACAAACTGCTAATTTTTTCTCTTTCTGAAATGAAATCTCAGATGATCCATTAATTGTGCGTTGCATAAACACAACCAATGAGTGAAGTCACTCTAAATTACAATTTGCACGTTGTCTTTTATGAAGTTATCAGGAAATAATTCTCCTTCAAGCTGAGGGTGGGCCAGGCTCCCCCACCCCATTAAGAAATAATATTCATGTGAACAAGTCAGCCAATGAACAGCATCTCAAAGGGATGCTTTATGTTGAAGCAAACCTGGAAAAATGAACTTTTACCTTTTTTAAAAGTTTACATTAAAAAAGAGTTTGAGGGAAAATACCTATTTACAAGTGTCTTTCTAGGCAGAAATTACTTTAAATTCACAAAGAAGACTCTGAAGTAATTCCAGATAAATTTCTGTGTAAATATTTATAAAGTGCTTGGGATTACTCAAACGTACCGATTACCTAATCCCATAGTTCAAATGGAAAAAAAAATTAATGGTGATAAGAAGGGACTGGGGAACAAAGATAAGCAAACCACGACACATTATTTAAAAAAAAAAAAATTCTATTCACATACTCCAAAAATCTGGGTTTGTCCCAATATCACAGCTTGCCCTAGTGGCCATTGGTTTAATTGCATGATTATGATTATAATGCATTTTCCTTTCTGTTGCATGTTTTTGCTTTGAAAACAAAGCATGACTTTGCATGTGCATAAGCAGAAAAAGTAAAGATATTGGAGTAAGATTTTTACTTTTCAACCCAGACCATTGCTGGTGTTTTATGTCACCACATAGGTAGGGTACCACAGTGGTTAAGGGTCTTTAGAACTTGAGACTCAGCTCTGCCACTTACTAGCTATTTAACTTTGTCCAAATTATTAGGCTTTTCCAAGTTACATTTACCTTGTTGTTCATATAAAACATTTCATGCTAAATTTCAGCAAAACTGATTAGTGTTATGATGGATGCTTTTTCTTGAAGGAAAACCATGTTAGAGATGAAAGGACTGGGAAAAGGATGAACACAGCCATGGGAGTTTTGGAAGCTCCTTGAATGGATTTCTGTCATCCAAAAGTAGTCCAACCTGAGTCCACAAGACAGCATCTCTGCAGAAAGGAGACGGGGTCAGGATATGCCCCTTTGAAGAAGTCAAAGAGCAGTTTATATACTGGGAATTGCCAACCAAGTGGGCCCTCTGGGGAGTGTGTATTAGAAAAACACTTTCTTGGAATGGTAAGTGTATTGCCACCATCAAACAGGACCAATATTTTGAAGGTGTTCTTGTTATTATTTACAAGAAGTCCATGGGACTTCCACTGTGCTTCCCATCCCCAAATATCCATATGCTTACAAGTTATAAAACCCATACAAGGCAAAGCAAAATCCTCCTTTATGTGTTTTATACACCCCATCCCTTTTAGACACCTGACAATTACTATCGGTTTCTGTGATAGGATGGCGATTGGGGGAAATGAAAACACAACATTGTACTGGATAATTTCCATAAGTAGTAAGCAGAATGTAGGTCATTACCACTGTTTTCAGAGAAAGAGAAAAGCTGCTAAGTGATTTAAGAGGCAATAATTTCAAGAGATGTTGTAACCAAAGACTGGGAAGAAAACTTCACTAATTCTCCAAAATCTGTTGTTTTCTTTCAGTTTCCTGTTCAGTTTTATGCAGTAGTTTCTATCTTTTGAGATGATGTGAAAAAAATGTCACTGGGAATTTAAGTCTCAAAACCAAACACTTGGGCAAAAAAGTTATCTACGTTTGGACATTTACGTAGCATTATGCTTGTTTCTCCAAGGACTTGGCCACAGAAGCTCTGGTAAATTGGTTAATATTGTCAGGCGAGGTGCCCCATTTATTCAGGCCAGTTGCTCCACAGGAAATGGGTAACAATATAAAATGTCACATGTACCTACATTTCTCTGAATAGCATGTTAAACATTGAGATTTGAGCATGTCCAAAATTCTATGCCTAATGATCCTTTTTCTCAATTTTAAGACAATGACCATCTAGAGACCCTGATTTAGCTTTGATGAAACAATTAAAGGAATAAATACATATCTGTCCTTCTCATCTACAAGTTTTGTACCTGCAGATTCAACCATATATTAAAAATATTTGGCAAAAAATTGCTTCTGTACAGATTATGTACAGATTTACTTTTTTCATTCTTCTGATCCTTTAGTACCTTTTCAGGTATCATGCATAATGTGGAGATGATTTGAAGTACAGGAAGGATTGTGAAGTTATATGTAAATACTATACCATTTTACATAAGGGATTTGAGCATTAGTGGATCTTGGTACCCATAAGGGTTCCTAGAATCCTCTGTGGATATGGAGGGGTGGTGGCTCAATTTCCTATATTACAGCAGGATTTAAACTCTTGCTGTATTTAGAGGTACATTTTATAGCAATTTGATATTAACAACTCTGCAGTAAAACAGCCAGTAGTCACCAAATCTTCTAACTAGACTGTTTCACCACTGAACTTATTGCCAGTCTTTAGGGTACTGATTATAAATATATTTCCCTTATCCTGTTTTAATAAAAAAATTTCTTTAGATCAAATGCCAAGTGTAGGCATGTAAATAACCTAAGAATCATGACTAGCTGGAAAGGCTATTTCTCAAACTAAACAGAGTCAGCTACAGGCCTTGTGTACTAGTTCCTCATATCTGGCAAGTTGTTTTTTTAAAATTTCCACAGGTTAGGGGGTTCTAAAGTACATCGTGTGTGTGTGTGTGTGTGTGTGTGTGTGTGTGTGTGTGTGTATATATATATATATATATATATATATATATATATATATATATATATACAAAAATGCTTTTGCCCATGCATACTAACACAGTTATCATTTTCTAAATAACACTAAGTCCTAATAACACTCCAGTGACCTGTTAGAGCAGACCTTGTAATTTTACATAGGCTTCAAATGTTGACTTAGCTATTGGTTCACACACTGGTTGTACAGTTTTGATGTTGAACATTCCCTCTGAGGGTCCATGTGTTAAAGGCTTGTTCCCTAGTGGGGTGCTATTGGGAATGTGCTTCTGATGGGGACTGTAGAACTCCAGACTCTTCCTCATTCTCTTTGCTTTCTGGCCTTGAGGGGTGCATCTGCTTTGCCACACACTCCCCATCATTGCTATCTGTACCCTCACCAGAGGTCATAAGCAATAGTCTGTCCAATCAAGAACTAGAAGCTCCCAAACTAAGACAAAATAAGTCTTCTCTCCTTACAGGTTAATTGGCTTAGGCATTTTGTTATAGTAATGTGAAGCTGAGTAATATACCAGTGTATCTCCAACATTTGGTGCCCTTCTTTACTTTGTCCTCAGTGCATGTCTTTGCTAATCAAAAATGGTTGTGAGCACACCTTCTATTCAAAATTGACTGTGTCAAGGTAATTTAATAAACTATAAAAACTTGCTGAGGAGCTGGCTGGAAAAAAAATAAAGCCTGGTTACTTAGCATTATGTGCTCACCTGAATTGGCCCTATTACCCTGATCCTAGAGAAATATTAGTACACGGAATGAGATTTTATTCTGGTGTCTACTTGCAACTTATAGTAACAATAATCACTGTAAATAGCGTGCTTTTGTGTAAGAAATTAGAAAAATATCACTTGCATTCAAGTGCATTTATCTACTGGTTTGGAAAACTTGACATTTGAGAATTTTGAAGACTTGGGATAACATTTCCTTTGTTCCCATTTCTCCTTTATTTGCCCGATCCTATTAATATTTAAGAAATGTGTATTTGAAAGCATTTTAGAAAACTTCCTTTTTTTTAGTTTTTAAAAATGTCCATCCCTATCTTCAATTCTGTTGAAGATCTTATCAACTTGAAGATAAATAGGCAACTTGAAAGACATCCCAAAGTTTATTATGTTAAGAAGTTCATATGTGGGGTCATTACTCTAATCCAAACTCATCATATATTATAAATGGAGACCAAAATATGAAGATACTGCTAAATCTAAGTGTGAACCAGCCATGTGGTAGAAAGAGCAAACACATTTCTTTCTTTCTGTACAAGTTATCTTACCTTTCCCAACAACCCACCAAACCTCATTTAACAGTACATAATGGTTAGTCAAGTAGGCTTTGCAAAGGATTTGCAGAATCAAAACAACTGAAGTGCACAATGTATATTACTCCTAAGCCAGCAGAATGATGTTTCTTTAAAAATGATTTAGGGAGTTGGGGGAAAAAAGAAACAAGAAAAAGACAGTGATTCTCATAAAAACCATTTTCCCCCCTGCTGTTTTGGACTCTGGGAAAACAAAGTGATAAAAGTGCTTATTTTTCATCCTTCAAAATAAAGATTCAAATACATTTAATTTTACTGAGCATTCTCTTGATCACCTATTTTGAAAAAAATACATGCTTATAAAGAAAAAGTGTCCTCCCTATTCTCTGCCTCTTTAGACTTTGACCCCAAAAGAAAAGGGTTCTTTTTTAGGTCAAAAGCTGGTTTAGGGGCAACAGAATTAGGACTTGGTCAGCTTTGTTCCCCTATATTCAATGGGAAATAATGCCTTTCTTACACCTAATTTGTTCTTTCCATACCACAAACATTTTATTTTCCTGCCTCTTTTTCAACAAGGTTGAAGTACTTGCAACCAAAATTAGAACCTCCCCTTTCTTACAAATAGTAAAACTAGGAAATTGGATTTAAAGTGTTGTTTGTCCTTGTGCTCTTGGAAGAACTCCCGGTCTTTAAATTGACAGTGCAGCTGTTGATTGAAAACTATTCAGAAAGATGTAATCTGAAACTTGTCAGACAAATCGATTGTAAAGTTCTTAAAATATTTACATCTAAGAAAAGACAATGCTTTTTTATATCCATAAGAAACCAATAAAAGTAATTTGGATGTATAATCAAAAGCTCAACCTCATTTCAAGCCAGTACTAAATGGCAGAAGTACCCTATGATGACCAAATGCTTGGGCAATGTAGGGTGACCGCCATCAATGAGCCAAGACACCATCACATGCTTGGTCGGAGGCTGACTTCTCAGAGCAAGCCAGCTTTTCTGGGCAGAGATGGGCACAGGATGCTAGTGACTTCTATCAACACCCAGATGATATGTGAGAAAGGGTGTAGTCTGCGGTCATATCTTTCAGAAATAAACTAAATCTGTGGCTTATTCTTAAGAAAAATATAAAACAAGGATGCAACAACATTATGGTGCAGGGAAAGGAGTAAACTAGTAGTCAAATGTGGCTTCTGAGAGTCCTTGAACTGATAAGCCTTGTCACAACCACTCTGAATATGGTACACTTTTCTGTGAAATTGGGAGTGTGGTCTTGATAATGCCTACATGCCTATTTCTTCCAAAATAGCTTGACGGTCTCCAAATGTCTTTCAATTGTGAAATAAATGTTTTAAAGGATGTCAGAGTGGATGGGACCTTCTTACTCCCATGTTGTACCTTAATGTCTATTTAGTTCTTTATGGCAGTTATTTAAATATGTTGATATTGATGCTTTTAAAAATCTTTAGAAGTAGGCCTTGATGAAAATAGCAATAACTAAACTAAATTCTAGGTCATGATATGCCAACCAATTCAAGGCCTAAAACAGTGTTTTGGTCATGTTTCATAATGCAATTAGATAATGCTGAAAATAAATTCTCTCCTAAATAGAAAATTAAGAAAAAAACAAATCTTACTGAAGAGTATAAGGAATTCAGGAGCCACTTCAAATATACTAGAAATTTCCTAAAAGACAAATAGCTGACTAAATTGAAAATTGCATATAGATTATTATTTTACTCAAATTGTGTAGCATTCATAACTTCATTTGTCTTGATGATGGTGCAGAGGACCAGTTTGGATTTACACTGAACTTGTGTAAAATTAAATACAGCATCAACAGTACAATCATCAATGTGCATTTCTTTTTAATACTATGACAGAAGCATCTGGAAAGACAAATATTTGCATAGGTTCCTCAAGGTAATGGAGGATAGTATATATTACATACAGAAGAGGGTCTTAATCATTAGCTGCAAAGCCTGTTCCCCATCATACTCATAACAAACAGTTTACCACATCTTCTTCTTTTCCTAATAATTTCCATAAAAACAAGAGTTAAAATAAAATCCACATATAAATGACCGAAAGATTATGAGAGAATGCTGTATTTAAAAGGCAAGGTGGGAGAGTG
Source organism: Spermophilus citellus (assembly GCF_964194105.1). NCBI lineage: Eukaryota > Metazoa > Chordata > Mammalia > Rodentia > Sciuridae > Spermophilus > Spermophilus citellus. The sequence continues at coordinate 181,779,321 of NC_138184.1, read as the reverse complement.
TCAATTAAAAAAAAAGTGCAAGGTAAAATTCATCAACTTTTCCACAAAGGATTTTCTGTTGCACTATAAATAGGCCTTATCAAAGTACTTGTCCTTGAGGAGCTCCATTCCTAAAGCAGTTATTTCAGAATCTGTTCATTAGATAAATATGATGTGACAGGACAGTTCTGAGGCACTTTTCTCTTTAAAAATTCTTTTAAGTTTGTTTAATACATTCTTAAGGGCTCACATTCGTACATCAGAAACAACTTTATTTTTTAATTATTATTATTTTTTTAGTTATACATGGACACAATATCTTTGTTTTAATGTGGTGCTGAGGATCGAACCCAGTGCCTCACATGTGCGAGGCAAGGGTTCTGCCATTGAGCCACAACCCCAACCCCAGAAAACTTTTTAATAGAAATACTATTCTTGAAATATTTGTTAACTTTGGCTGAAGCTCTTGAAAGGCATTCTGTAGCAACCTACACTCTGGATTCCATAACTCAGTTTAATCTTCAGACACCCACTTATGCCAGAGTCAGTGGAACAGAAAAATTCTATTTATCAAAAACTGAATTTCCTGTTTAAAAAGAACACCATCTTTGATACTGTTTACTGAAAACTATTTATGGCTCACTTGAACTGCTGTATTTGGCGTTTACTGAAACTACCAGTAAACTTCAATATCATTCTAATTTAGAAAACTTTTAACATTTTTGGTATGCGGAAGAGTTCCAAACAGTGTGACCTTGTGATGCGAATGCCCTGTGTTCCACAGCACTCACTGGCTTCCAGGGGAACTGCTGAGCAGCTGTCATGTTTCCCAACAGAACAGGGTGTAACAGTTTCTTGCTCACCATGCTTATTTAATAGCACACTCCAACTCTCAGGCATGAAGTCTGCTAAAAACTTCAACCACCATCATTTGTTGCTGAATATGCTTTGGTTTTCTCCACAGTTTAAGGATTTTGTTACCTATTTTAGTCTTTTAATCAACAAATAAAAACACACCATTTTATGCTATTTGGGCCAAATTAATTTTATTATGCTCCATGATGAATTGCCACCAGTGCAACATCCTATTCACTATACAATTCAAAAAAAAAAATCACATACTAAACAAAATTTCAGTTGATAAATGGAAATGAATGATTGAAAATTTTTATGAATCTCATACATACAATATGTGGCTAGCTGAAATTGTCTATCACATAGCATTTAGATATAAAAAGCCTCATGCTAGTTTGTTAAATGCGAAGGCTACCAGACAACCATTTCGCTGGAGTATATATGGGAGGCTTTCAGACAATGCACAGGTATAGTGCTGCCCACAGTGCAGAACGGTGGAGGACTGAAACATGCAAACTTTATCTTACTCAGTAAAGAAGATGTAGTTTTCATAACTGGAATGAACTCCACAGCTGTTGTGTTTCAACCAATAGAAACTTAGACTTTGTGCAATCACAACAAAAAGGTCTTTTTCTCCTTAAGAAAAAAGAACAAACTCAATTGCCTTTTATGTGTGTTTCCAACTCTGAGAATTGATATCCTCTGCTCAGAGAAGCTCCTGATAAATACTTATCATACCAAAGTTAGATAGAAAATCCTGAATTCCTTGGCCAAAAGTTAAGAAACACCTTAAATTGGCATTACCTTACATTTCTAGGCCACTTAAAACATTTTTTTATAATGTCATAAAAAAGACATGTTTAATGAAATTTATTTTTCCAGAACTGGAGGATTGAACTCAGCAGTGCTTTAACACTGAGCTACATCCCAGACCTTTCTATTTTGAGACAGGGTCTTGCTAAGTTGCTGGTCTCAAACTTGTAATCCTCCTGCCTCAACTTTCCAAGTCATTGGGATTATAGGTATGAACCACTGCACCAGACTTAATGTTATTTATTTAAAATAATTATAATGTCCTAGTTAATATTTGCACAAAATTTTGATTTTATTGGTTAGTAGCTGTCCAACCTTATCCACACCAGATTCACTGAGCTAAAGCCACAATAAAAATAATAGTAAGCAGAAAAGGTTTCTAGCAGCAAAGGGCGCTGTTTTTACAAGAAACAAAAATCTAGAATCTTTCCCATGTGCTTAAATTACTCTTGCAAGGAAGGTAACATTCTTTGAATAACTTAACTATTTTACTGCACCACTTACTGCTTTCATCAACTAAACCTCTTAAATTATTTTTATGATAACTAGATGCATGATCACTAGAGATTATGTGATAAACTGGTTAAAATTCAAGCCACATCTTGCAGGTCCAGCCTGTCAAGATCATGCCAATACTAGATTTTGGTCGAAACAATTCTAGATAGAATAATTTTTAGTTGGGTATCGTGACTATAGTAATGAAATACATTTGGAACTACATTCTGCATATGACTCAATGTGAGAAAAATATGTCTGTATTTAAATCAGATAATTTTCTACCTAAAATTCAAAGTAGGTAGATATGATAATTAGCACTATAAATATGAATGACCATCTTTAGGTGAATTAGTGTATTGTAAAGAGGGAAGGACACCCTAATTTTAACACACCATTTAGTATGCATAAACAAATGTGCAGGTTGTAAGGTTTTATTTTTTTAAAAAAACTATTAAATCAAAATCAGTTATGTGTTTCAAGAAAATTGACATTTGGACCATCAATCTTTTAAGAAAAATGTAACCCTTCACTTGACATTTGACAAAAACCTTGGGAAATTATCAAAAGAAAAATATACAGTATGTTAGGTTCAACATTACAGTACATACCTTTGCTAATTAATTTGATATTTATGGTTGGTATTTTTGAAGACCTCAATCTATACAAACTGAAAAACAGAATGACCATTATGGTTCATGAAGAATAAAACTACCCCAAAGCCTCTAAACTCCAACTTAAATAATTTTTCAGAATAATACCAAAAATATTTTTTTAAGAGTTTTGCCAAAAAGCCTGTCACATTTGTTACAGCATAAACATAACCGCAATCAAGTACAGGTATGGAAGGAAGGGTTCCCTGTGGTTCCAGCCTGCAAACACCACTACTGTGTCAGTAATAGCAATGCTGCTGTAAGAGGCATAACTGATTTCCCCTACTGGGATCTTTGTAGAGATGTCATACAGAGCATATTGCTAAAATTTGAAAAATGGCATCAGTGTAGTGATGTCTAGAGAACTGTGCAAGGTATCAACGTCAACATTCATATGTAGCATTGTATTCAAAATGAAGGGGCTAAAGAAACTAAGGTTTACATCACTTAAAAAAGAATGTAGTGCTATAATAGATTTTAATAAGAAAATTTAGGTACAGAAAAAGTAGGGTATGAAAATAGTGTTTTCCTTCTGGCATTATAACTAAATTACATTAAGGTTTTTGTCAGTCTCACATATAGTATTTAAACTCCCTTGTTGATGGAATGAAATATATTCACAAATCAAGTGAGCATCCTGGTGTAAACTTGTACACAGTAACAGGGAGTAGCTTTGTAGAGGATTATGACAAACCTTTACAGATTAAATGAGGTATTGCACAGATTAATTAAAAAAAAAAGCAAAAAAGGCAACAAAAATATACAGCAAATTGGTAGAACATTTACATGATAATTTTACAGAATCCATAGACAGAAAGTAGTGTTTAGTATTTCACCTTAAAAATATATATATATATATATATATATATAATATATAGATCAGTCTTCCCATTCATCATCATCCTCAAAATCTTCTTCATCATCTTCATCTTCATCTTCATCTAGAAGAAAATCATCAAGACAATGAAAATATAAATGTTACATAATTCTTGGGTGAGTTCTCCAAATACTTAACCCCTGAAAACATAATCCATTTAATTCTTGGAGAAATCTAGTTAATAAGATAGTTTAAAATTTAATGAAATACATCCAAAGAGTGTGATAGTTAAACCAAAGATTAGAACAGAAGTTCCAAGATTTGGGTTCTACCTTGGTATCTATGAAACAAATTTCAACCTGTGATTTTTCCCTCTCTCCCTGTAGTAGGGATAGAACTGAGGACCTCACTCATGTGAAGCAAGAGAGCCTCACCACTCAGTACTCCCCATCCCAGCCAATCCAGTGTGCTTAATATTAATGTGTTATATTACACTTGGTTTGGTTTTTCTGAATTTCAGACTTATAAATCAAGAATCCAATTGCCTTCTTGTACTCTTCATGTGGATTCTCAAATTTAAAACTTGTGAAGTTTTTTCCTCTCCCCAGCCTGCTTCTCCATCTCTGCTCTAGTTTCATCTCAATTAATGCCATCAATTCTCTCAGGTAATTAGGTCAAGAACCCAGAAATTATTAATGATTCCTCTTTTTTTTTTCACCATCCAATCCAGTTTACTCCTTCCCACCACATCCAGAGTTACTCCCATACCATCACTATATCTTGCTTAGATTGTTTAGTCCATTTGCATCAGAGCAAAGGGAGTGACACTATTTACATTCTGAATTTAAAAAAATCTCATGTTGCTACCCCCTAGAGGCCTCCTGTGGCCAAGCACTGCTCTGAATAAAATCTGATGTGACCTCAATTCTAAAAATCCCTACATGATTTCCCAGTCATCATTTCTCAGTGTTCTCCAAGCCTTTCTCATAATGCCACCTCCTTTGATTCACTATTTCTAGTAAGATGCCTTCTTTCTGTGACTCAAACATGCCAACTTTATCCTTGCTCTCTGTCTGCCTGAGTCTTCTCATCTTTGAGGACTCACTAAAACCCCACCTTCTTGGAGGGGTTTTCTGACTATCCTCTGTAAAGTATAACCCTCCTCCACAATCAGTAAGTGTCTTTCCTGTTTCACTTTCCTACAAGATTCCTGTCTGACATTCTTACATGTCTTTAGGTTCATGGCCTTCACACTAGAATACAAGCTCTATGAAATCAGGGACTTTGCCTGTCTTTTCATTATTGTATCCTTAATACCAGAAAACAGTGCTTCACAGGAGCTGCTCAACTAGACTTCTTGAATGAACAAATATGTAGATGTTGTCAATTTCTGAGAGTACACTTCTATATTTTTATCAGCTTGTCATAATTACTAACCTTTGAAGTACATATCCCATACAACCCATGCAAGCCAAGTTGGCAATGTAAGACAGGACCCAAACACTTTCACTTGGTAATAATAGAAAATAAGAAAAAGAAGTATGTGACATATATGTGTGCTAGATGTACAGATCTGTCTTTTAATTTTATTTCCCCCACTATAAAACAGATATTTTAAAAGGTCCTATAAAGAAATACTTCAGCTCTAGTATTCGAACTTGGAAATTAACAAAAGCCAGAGAGGGGCAAAGATATCTTTTCTTGGCTCCAAACTAAGTTATTTCTTTTATTATAATAATACTATGAGTTATTATTATTCTTAACAATAATAGCTATTAGTTATTTAAGTCTGAAAGTCAGCTCTAAATTGTTACAGAATACACTTGCAAAACAGTTCAACTGACTACATATTACAACTTCTGTTTACCTTTCTAGCAATAGAAATAATGTGCTATCCAAAGTTTTTGCTAGTTATGCTTCAAAACTATACTTGGATAAGCTGGGTGCAGTGGCACGTGCCTGTAATCCCAGTGGCTTGGGAGGCTGAGGCAGGAGGATCACAAGTTAAAGCCAGCCTCAGCAAAAGTGAGGCACTAAGCAACTCAGTGATACTCTGTCCCTAAATAAAATAGAAAAAAGGCCTGGTGATGTGTTTCAGTGGTTAAGTGTTCCTGGGTTTAATCCCTGGAATCAAAAAAAAAAAAAAAAAAAAAAAAAAGAACTTCCCCTGGATAAAAGCATCAAGTACACCTAACTATGCTAGCATTGAGAGTGACCAAAGGTAAAATTATCACCAATTGCTCCTCCTTGGTGAAAAGGAGGAAACAGCTAGTAATTCTATCTTCTAGTACTAGCATAGAAATAATAGTAAAATGAAAAGGGTTCAAATACACAAAGTATGTTATATATTCATTATATGAACCACGTTATAAGTTCATTACAACTTGTATGACTATTAAAAATTGTCTTTTTTACCAAAACCCAGAGATATCAAAAGAAAAAAAAATGCGTTCTCATCATCATCTATTTTATAGCAACCTACCATTTGCCCCATCTGATCAAATGTGAACCTTTAATTTATCTCTTTGACACTGGCAGCTATCAAAATTTTTCTTGAGCATCTTCCACACATGAAGTTATCTTTTATATTTTCTTTACTAATTTGGCCAGAATACCATTTTACCCAGATGACTATCCTGTCCTCCTTCAAACATTTGTTTCACCTGGCTTCTAAATGCTACATTCTGTAGTCCTCAGACCTTATTATTATTAGACTTTTTCTTTTTTCTATTTGTTAATTAATTAATTAAATCCTGGGTAACTGAACTCAGGGACACTTTACCACTGAGCCACATCCTAAGCCCTTTTGAGCCTAGTTTCAAACTTGCGATCTCCCTGCCTCAGCCTTCTGTGTCACTGGGATTATAAGCGTGTGCCACAGTGCCCAGCTAGACCTTTTCTTTTCCACATCCACTTTGCTAATCTCAACCAGTTCCATAACCTTCAATAATATGTATCTATGTACAGCTTACTGACATGCAAATTTATATTAATAAGACCTCGTCCATGAATCCTAGATGTATAACCAAATCAACACTTAAATTTGAATTTTGAATAGGTATCTCAAATACAGTATGTACCAAAGCCAAATTCCTAATCTTTCCCCTTAAACTTGCTCTTCTGTTAAAGAAATTCCACTTTTTAAGCTGCTCACTTCTGACCTATCAGTAACTCCAGTGATCTATGCATTCAAAATAAAACCAACCATTTCTGATTAGTACAAGAAATCTAGTTCAACCTCTATCATCTCTTACATGGATCACTGTCATTCCTATGATGGCTTCCCATCGAGTTCAGAATAAAAATCAATGGTCTTCAAAGCATTACTAATGGTCCCTGGTTTCATTCCTTACTATTCTCTCTCTCTTGCTCCCAACATATGGACCTTATTGTTCTGCAGCCTCAGGTACTCTGCACCTGCTGTTCTTTCCATCTGATGCTTTTCCCAGATATTGCTTTTTTTTTTTTTTTAACATGTTTTACTCCTTTCCATAAATGTCACCTAAGTTGGGACTATCGTTCTATTCCAAAATGAACCTCCCTCCTACAGCCTTTAACTCCCTTGCCCTTTTCTGCTTTATATTTTCTAATTTGTTTTGTATATTTTTTGGTCTCTCTCACAAGAAAGCTTATTTCATGAAGGCAGGGATTTTTACTGTTTTGTTATAATTTTAATATTACTCCTTCACAAATATTTATGGAATAATTAGTCTTTTTTGTCTTTGTAATTTGTATAATGTTGCTCAAGGATCTTAAGATATCTATCTCCTTATAGAGAAACAAAGAAAAGGAAAGTAAGATTTACTGAGCACCTATTATGTGCTAGGTAATCTGTTGGTTACATATTATTTAATTCTCACCATCAATCATTTGATATGTGAATTCTCTCCATGTAACAAATAAGAAAATTAAAATGATAAAAATATGCTTGTTTGGGGGGAATACTTATTGGGGATTGAATCTGGGGGTGCTCTATCACTTAGCTATATCCCCAGCTCTCGGTTCTCCCTAACCTGCCCAGTCTGGCCTCATAAACTTTTAGTTCCCCTGCCTCATTCTCTCAAGTAACTGAGATTACAAACCCCACAATCTATAGAATATTCCTAATTTTCTAATCCTCTAAAACCAGAGAAACCTTCTGAATTTCTTCTGTCATTAGAACATAACAGGAATGAGATCTAAAAATCACAAGCTTTGTCTAGAGGTTGCTTGGCAATCAGATTCTATTACTATTTCTCAGTATAGGAAATACAATTACCACTTTTCCAAAGTTCTTCCACTTTACAGCTATGGTTGTGGTGTGCTAGCATCTGTAAATTTTAAGATAGACTAATTACAGGGGCAATAAATCAGTTAATTACTCATTAGCAAAGAAAAAGCTAACAAAGACAGTTATAAAAATAAAAAGCAGAATTTTAAGCAATAAAATTCTCTCTCACACACATACACACAAACATATGCAAGCTACCTGAAGAATGAATGGCTTTGCTCCTTTTCTGCATTACTTCCATCAATGCACCCACAATTCCTGAAGTGGGTGCAGGTGTTGGTGGTGCAGACTCTTGGCCATCAGACACCTTGGAATACAAAATTAGAAAGATTCAACTGTAAATCCTTAGCAAAGAATCTGTCTTCAGAATGTCTTACTTTCTTAGTATCACCACTTTATCTTGAAAAATTAAAAAGCAAGCAATCAAAATTTCAAGCCCAGTCAGGATTAGCTAAATTAAGAAGAAAAAACTGAATATTTCCACCAAAAGTGAATAATAATTTCTGCACATTCCAGCACACAAGAATCTTATATGATAAAACTTCAAAACTATTATTAAAGGACATTATTTTATAAACCTGGGCAGTATTTAGAAGTTCTGAAACTGTACCTGTCTCACATGGCAAATAACTAACTATCCCTGGTAGAAATTACTTCCATTTCCCCCAAACTATCTTCAGGAAATAAAATGATACAAAAGAAAAAACTAAAGATTTTGATTAAAAATTCATTTATTCAGAAACCAGTCCCTGCAAAATTATCCCTATTTCCACATTCATATTAAAAAAAGAGGAAAAAAATGTAATGGAAAAAATTTACAATTTAGAAAGTACTTCTCTAAGTACTAAAATGAGACAAATATACTTTTGCATATTAATTTTTTTAATTCTGTCTCCGAACTTCCATTACCCATTGTTATAATATTGGTAAAAAGATTAAATAGGGCTAGGGATATAGCTCAGTTGATAGAGTGCTTACTCACATGCACAAGGCCTTGGGTTCAATCCCCAGTACCACAAAACAACAACAACAAAAAAGATGAAATAGCATAGCTATACTAAATAATCACACAAGTTTTTAAACATTTTTATTTATTTGAAATTTTAAATCCTTTTCCAAGGAATAAAATTTTCCAAAGAAAAATATTTTCCATAGAAAATTGTTTTAATAACTTTATTAAGACAAATTTTTCATTTGGTTTTTTGGTAACTCTTCTACTAACTACTTTTCTTTCTGGGCTAAATATCGCTGTGTTCTCTAAAAAAAAATTCCATGTAGCTCTCCATAAGATACAGATTCATTCATAAGTACTTAAGTTTAGCTGTTGTATGTAATCTTAGAACTATCACTAGTATAGCAGTCCACAAACAGAAAATCTCAGGTTTTAGAGTTTGGTATTTCTGCATGAGGCTCTTAACAGCAGCCAGGACCACTCTTTACTGATCAGGTAATATAAAGCAGAGAACACTAAATAGGAGTGCAACACTGCCATTAGAGTCTAAAAATAAAGCTTTATTCCACACCAAGTCCATTCTTTTATTTATGTACCATATATAGCAGCTTTTATGGTACAGCAGCAGACTTGGGTGCTTATAACAAAAGACAGGGGCTGGGGATGTGGCTCAAGCGCTAGCACACCCGCCTGGCATGCATGCGGCCCGGGTTCGATCCTCAGCACCACATACAAGCAAAGATGTTGTGTCCGCCGAAGACTAAAAAATAAATATTAAAATTCTCTCTCTCTCTCTCTCAAAAAAAAAAAAATAACAAAAGACCATATGGCCTATAAGTCTAAATACTTATAATCTGGTCTGTTATCAAAAAAGTTTGTCAATCTCTAAAAGATTAAATGATCTAAAGGATTAAATGATGATCATCTTGTCCAAAAGTTATCAGCCTTCAGTGTCAGAAATTCTATTAGAACTCTTTCAATTTTTTTTTTTTTTTTTGGTGGCACCTGATTCTTTACTAGTCTAAAACATGGAATCATTTGAATATGATTTAGTTTTCATAAAGTTACTAGTTTGGATTTACCAAGGTGATTGCAATTGGTAATTGCAATTGGTATTTTAAATTCCCCTTACTTTAATAATGATTCTTTTAAAATATCTTTTATTTAAAAATAAAATATAGAACAATGAACTGTAAACATACTATAAGATTCCATTTATATTAAATTTTAGAACAGGCAATAAGCAGGGTGTGGTGGCACACTCCTGAGGCAGGAGGATCCCGAGTTCAAAGCCAGCCTCAGCAAAAGCGAGACTCTGTTTCTAAATAAAATACAAAATAGAGCTGGGGATGTGGCTCAGTGATCAAGTGCCCCTGAGTTCAATCCCCAGTACCAAAAAAAAAAAATAAAAAAGAATAGGCAATCACATCAGAGAATGTTTTGGGAGCAACTAACTGGTAAGAGGCATAAGGTAACTTTCTGGGATACAGAATGTTCTACATTTTATGTAGAAGTATGGGTTATAGAGCTATAGGAACTTATTATCTAAACTAAAAATTTGTGCATTTCATTGTATCTAAAAATATTTAAAAATCTAAAGGGTTAAAAATTATATTCTACAATATGTATACTCAGAAAAATGAGAAATTATATACCATCTATGTATGATATATCAAAGTATATAAGTGCATTCTACTGTCATGTATAACTAATTAAAATAAATAAAAAATTAAAAAATTATAAATTATAGCAAGAGAAAAAAGATTAACAAACTTTTCAAAGATATCTTATAGATTACTTTAAAATTCCATTGTGATCAATGATCTAAAATGAAAGAGCATATTACTTACAGATTTCAGTTGAATACCCTGTCGTATCTGGTCTAAAAGTGCATCCCTTCCAGAGCAGGACACTGGTCGACTATTCTGTTCCACTTTTTTTAGCTGAGCACCCTCTCTGATTTGATCTAAAAGGGCTGCTTTGTTTCCTGCAGGAGTTGGAACTTGATGGTCCCCATCAGAAGGGAGGCCAGGGGGAGGCGGTGGCCCTGGTGGAGGCGGAGGTGGAGGTGGTGGGGGTGCTGTCACTGATCCTACCACTGATAGAGGTGGAGGTGGTGGTGGAGGCCCAGAAGGCGCTGAAGAGGGAAGGGCTGGAGGTGGAGGAGGATACACCCTATTTGGTGGTGGTGGAGGGACGATCACACCTGGCCTGGAAGGAGGTGGTGGTGGAGGTGCAGCTGTGGGAGCTCTTGAAGGTGGTAGGGGAGGAGCACCTCTTCCCCTGGCAGGAGGAGGAGGAGGGCCTGAGCTATGTGGAGGGGGAGGAGGTGGTGGTGGTCCTCCCCGTGATGGTGGTGGAGGTGGTGGTGCTGAAATAAAAAAACAAAAAAAATCAAGATCATTTTCCTGTTGTTTCTTGAAAAGTATCAGCGAAAACACCAGAATTTAGTTTTTAGAAATCAGTACCAGTTTCGAAGGTTAAGAATAAACATTTTTCTACTTTATAATAACAGAAATAACAATGAAATCAAAGTTTGCTTAATAAGCACTTTTATATTTTAATTAAAATTAACAAATAACTGTTCCCTTTTTAAAGAATCAATTACATTTATGTTTTTAAAAAATTAGTTCAGATTCAAATTTTATAGTTTATCATAGTCAATTAGAATTTATTAATATTAATTTGAGCTAAGATACAAATACAATGCTTTTCCTTTAAAATGTAATCCTTTGTTGTCTAATTTATATGGATTTATATTTTATGGTATAATGTCTTATTATTTCCAAAAGAAATTCTAGCAATTCTAGCAATGGAAAGAAGGGAGACTGGTTGCTCAGTCAAAATATTCGATTACATACTTAGGAAACAAAAAGTGATAAACAAATTAAATGAGAAATCCTATAAATTGTAAAAGTAAAGTCATTAATAAAAAGTTATCACTATTTTAATAGTAATGATATTTACACTCTTCTACTTAAGTGACAATGTTAAGATATTAAGAAAACAAATTTGAAAGTACAGTGATATCAGACTATACTGGAGAATATGAATAAAACCTAAGTGTTAGATTTTATTTTACTACATTTCTGGAGACATGATGTTGCCATCAACATACACCAATAAATATAATAATGTACTTCATCATTTTCCCATTAATTTAAAGACTGGTTTGAAAAATTATTTTTAGGAGTATAGAAATGTTAGAATTCATAATAGTCATTTGTATTTACTAATACAAAGTATAATGTGTTATTAAGGAAACTTCCTATCCAACCAAATTCAGTTATAAATACCTATCTTAATTATAAGCTTAGATGCTCAGTAATACAATGATTACAGAAAGGGAAAAAACCCTCACTTTACAGAGAATAGACAGTATCTTCTGATTTCATTTGGGACAATCATGGGGAGATGCTTTAGAAATCTGAAATCAAATATAATCATAAACATTGAATGACATGTATGGAAAGGACCAAACTCACATGGGTATTGTCTCTTGGCATAAAAACCTTCAAATATACATAACGGGGAACAGGAGAGTTAACCTAAATTCAGACCATCACAGTGGGACACCCCTACGATTTACACTTAAGGTGTACTAGAGGTCTAGAAGATACAGCTAAGATTCACTCAACATTCCATCTAACTGGACCAAAAGCAAAGAGACTTAAATGCTTGCTAGAAGCAGAGTAGTTTTCTAACATTTTCAATCAAATGGCAAAAAGGGGAGGAAATGCTCTCTCGCGCTCTCTCTCTCTCTCTCTCTCTCTCTCTCTCTCTCTCTCTCTCTCTATATATATATATATATATATATATATATATATATATATGAATGAAATGGCTATTCCCTGAATAAGAGTGTATCATATCCCTTCAAGAAGATACAAAATTTCATTTAATCAGGTTTACATTTCAAATAGCAACAATATTTAGAACTAGTATAATTTACTCCTCCCTTACTTAAGAGGAAAAGGACTGGACTATTTTATTATGAAAGGCATTAAATAATTATTTTTCATGATTTTACCAAGAACCATGAATTAAATTTCTTTTGAACCTGTCTGTATGGGGTACATTTATTGGGATAATTTGGGATTTGGCTAATACAAACTCAGACAGACACTAATTCAACACTCAGAAAGGAGAGTCTTGATTTATGAGTCAATCATCAGCTGTATCCCATCTGCATGTAGAAAAAGTTCAGCATTTCTATTACCTTGCAAACTAAAAGCAAACTTTTAATCTGCCTTATGTCTACACAAAATGGAAACTGCAAAAAATGCCATGTCCGAAGGTAAAAACTATGAAAGAAATAAAATAGGAGAAGAAAAGAACTTATGATATGTAGTTAGCCAGATCTGCACGTGCACGCACACACACATGCCTCTATACATCACTATGAGAAACACACCACTATGAAAAAACTCTGGTCAAGATTTTCAACTCCAAGTCACCACAAATACCAGAATTAAAATAACAATGGTATTTTTGAATTTTTTAAAAAGAAATAAGTGCAAAGAATCAAACAAAAGTAATAAAAAATGAAAATGGTTCCATTCAAAGCTAAAAGAAGACAAGATTGAGCTTACCAACAGAACAGAACAAAACAAAACAAAACAAAACAACTTTGTCTTGGTGGGAACCTAATAGTAAAAAAATAAGCAAACATTATTTCACGTCAACATTAAAGTACTGGTAGATAATGCTCTAGCCAATACTTGAGACACACCAGTCTGGCTGGTGACAACTACAGCTGCTGCAGGAAGGTGGAGTGCAGGTAGAGACAAAGGACAGCACAGCAGAGCAAAACAAAATTAAAAAATACCTGGCTTTCGGGGAGTGTGGGTGGGGGACCTGTGGGAAAGAGGGAGGCTGATCTCAATGGACCCAGTCTTTGGGGGAAGTTGTTGAGTAAAAAGTAACCAAAATCTCTTGGCCCACAGGTGGATAATTTGGGGGAAACCCGGGTCACCTGCATGGGAACCAGTGCTGCTGCGCATGCAGAGGCATGAAATTGCAAACTCATAAAGGAAGGTTCCAACTGCCTGTTAGAACTGAGCCCCAGTGAGCCTGGACCAGTGTAACTGAAATAGGGACAAAGAAAATTGTGCCTAGGGCATACAGGCTCTGGATACCAAGGACAGAGAGTTCCCTTTGTTGCTGGCGCCCCAGATGTCCACCAGAGATCGGCATCTCCCCATCAACAGGGGTGTGGATCTAATCTCAGACAAAAGTTCCAAAGGTCAGTGGATACCAAATCCCAGTTACTCAAACTTCCAATTTAGAATCCTGCACCGCCCCCATGACAAGAATATACAATTTGTCAGCATTCCACAGTCTATCCCACCCTATACTGGGAGATGGGCAAGCTGAGAGCTACTAGGACCAGCTTCTGCTTCTAGCCACAAAGGCTGGCAGTTAGGTGAAGAACACAAAATTGCTGAACCTAACAATCCCTAGCCCTTTGACCCAAAGATTACAGAGCCCAAAAATAAATACAAAAAATCAATTCCTGCTAATAAAAATTTGACCACTTTGGTGGAAATAAGTCCTTTATTTCTCATTAAGAGTATTTAACCTTTTTCTCTCATTTATTCCAGTATTCCACTTTTGGTTTTGTCCTCTTGTTGCCTCTTCTTCATTCTTTTCTCCCACTAATAGTCAAAATTCCCATTCCTCTTTCCTCTTTTTCATTTTTTAATTACTTTCAGTTTTTTTTTAACTCCTTATTCTTTATAGCCATCATCTGCTACCTATCCCCTGCCTCTCCTCGGTTCATTTCAAACTTTTTCCGTCATCCTACTTTATATTCCCTTAAGAAACCGTAATCCTTGGGCTGGGGATGTGGCTCAAGCGGTAGCGCGCTCGCCTGGCATGCATGCGGCCCGGGTTCGATCCTCAGCACCACATACCAACAAAGATGTTGTGTCCGCCGAGAACTAGAAATAAATATTGAAAATTCTCTCTCTCTCTCTCCTCTTAAAAAAAAAAAAAAAAAAGAAACCGTAATCCCATTAAGAGAATTTTAAAAAATTAAATAATTTATGTAATTCTTACCCCATTATTATTGCTATGGTTATTAATACAGTGGATGATATAGTAAATCTGTTGTTCAATACTTGATCAAGTAAATGTTGTTTTTTTTTTTGTTGGTAGTGATGTTAAATGCTGACCTCATAATTCCTATATAGGTGGCAGTGTTATAGATGCCAAAATAGACATTGGACATTTTTCTTAAGGCTGTACATCTGTTGCTAACATTTATTGCTATTCCTGGCTCCCTGCTTTCCCTAAAAGAGCCTGGAAAGTGAGTGGGACATTAAGGTTATAGAGTAGAGATCCTGCTGCTCAGCAATACTCACAACTTGGCCAAGTAACAGCAAATCTTACCCCACACACGATCTAGCCCTACTTGAGCCTCAACAATACTTCAACACATAGAACATGGGAAACAAAACCCCCAAACCAACAAGCAGGCCCCAACAAACAGAGAGGGACCCTAGATCCTACTCCTGAATATTTACTTATACATCAAAATAAGAGAGAAGTCCCATAACAAAACAATTAACTATACACAAAAGGACATGTGTATAAAAGAGGAATGGGGAATACATCTTAATTGATGCACAAGTCCCAGACTTCTGAAAACATGAGGAAACAGGCAAACAAATCGCTCCCCAAAATTTACCATCCCCCAACAAACAATCCTACAGATATGAAGTAGATGATATTCCTGTGAAAGAGTATAAAAAACTTATTATTAAATGTTCAAAAATCAAAGATCTAAGTAATAAATTAAGAAAGCAAACATGAGATATAAGACCATTTCAATAGATAATGAAAAGAAATCAATCAGAACTCCTGAGATAAAAGACACAATGAATCAAATAAGCAATTCACTTGAAGGCATCACAAACAGATTGCACAGAAAACAGAACTTCAGGCCTTGAGACAGGGTATATGAACTTGAACATTCAGTGTGCAATAAAGGAAAAAGAATAAAAGATCATGATCATAATATACAAGAACTCTGGAACTGCATCAAGAGAACAAATCTGAGAGTCACTGAAATAGAAGAGAACATGAAAATACAGGATAATGGCATTAAGAACATTTTCAATCAGACAGTAATAGAAAAATTTCCCCATATTAGAAATGAGACATCCAACTACAACAGGCATATAGGACCCATCATAACCAAATTATCTAAGAAAGAAAATAAGGAAAGACTATTAAAAGCTGCAAGAGAAAATTGTAAGGTCACATTTACAGGCAAACCAATAAGGCTTGCCTCTGTCTCTTCAGCTCAGATCCTAATGTCAAGAAGGTCTGGAATGAGATATTCCAAGCTCTAAAAGAAAACAATGCTACTCAAGATTGCTATATTCGGCAAAGCTATCTTTCAAAATCAATGAAAGAATGAAAACTTTCCATGAGGAAGAGAAACTAAAAGAATTTATGACTATTGGGCAATCATTACAAAGAATATGCAAAGATAAACTGAGCACAGCAGAACCCCCAAACCAACCCCAAAGCTCCCAAATGGATGAAGATCACTAGAGCAACCACCAACTAAATGAAAATAAACACAGAATAAAATATAGCAAATAAGCCAAAATGTTAGAAAAGTACAAACATATAAATAATAACATGGAATGTAGATAGTTTCAACTCCCCAATTAGCAGAGTGGATCAAAAACCAAGGTCCAACTTATGCTGTTTGCAAGATTCACTGGAAAAAACATTCACAGGCCAAAAGTAAAAGGATGGAAAAAATATTCCATGCAAATGGAGCCTGAAAACAAGAAGGAAATAGCTGTTCTCATATCTGATGAAACAGAAGAGAACAAGAAAGCCACTACATAACTGATAAGGGAACGATCCAACAAGATATAACAATAGTAAATCTATATGTCCCAAGGTTCCAGACAGACCCAAAACAATAATACGGGGTGATTTCAATACACCTTTATCACCAATATACAGGAGATCCAAGCACAAGATCAATAAAGATATCTTCAACCTAAATAACACTATAAATCAACTAGACCTAGTAAGACATCTATAGAATATTTCATCCCAATATTTCATGCGAAAACCACTGAATTTACTTTCTTCTTAGCAACTCATGGAACCCTTTTCAAAACAGACCACATTCTAGGGTCACAATGTAAGTTAGGGTAAATACGAAAACATTGATATAATCTCATGCATCCTATCAAATCATAATGGAATGAAACTAGAAATCAATAGCAAGAAAATAATAAAAAAATGTAAACATATGGAGATTGAACAATACTCTTTTAAATGAAGAATGGATCACAGAAAAATAAGAGAAACAATCAAGAAATTCTTATAGATACAACATATCAAAATCTGAGACAATATGAAAGGGGTTTTAAGAGTAAAATTTATAGCACTGAGTACCTATGTCAAAAACAAAAAACAAAAAAACAAAAAAAACAAAAAAACTAGGTCTTAAATACATACTTAAGACTATGTTCCACTTCAGGTCATTGAGAAAGTAAGAATAAATTAATTACAAAATCAGTAGAAGACAGGAAATAATTAATGAAATTGAAAATTAAAAAAATATAAAGGATCAATGCAATAAAGATTTAGTTCTTTGAAAAGATAAATAAGAGGGGCTGGAGATGTGGCTCAAGCAGTAGCGTGCTCGCCTGGCATGCATGTGGCCTGGGTTCGATCCTCAGCACCACATACAAAGATGTTGTGTTCGCAGAAAATTAAAAAAAAAAAAAAAAAAACAAATATTAAAATTCTCTCTCTCTCAAAAAAAAATTAAAATATAAGATAAATAAGATTGATAACCCTTAGCCAAACTAGCCAAAATATATAGAAAAGACTCAATAAACAAAATAAGACATGAAAAGGAGATATCATAAGACACTTTTGAAGACAATGACAAATTTCTAGACACACGCCACCTGTCCAAATTGAACCAGTAGGATACAGAAAACCTAAACAGACTAATATCCAGTAATTAAATTGAAACTGCAATTACAAGCCTTCTAACAAAGACTAGGCTGGGACCTGATGAATTCTCAACTGAGTTCCTACCATACCTTTAAGGAACTAGTCTTTCTCAAATTATTCCACAAAATTTAAAGGGAGGGAACATTTCCAAGTACATTCTATGGAGTCAGAATAACAGGCCAGGACCAGATAAATTCTCAACTGAGTTCTACCGTACCTTTAAGGAAGAACACACACCAGTCTTTCTGAAATTATTGCATGAAATTGAAAGGGAGGGAACACTTCCAAATACATTCTATAGAGTTAGTATAACCCTCATACCAAAACCAGACAAAGACACACCAAGAAAACAAAACTACAGACCAGCATCCCTAATAAACACAGACACAAAAATCCTTAATAATATATTGGCAAGGACTGGGGTTGTAGCTCAATGGTAGAGCTCTTGCCTCGCATATGTCAGGTCCTGGGTTTGATCCTCAGCACCACATAAAAATAAATAAATAAAAATAAAGATACTGTGTCCATCTACAACTAAAAAAAAATATTAAAAAAATATATTGGCAAACTGCATCCAAAAACACATCAAGAAGATAATACACCATGATCAAGTGGTTCTCCTCCTAAGTATGCAAAGGTTGGTTTAATTTAGGCAAATCAATAAATGTAAAATCACCACATAAACAGAATTAAGGACAAAAATCATGATCATCTCAGTAGATGCAGAAAAGACCTTTGATAAAATATAGCAACCATTTGTGTTAAAAATGCTGGAGAAACTATGGGTAAAAAGAACTTGTCTCAACATTATAAAAGCTTTATATAACAAGCCAAAGCCATCATCATTCAGAATGCAGAAAAACTGAAATCATTTCCTTCAAAATCAGGAACAAGATAAGAATGTCTCTCTCACCACTTTTATTCAATATAATTTTTTGAAACTCTAGCCAGAGCAATCATACAAAAGGAGGAAATTAAAGAAATACAAATAGAAAAAGAAGTCAAACTATCACTATTTACTGATAATGATTTTATATTTAGAAAATCCAAAAATGAATAAAAAAAAACCACCAGAAAATTTCTAGAGCTGAAATGAATTCAGCAAAGTAGAAGGATACAGTATCAATCAACATTCATAAATGAACATCTTTCATATACTCCAACAGTGATTCTGCTGAGAAAAAAATGAAAACTATCCCTCAAAATAAACTACATGATAATTAATATAACCAAGGAAGCCAAATATCACTACAATGAAAATTATAGAACAACAAAGAAAGAAATTAAAGATGACCTTAGAAAATGGAAAGACCTCTCATGTTCCTGGATAGACAGAATTAATATTGTCAAAAAGGCCATACTACTAAAAGTAATAAACAGTTTCAATGCAATTCTCATCAAAATACCCATGACATTCTTCACAAAAACTAAAAGGCCTAAAATTCATTTGGAAGAATAAAGAGACCCAGAATAACCAAAGCAATCCTGAGCAAGGTCAGTTATATAGAGGCATCACAACACCTGATCAATTATACTACAGAGTTATAGTTAAAAAACAAAACAAAACAAACACAGTATTGGCAACAAAACAGAAAGTCCAACGGAATAGTACAGAAGACACAGAAACAAACACACATACTTACAGACATCTGATACTTGACAAATGTGCCAAAAATACATGTTGGAGAAAAGATAGCCTTTTTAACAAATGGGCTATGAAAACTGAATATACATATGTACATAAATGAAACTAGATCCCTACCTCTCACCTTAAACAAAATCAAATCAAAGTGGATCAAAAACTTATGAATTAGACCAGAAACTTTGCAACAGCTTAAAGAAAACACAGGGTCAATAGTCCATCCTATCAGTGCAAACTCCAACTTCCTTAATAATATCCCTAAAATTCCTGAACAGAAAGGAAAGAATTAAGAATGTGAAGAGAGAGCCTACAGAATGAGAGAAAATCTTTGCCACCTACTCCTTTGACAGGGGATTAATATCTATAATATATAAAGAACTCAAAAAAGTGACATACATAAAAAGATATTTCTCAAAAGAAGAAATACAAATGGTCAACAAATATATGAAAAAATGCTCAACATCTCTAGCAATCAGGTAAATATAATCAAAACTACCCAAAGATTTCATCTCACTCCAGTTATAATGGCAATTATCAAGAATATATAATAATAATAAATGTTGGCGAGGGTGTGGAGAAAAAGATATACTCATATATTGTTGGTGGGATTGCTAATTAGTATAACTATTCTGGAAAGCAGTATGGAGATGCTACAAAAAAACAGGAATGAAACCACAACATGACCAGGCTATTCCACTCCTTAATATTTATTAAAAAGAACTAAAATCAGTTTATATGGTGAGACAGCCACCTCAAATGTTTATAGCGCATAATTCACAAAGCCAAATTATGGAACCAGCCTAGATGCTCATCAAAAGATAAATGGATTAAGAAACAGTGGTGTATATATATTTACAATGAAGTTTTACTCAGTCATAAAGAAGAATGAAATTATGGCATTTGCTAACAAATGGATGGAAATTGAAAACATCATGCTAAGTGAAACATTCAAGCCAGAGTCAGAAAGAAGAGTTGAATGTTTTCTTTCAGAACAAAATAAGGGAAAAAAAGGTAGAGATCGGATATCATAAAGATATATGGAAAATCAGGAGTAGAAGAAAGGGATTGAGAGGGAGGAAGGAACAATGGGAAAGGGGAGAAAATGTGAAATAAATTTAACAAAATCATGCTATATGCATATATAAGCATACCAGAGGGAATTCCACCTTTATGTGTATTTACACAGCACCAATCAAAAATGAATAACAAGTGAAAGGAAGACCAGTGGAGAAGGATGACCAGTAGAGAAGAATGACCAGTAGAGTAGGATGTGGAGAGTGGTGATGATTTGAATCATGATCTGACTCCCTCATGGCTGCAATGCACTAGGAACTTTTTGTGTGAAGGTGCAGGTCAAGATGGCCCAGTTGCAATGGTAACACCAGGAGAGGAGGTTACATGCAAAGGCATGTAGCTCTTACCAGTGGAGGCCTTGAGCTCAGTCACCAAATCCCAGAGATAGAATTCTGAGCATAATAAGATGACCCTAATGTCTTACCAGTACTGTGACCTTCAGATTGCCTGCTTTGCTGAAACTTTCCCACAAATAACCTTCTGATGAAACATTAAATAATAAATGTGCTGAGCTTGCTCTAGATCACTATTTCTTCATCAGAGAGCAGTGTTCCACTTGGCCCCACCTTTTGCTCTCTTTGTGTGTCTATTTGTCTTTTCTCCAATCCATCACACCTGGTCCAGCTTCTGAATTAATGGCCCAGATGTGAGAGGCCCAGGGAGTTGGTGCCCAAATAGGGACCGGACACAGAAGAACTTCAATGGTCAGATGAGGGGACACTCCTGAGGCCACGGTACCCCAACAAAGGTGAGGAACACAAGTTTATAGATGGGTGTAAAACATGGGACAACTAGAGATCCCTTTCTTTGGATCCTATGTTGCAATGCTTAAGACTATGTTTTCTTAGCTTCTGCTAGATGTTTATCTCTCTTAGGCTTGCATCTAAACTGCAGAAACTGGTTTAAAACCAAAGAAAAAAAGCATCATTTTAAATCTCAAGCCACTAAGGCTGGTTATCTTATCTCATTTTCACACACTACTATCTTGCTTTCTTAACAAATTCCTCCCTAACACTACAGCACAGGGAGAAAAAATGGAATGATCTCATACATATAATTTTTCTTTTCCTTAAAAATCTTTGAGGATTTCAGCACTGTAATCTGACCAAAGAGTAAACTCTGTTAACTACATTTGTATGATATCCACCAGAGTTTGGCTGCCCACCTGGCCCTAACTTTTTCTATGTGTCTGTCTGTCTGTCTTTTCTTCATCCCCCACCACCCCTCATCTGGTTTTTGAACTAATGGCCCCACTGAAAGCAGAAATGAGAGGACTGCAGCAGGCAGTAGGGGGAGGGAGCAGTGGAGGAAAAGGTATGGGAACCAGAACTGGTTATGGAGTAAATCAAATCAAAGTCATACACATGTATGACCTTCTCAAAATGAACCCAATTGCTATGTATAAGTAATTCTTTAATAAAAGAACAAAATAGAGCTATAATTTTAAAATTATGTAACTTCTA
This sequence comes from Spermophilus citellus, assembly GCF_964194105.1. NCBI lineage: Eukaryota > Metazoa > Chordata > Mammalia > Rodentia > Sciuridae > Spermophilus > Spermophilus citellus. The sequence continues at coordinate 181,757,308 of NC_138184.1, read as the reverse complement.
TACAGTAACAGAGTTCGGAAAATATTAAAGATCTGATTTCATGCACTCAGACCAAGAAAATACAAACTGAAAAATTTTAGTTAATGCAAATTAAAATTTATGGAAATGCTGACAAGTCCCTTAGAGGGGATTTGTAAAACTGTTTATTTATGTTTAGTTCTCCCTCACTGACCCAAGTTAATATAAAATGTAATTTATTTTATACAGGATATTGAAAAAATGTTATGTGTGAAAAACAGTCACAAAATAATCAGTATAATTATTAGTAACAAAAACAACAGAGGTACTTGGGTAAAAGTTTTTTTTTCATATAAAACTTCAATAAAATTAAATTATACACAAAGCATAAGCTCCAACTCATATAGAAATAAAATTTTATTTTAGCATCTACACGTTAGTTTGAGTATAGGGCAGAAAATCTCACTGGAAGTTATATTTGGAGACAGGATATATAAACTCAAGCTCCAATAAAAATCAACACAGCATAGCATGCATAATTTAGAATGCTAGGTCAAATAATATTCCACATACATACCACTCCATTGTGGTGGACCTACAGAACAGATTATTATGAGTTAATGGACTTCAAATGATTATACATACTCAAAGAGATACACTGGAAGTCACATGTCTATTTATTTTTATAAATCTGATTATATAATTTTACAAATAAAGTGTCAAGGAGACTTAGGTAAACAGGTTTTACAAAGCATATTTTCAAGACTTTTTTTCATACCTTTGAATATTAACTTACAATTATATACTCTACTTAGAAAAGATGGTAACAAATTGTAAATTTGCCTTTTTACTCTTCCTTTAAAAAGTAAAAAACCTGTCTTACATAAAATCAATCTTTGGTTTCTATAAGTTTCCAGATTGAAAGTCAGGTTCTTGCATATAATAATAAAAAAATTGTATTTCATTTTATTCCCAAAGCATTTTTCTTAATAATTCCAATGACATTTTGTAAATTAAATTAAATTTGTAAATTAAATCAAGAAAATGCCTTGCCTAATTCAGTGTTTCTGAAGCGGATTAAAAAAAAAAAGAAAAGCAGTAACACGCACACACACACAAAAACCCAACAAAAACAAAACAAAACAAAACAAAACAACAAAAAAAACAAACAAAAAACTCAAACCCAATCTAGTTCATATGATCCACTTTTAGTTACAGGTATTCAGGTGAAAGAGAAGCCATGGGTATGGTCAAGTAATGTCAACAGTTACTTTATAAACTTAAAAATCCAAAAGGCTGAGAGATTCTGAGCATTATCAGAATGTATGGCAAGGTGGGTAGTAATAGTGAAAAAAGAATGCTGAGGAACACATGAGGGTTGTCAAGACCTTCCATCATTTGTACACTAGCAGTAACCATGACTGACCAAGAGCATTTTAAAAGAACAGGTGTTATGTTAGGTTTAAAAGAACTGGTGTTATGCCCAGGATTTATTTTTAAAAACTGACAATTCAGAATTTGGAAATGTAATTAACCTGCAAATAAAATAAATAAACATCATGCTCATTTCAGTCAAATTAGCATCACTTATGAGTATTTACATGGATGTTTCCATGATAGACTATAAGATGACTGTCATACTGAGAAATTATTTTATTTGCATTTTGCTGAAATAATTGCTAAGACACAACTAAACTATAAGGTGCTTTAAACATCAGATTTTGTAAACTGCTCTCAGGAACCAAAAGACAATTTTGTACTTTATTCAAGAAAGAGTTTGCATTTTAAAATTAATAGTGTTTACATTATTTGTATTACGGAAATGCTTACATTATTGGTTAGACAGTGATTATATTTTAAAAAGTACTACTTTTGAATTATAAGAAATACAACTTAAAGGAAGGATTCTCATGTATGTATATAGCTACCTACGATAAAACTGACCAATCTCAGAACATTCACAAGAAAAAAACAAATCCAAGTGCTTATATAGAAATAAAAGTTACCTTGCCTTCGTAGTTCATTTTTAACTGCTTCAACACCTCCTGTTTTTTCAATAAAGTCATATATAACTTTTGATGTTTCTCGGTCTTTAAGTTGTGCCTCTGAGATTCCACACAAATCAAAAAGATTCTTCAATTCTGGATCCAAATTATTCAGCTACAACAGATAACATAACTGCTAACTATGAAAATTAATTCAATTTTTTAAAAATAGCCATGATAAAATGGAATACTCATCTGTATTATAATACTTTTACCCTAAAGACTCTGTATAGTACCCAACACAAATAAGTGTTCAATAAATGTTTGTAGAGTACAATGAAGCTACATAACCAAAGATTATTGACCCCAATCACAAATATTTTTCTTCAAAATAATTTTTCCAAATACTAACTTTTGTTTCTTGGCAGTACTGGGAATTTAATCCCAGAGTGCTAAACTACCAGAGCTTTTCAATTTTTATTTTGAGATAGAGTTTTGCTAAATGCCAAGGGTGGCCTTGAACTTGAAATCCTCTTGCCTTAGCCTACTGAGTCACTGTGATTACTAGAGCATGACACTGTGTCTGACTCAACACCACAGCTTCATTTTCTTTATCCTCAAAGTACTATAAAATAAGGGATAATAAAAAGTGCCACATCTACACTGGATTCGTTTCTCAGCACCTCATACAAATAAATAAAATAAAGGTCCATTGACAACTAAAAAATATTTTAAAAAAAAGTGCCACATCTAGATAATTCCACAATTGAATATTCAGAATTCAATTATGCTAATTTCTAGTAATTTAGTATGTATTCCCCTGAATTATCCCTTGGCAAAAATAACTTTCTTCCCTTGGCTTTCAAAGCATAAGTCTTCGCTTATTCAGTAAATAAAGTCCCAGAAGCATAAAGTTTTATCTTCCAAGACTTGGTCATGAATTAGATAAAACAATATTATAGTTTCAAGGCTCAGTGGTTCAAATACATAAACACAACCACACTCAGAGATAGTAAAATATTAATTAAAAAAATCTAAAAAGGCTGTAACAGTCCTATTTTGAGTAATAATGAATATGGCTTAAAAAGACACTTACATCAAAGCCTGTATTTGGATCCCAGCCAACATGTCCAATATGCCTAAAGTAGAGAATTAAAAATGAAGCATAGGAAAAAAAAATGCATAAAGGAATTGAAAACATAACAAGAATGAAATCAAATGCATCCTTTGAATTTTTGGCCTGCACTGATAGTTCTCATACACTCAATAGTATTTTGGGAAGACCTATATACCAGGAGTTATGAAAGCAGGATTCTAGCCATGGCAGTGTAACAACTGAATCTTAATATTCTCAAACAATCTCTTTGAGCATCTATTTCTTCAACTGTCATATAAGAATATAAGAATCAAGCATATGAGAAGATAGGAGTTTTGTAATGAGATAATAAAGTAATGCAGGGGCTGGGGATGTGGCTCAAGCGGTAGCGCGCTCGCCTGGCATGCATGCGGCCCGGGTTCGATCCTCAGCACCACATACCAACAAAGATGTTGTGTCCACCGAGAACTAAAAAATAAATATTAAAAAAAAAAAAACTCTCTCTCTCTCTCTCTCTCTCTCTCTCTCTCCTCTCTCACAAAAAAAAAAAAATAAAGTAATGCATATGAAAATGCTTAAAATATGATATATAAATATCAAAGGCTTCTTTTCCCCTCTAGACAATGCCTGCAAGCAATTTCCAAATAATATTTGTAGATCAGAGTGGGAAATCATCTTCATGTTCAACAATTAGTTGAAATAACAAGTTTATCTAATTTTTCTTTTCTGATGGGTGAGAAACTAAATTAGTTATAAGATTCACAGAACATATACTGAGGAAGTGTCTTCAAAATCTCCAACAAAATCTACAGCTTTTAAAATACAATGAATGCAAACATCCTGCCCTCCCCCAACCCAGCAAAAGAAAAAAATCAGGAGCATCAATGATGAGTAAATCAAAAGTGAAAATAACAACAAAAAAACTCTTACTGGAAGTTGCTTGGTGTTCCAATATCTGCCTTGGTTAATCTCTTCTTTTTAGCTTTTCCTTTCTTCTTTTCTTTGGTATGGGAGATGTTGTTGACTTGGGTACTATAAAATCTATTTGTTGTGATTTCTGGATTTTTTATATCAACTGTAGCCATAGGTAGATTGGGACCTACAAATAAAGTCAAAATAACATTAAAGAAATATAATTTAACAAAATAATTCTATATAGTCATAATTTATAAATTTAAATCTTTTTCTAAAGTAGAATCACTTCATTACTATAAATTAAATTTTAAGCCTGCATATATTGATGTTTTACAAATAAAAAGGTACTGCCTAAATTTCTAATGCCTATAATTAATTCATAAACACTGTGGCATAGATGCATTATTTCACATCAAACTTCTATTTGTATAACATTAATTCTCAGGAAGAATATAAACTTCTATGGAAATTAAATTTAATTGTTCTAATCACTTATATTTTGCCTATAATAGTCTCATAGTGAACACACTGCTCACTGGTAAGATGGTATACACAAAATAAACAACAGGGATAAAGAAAGTAAAAGAGGTATCTGCTTTGTTTTAAATTTAACAAAGAAGTCTAGTCTTACCACTTTGTTTCAACTTTATTAATCCTTGAGGAGAAAAGTACTTATAAAATCATTACTACCAATTTTTCCAAAACTGCCATATTTAAGTCCATTAATATTTTCCCTACCAGTACACATAGAGAGCATAAGTATCAAAAGCATATAGCTCAAAAACCTAAAATGGAAAAATTCTTAAAAACACATACTTTTTGCAAGGATTAACAGTTAAAATACCCTGGGCACTCCTGGATATTATCTGTAGCATTTTTAGGGGTGACACTAAGTGAGGTAGCACAAAGCTTGCCTTATAATTAAAAAACTATATTAATGGAATAATAGTCTAAATGTAATATATTCAATTAAAAACATGAATTTAAGTAAAGGTCAATAAATGTTCCTTAAACATCCCATTTCAATATACAATTCTCTAACAAAATCTCTAAGATCATTACATTAGTGACAACTTTCAAAATGTATAAACTACTATCACCATTTGTAGAAAAGGAGTTAACATAACACAACAAGGATGGCCTTTCACTGGCATCTGGGAAGTTGCATTTTGAAAACATTACCCCCATTCCCCAAAAGGGTGGGCTCATCATGTCTAAACTTTATGCTAACAAAGTGATCTAGGTTGAATATCTGCTTTCCCCTTTGGAGTCTAGAATCATGGTATGGCAGATGCCTATAGGACCAAACCCCAGTAAAAGCCCTGGGCACTGAGTCTCTATCTAAATGAGCATTTTCTTAGGTAACATTTCACATATCCCAATTCATTGCTAACAGAATGAAGCACATCTCTTGAGACTTCACTGGGAGAACTCTTGGATACTTGTATGAGTTTCCTGTGTACTTCATCCCATGTGTTGTCACCTTTGCTAATTTTTATATCTTTTCAGTGTAATGAATATCTGCAATAAGTATGACATATGTGGGTTCTTCTGGAGAATTACCAACCATGGGGATAATCTTGGGGATCTCCAAAACAATCATATAATGGCAAGTCGAAATTTCAAGAAATTATAGGGTAATGCATATCAAGTGATCACTCAATGGCAATATGACTATAATTTATTAATTATGTTGAAAACCTTGAATGACCTGAATGCAAAGTTGTCTGTAAGAAAAATGTTTACCTACTTGGGTAAATTACATATAACCTATTTTCTCTTTCTCTCAACTTTACTATTTTTTAAAAATGAAATAGAACTTAAAAAAATTATAAATGCCATGTGTCCTTATCAGAGAAGCAAACAATATGAAAAAATGTATATTTTTAATATCACCAAAACTCAGTTATTTTCCATCAATAGTCAAAATGTATTTATATATAAATAAATAATCTAAAAGTTTTATTTATAATTTTATTTTAAAAAATCCCATGGAATTTGCTGATATTGGCAAAAGTAAAGCAACTAATACCCAAAAAAGTGGAAGCCACTGAATAAAATAGATAAAAATCATTAAAAGTTTCCTTGGTGTCAAGGAATAATCTGAAAATAATGGCAACCAGAAGCAAAGGATAGGTGAACGATATGGAATGATCTGAAAGGCTGATTAAGTAGTAGACAAGGATTTTCTAAATTGTTCACATATTTTAGCATTTGCTAAAGTTTCACAATACAGGACTCATTAAGAATACCCCAAATTTGAAGGTTAAAGGGTTGAAATGGTGACACAGAGACTTATCTAGTGATCTTTTCTCATTTTTCCCTCTCTGCCTGCTTTTTTGATAACTTATCTATACCAACCAGTATCAGCAATACCACAGTAAGAGGCTACAAATTGTTTATTCTCTTATCTTTATATTCAATAGAATCTTTAAGAGTTCACTTAAGACAGACCTGCAAGTATCAGGTATCATCTTTATTCCTACCACTTTTTCTGAAATAGAAATTCAAATAACAACTACAAGGGAAAAACCACTCACCACTAAAAGATTAAAGCAAAAGCTAATCATAATCATTTTTAAGGGAAAAAGATATTTTTGTTTCTTTGTTTATATAAAAGTGTTCTGTAATATTATGGATGACCTAAATGGTAATAGAGTAGGATAAAGTTAAATTTGATGGTTTAAATTACTCAAGCTAGTATTTTCTTTACTATGAAAATAAGTTAATATTCTTGTGAGCCTGATTTATAGCTTAGTAGCAAAAAGTAACTCAGTGGTCCCAGAAGAACAACCAAGAATGAAGAGGACAGAACCAATAAAAGTGATGCGTAGAATGAATAACAACGTTTAACTCACACTACAGACAGACTGTGTTTCCCCTCCTCCTGTACCTCAAAAATGAATATATTGTTAAGCATTTGCCAAGCAGTTATAAAGCTGGCATAATCTCTTTTAATTTCACTAGTACTGGTTAAAATATTATTTAAGTAAGTCTACTGAGAAAATTCCAGACTATAGAGATATATAAAAGTTAGTATAAATGTGAAATACAGAAAATTAGTTTTTCTGTCTTTCATTTTATTTATGAAAACAAAAGACAGAAGACCAAGTAAGCTGTATGAAGTCACATAATTGGTGACAAAGCAAAGTAGGTAAACGTTATTTCCATTACTTTTTAACTATTTCCCTTCTGTGCAAAAGTCACACTACAAGGAAACTGATCATGTTAACTTTACAAATGTTGCCATACATTATCAATTTATCAAATCTCAACTTGCAATCCAAAAATTCAACATTCATTAAATCTTTACATTTTGGAATTTAGGAAAATACTTTGATACATTTAAGAGCTTAGGTACTTCATTATTTCTGCTGATAATAGCTATTTAGAGTGTGATGATATTAGGAAATAAGTTTAAATTGATTCTAAAGCCTAATTATGTTTCAAAAATGATATAAAAAAGAGATAATTTGTATAAGGCACAATCATATTAAAATATAGAGAAGATCTGGTATTAGATATTCAAGCCATTCTAGTAAAATTTAATTATTTCATTTTTGAAGTTAGACTCATCCTGAGATCACCTACCAAGTAGTACATAATGGAACAGCTGGGTTTTTTCCTCTCAAAAAGAACAATCAAATAATAAATCACCTCCTTCTGATTTAGGACAACTGTCACAGGAAAAGGTTTTTAAATATTCTTGAGAACAGAAGACATTTCTACTTAATTTTAAATCTAAAGAAATAAACAAGTATCCTTTAATTATATAAAAAGCAGAGACTTGTCACCAATGTGAGAGAGTTGAAAAACAGGTGGCCCAGAGGCCTCTGATGTCAAGCAGTCATGATGCTGAGAACAAATCACTGTAAAGTGCATAAGCTAAAATGTCAGATTGGCTAATGAAGTTAGGCATCAGTGAGGAAGACATGAAATTTCATTTTAGGAATATATGTAACTTCTACTCAAGTGTCTTTTAAATAATTACTCAAAATGATGTGGTAAACAGATCCTCTTAAATGACATTCTGTAACCAAGTTCCCCATGGACACTGCAAGACATGTTTAAGGTGCCCAGCGCCATCTAGTGGAAGGCACCAAATGCAGTACAGTAGAAGCACTGCTGTAAAACAGCAAGACAATCTACTTGCTGAGCTGCAAGAATAAGAAAAAAGTATTGAAATATATTACCAATTATTTAGATCATCCTTTATTATACATGTGATAAATTAATACCATATTTTAATATTTTTAAATAAAAAGGTAACAATATTAGCAACACCTGCTGTGTAATGTGACCTCCTACAACATTTTTAAAAAATTAAAAAACCCCTTCATTTATTTAAGAAAAAAGTTGGGTCAGCTCATAGTGGAATAGGGAGGGGGAACATGGGAGGAATGGATGAATTCTAGATAGGAAAGAGGGGAGGGAGGGAAAAGGAGGAGGCAGGGGATTAGCAAGAATGGTGAAATGTGATGGACATCATTATCCAAAGTACATGTATGAAGACATGAATTGCGCGTCAACCTACTTTATATATAACCAGAGATATGAAAAACTGTGGTATATATGTGTAATAAGAATTGTAATGCAAAAAAAGTACATGTATAAAGACATGAATTGGTGTGAACATACTTTATATACAAAGATATGAAAAACTGTGCTCTATATGAGTAGTAAGGATTGTAATGCATTCTGCTGTCATGCATTAAAAAAAAATCAATTAAAAAAAGAAAAGAAAGAAGTTGGAGACCACTACACCAAAGGGTAAAAGCTATGTATCTAAATATTTAAAACCATGAGCAATTTGAGCAAAATACACTACTAATGAGTGACTCTCTTAGTTGGGATAACAAAATTGTGAGACACCATCAGCACATGAAGAACTTTTAAAGTTTATCCATGGAAATTAGATGTCTCTTCACAAATACATTTTGTATATAATGAAAATACTTACATTCTTTAATTATATGACTTGTACAATGTCTACACTTTAAAATCTCAAGTTGCTTTCTCCAAAGTTTTTAGATACCACAACTAAGAAGTCTTCCCCACTATTAATGTATGTTCACCAAATGCAAAATAATTAATAAAACCACAGAGGTTAAAATACTGGGCACACATCAAGAAAAAATTCTAATGCTGCATTAGAAGTTCACAAATGACTCAGCTGTTCTGCTTCCTTTGCTTTTGCCATATACCAACTGTATATCTTCAGACATTTCCCCCCTTCTCTAGGTCTCCAATCACTTGAGGCAGAATCTTGCTCCAAAATTTTACTAGTTTTGTTACTTTGAGCAAGTTACTTATCTGTGCCTGTTTTTTCATCTATAGGAGTTATCTCAGAAGATGCCTGGTGTAAATGTTCATTAAACAGAAGCTGCTATTATTATTGTTGCCATTATCTTCATCATGACAACAAGTATTTATTAAGCACTATGTTAAATACTGTGATTATCTCATTTAAGTCCCAGAGCAGCCCTGTAAGTATTAATATTTCTATGAAACCCCTGGTAAACACTATTGAAGGTTGTTAGCCAATAGAAAAATTAATAAAGTAAATTAAAAAATTTAATAATGCAATTTTTAGTTTGTTTTTATATCAGGAAAAGAAATTTAAGAACAAAATCAGAAAGCAATTTATTTGCTTAAAAGAGAAACCTCAGGCTGGGGATGTATTTCAGTGATAGAGTATTTATCTAGCATGCGTGCGGCCCTGGTTCTAATTCCCAGCACCACAAAAAATAAAATTAACAAATAAAACCTCAATAATTATCCAACAGTCAGTATATATTAAAAACTTTGTGTTATCTAAGTTTTTTCTTGAATAACCATTCTAGGTTCTAATGGGAAGTTGTGAGATGCTTTTTAAAAAGCAGCAGCTACATTCTCCACTATAATAAAGGTTCCTTGGAGCAATGGTTCTTCAACTTCACAGGGGTCAGGGATTCCACTTAAATGTGGTAAAAGACATGGTTCCTCTCTCTTCAGAGAAAAGAACATAGACAAATTAATAAAACCACAGAGGTTAAAATTTAGTACATAATTTTAGGGAGGGTTTAAAATCCAGGATGAGAATCTACCCTAAAGGTCTGGGACCTTATCTTTTACATCTCTGATATTCAATATTCAAAGAAGCAAACAAATGAATTCATCATATTTCAAGTGTTCATTATCAAAGAGGGCTACAATTGTGTATGCAGGTACAATTATTTATAAACACTTCTTCACAGTAAGTATTCATTTTAAAAGGGGCTTCATATACCATATAACAAATGTGAGATCTTTTTAAATAGGGAAAAAAATGATAAATCTTAAAGTAGGATATAAACAAATATAGTAAATTAAATGCAATGCCTTTACGGTAAGTATGGACAATAGTTACAATTTCTAAACTTGGCCAATTTGTGTGTATAGAATTAAGTATGAACCACTTTCATCCTATGGTTTCTTCCTTCATGTTAGGAACAAAAACAACAACAAAAAACAAATAATAATACGTTTTCTCTCACCCGCCATTCATTAATTTCCAATAAGAACATAATTAATAGCATTTGATCACAGATACTAACTATCAGAAATTAAATGTATGGTACCATACAAGAATTAAACTATAATTTAAAATCTTTTTAGTTAATAATTATGAAAGAGCTTACCATTTGGGGGGTCTCGTCTTTTCTCTGTTAGAAAATAAATTACAATATTATTAGACTTGTGTAACACAATATCAATATGAAAAATTAATCCATTTGAACTCTATTCCTAAATAGATGTGCAGATGGCTAAGGAATATTTTTCTGAAGAATATTTAAGCAAACATCTAAATAAAGTAAGAAAAGGAATAAGAGAGCCAAAATCGTGAGGTGGGAACAGCATGAGGGAACACCATGAAGACTGGAGAAAGCAAAGAGAATAGTGCAATGAGAAAAGTCAGGAGAGCCAGGGTCTGGATGGTGCAGGATCCCATGGTCCATGATTGAGGACTACAAAATTTAATTCTGTACATGACAGGAAGTTTTGCCCAAGAGTAGGGTAAGTGACATCATCAATCTATGTCTAAAAATTTACTCTGGCTACACTATGGAAGAAACAGCAGAGGGATGGATGAAATAGCAGCAGGGGGACTAGCCAGGGACCTAGGTAGTCCATATGACAAGATGACGGACTGAATTAAGATGGTAATAGAAGTTGCAAGAAATGGTGAGATCCAGGACATATTTTAAGGTAGAGCCCATGGGACTCACTGTTAGAATTATGAGGGATCATGGAAAGCCTGAGTGATAAAAGGGAGCATTTTATAGTGACAGGAAGAGAATCAAGTAGAAGAAACATTTCTGAGTGGGAGTGTGGCTAGGACAGGGATATGGATATCAAGCACTTTGCTCAGGTAAAAGTGTGGCTATTCTGACACTTAACTTGAGTATAAATAGTCTGAGGTCCAGTGAGAGGTAAGAACCAAAAATAAAACTTTGGGAGCCCAAATATAGTTATTTTTCAAAACCATTGTACTACATGAAAGAACAAAGGGGAAAAGAATAGCCAGAGAACTTGGAGCACTGAGAAAGACCAGAAAAAACACTGAAAACCTACTTCTTTGCATTCATACACCTATATACCAGGTTGGTTCAAACACTACTTAGGCTTTAAGAAAACTGAAAAGTGGCTGAAGCATCTTAAATAAATGCAATTTCCACAGATTTACGACGACTAAATTTTCTGTAATTTTAAGAAAAATGCCCATAAATATTGATGCAATAAAATAATCAGTTTAAAAGTAACCACAAACCAAAATCAATAAGAATTAATTGGTTGACAAGTTAAAAATTTTAGCAATGGGAATAGAAATGTATGATCTATATGGTAATCTGATAAAGTTACTTTCTAAAACATTTAAAGTAATTAAAACCTTCTAAGTCAATGAACATCAATCCCCAGTTTCCAAGAATGATGTTATCTCTGCATACAAAGAAGAAATACTACTTAAATTTGTGAATGACACAAATATGGAAATAAAGAGAGAATCATAGAAGTTCAGAATGTTAAATTCTAAGAAGCAATTACTTAAATATACAACACCATCCTGGCTTGAGAAGTATTAATATGAAAAAAGAGGGAAGTTTGGTTGAACAAAACAGAATAGGAGCTAATGTGAGAAATTTGCTAGAAATATCAGAACAGTGTTCAATCAAACTGAGGGATATTTTAGTATCAGAGTATTAGTGAGACTGCACTGGAGTATTGTGTTCAAGTATGCACCATATTGAGCAAACAACATCAAATCTATCGTGGAATCAAAGCACAGTACTTAGGATGGTAAGTCTATAATGATCATAGGACTATTTGAAGAATCTGGAATTGATTAAACTAAAGAAGAAAAGGTCTGAAGAGAACATGATAGCTTCCAAGATTAAGTAGCTATTGTGAAGAAAAGAAAATAGACTAATAGATTGCTCAACAAGTTGGACCCCACATGCCTAAGTTCAAGAGAGGTAAAGATGGAGTTAAAACAGCATGCAGGACCATCCAAAGATGACTCAGCTGCTTCCCTAATGTTATACTCTTCCTACGATGGAAATACTTTGCCTAAAAGTTGGGGACTATCTACAAGAAAATTCCTGTGTGAAATGAAAGACACCTTTAACTAATCTTACCAATTTCAAAATCAATTATTTTTAACACTTTTTTCCCCTCCTTTGTTTATATCAAAAATGTCATGTTTTGAGTGTAAGTAGCCCTACAGAGACCCTGGCCTAATATCAGAGCATGCCCCTGAAGTAGGCACCGAACCATAACCATTTCCAAAATTGAGGTTACAGTATTATAGCATTAAATCTTTCTTAGTGTAGCAAAAAAAAAAACAGTAAATGCTCTTGCCCCCAAAAGCCACAAAAAGCAGCAGGCCCCTAATAATTCTTCCACTGACTCAATGTAAAAAGAATAAGCAGGGCATGGTGGCACACACCTGTAATCTCAACAGCTCCAGAGGCTGAGGCAAGAGGATTGGGAGTTCAAAGCCAGCCTCAGCAAAAGCAAGGTGCTAAGCAACTCAGTGAGACCCTGTCTCTAAATAAAATTAAAAACAGGGCTGGGGATGAGGCTCAGTAGTAGAGGGCCCCTGAGTTCACCCACCCCAACCCCTGCAAAAGCAAATGGCAACAGTGAAGCAACAACTTGGTTCATTTTAACCTCACATTTGTCTTGGAACTAAAACTAAAAAACAATGAAGATATATAAAATGAAATACATGCTTTTACACTAATGTTTTCCAGATCCAATATGTTCCTTTCTCTTTGTATATTCCTTCTTACTGGTAAAAGATGAATATGATCATCTTCCAAATGATGTTAACATGTACCTCAGGAAGTATGGACTTTTCAATACAATACAATAAGGGTGTAGCTAGTTTTGAGCAAATTTGTTTGTCAGTCTCAACTCCCAAGTTATCCTTCTTAAAACTGATCTACTTAATAGGAAGATGTTGGAGAGGATCATTTTTCCTAACCATCCTTTTCCACTTTACCAGAGCAAGGTCTGGTGCATTTGTCAAAACAACAGTATTACAACCATTAATTTAAAGCTCTATACTGTCCTACATAGTTCTCTAATTCTTTTCTGTGTGTTAAAGGTGTTTCATGTACTAAATTAAATTCCTTACCATTTTATAACATACAACTCTAGGAACAAAAGACAGACAAGGCAATGCTTATAGATCTTGTTTGAATTCTGCTTATTTGATTCTAAGCTTATCTAAAATACCTATGGACAAAGTATAAAATACTTTAAGAATGTAAGTTACAATGCCATTAATAATTCAAATTTAGATTCAGTGTATGTGGAACTTTTCAACAACAAAAAAACAACACTATTTCTTCTGAGGCAGAGATCACCAAACCTTTTTTTCTTCTTTGAAAGGGCTACACAATAAATACTGTAGGCTTTGACAGCCATATATTCTCTGTCCTAACTATTAAACTGTGTTGTAGCAAAAGAGCAGCCACAGACAATATATACATCAATGAACATAGCTGGGTTTTAATAAAGTTATATACACATAAGCCATTAATTTGCTGGCTCATTTTATGTAAGTGCAAAAAATAAAAGAAAAAAAGGAGGGCATTACCAGATTTTCTTTGTCGTCGGCCCAACAAGTCTGTAACTGCTTTTCGGAATTTTTTTGCTTCTTCTTCATTGGCAAAATTAAGAGCAACTTGACAAGTCTAAAGTATATTAGCAAAAAGAGTAAACAACAAAATGTAGAAATTTAGCTTTATATAACAAAAAATGATGACTAACATAAATATATTTCTAAAGGAGAAAAAGTTGACTACACTGGTAGACAAGAAAGTTTTTTATGGTTTAAGTAAATAAATGAGGCAAAAAGCATGAAAAAGCCAGGTATAGAGGTGCATGTCTGCAATCCCAGTGACTTGGGAAACTGAGGTAGCAGGATCACAAGTTCGAGGTTGGAGGCCAGCCTGGGCAATATAGAGAGGTCCTAAGCAACTAAGATCCTATCTCAAAGTTAAACAAAAAAAAAAAAAGAGAGAGAGAGAGAGAGAGAAGGTAAATTAAAAGACTATTATGAGAAGTTACCAAACAGACATTCAAATAATAAACTGAATAGTTCATCTTCAGCAAAAAATAAAAAAACTGAATTTGATTTTCAATAGGGCTCTATAAATATTTTGGATTAAAAAAGGCAAGTAATGGAAAAATTAAACATGACAATAAAGGAAAATATGACTTACATCTCCAGCAAAGGTATGAAAATATCCTCTAGGACTATTATATACAAAGTTATTGTATAGTTCTTGTTCCCACAATAATTTCCCATCCTAGAAAAAAGTAAAAATTCAAATAAGAGCTATCAAAAAAAAAAATCTCTAGGAATGAAACAAAGCAGATGATTCATGACAAGGGAATTGTTTATAACAACTTTTAGACACACATTACATATAATTGTAATATATTACTAATATACTATTTTATAATTTTTTGTTCTTTCATAATTTCTTAATAACAAAATAGTAAACATTGGATAACATTTCTTTCATGAAACCTACATGTAAAAAAAGTTTAGTTCAATATGCTAATATATAATTTCACTGATCAGGCACTTCCTAATACAGTTACTTGGACAAAAAGATAAACAGAATAATTCTCAGATCAATGTTAGAAGAAATAGGATATGCAAGGCACAGTTCCATTAACAATATTCAGGCTGTGTGCTATCAAATATTACAGAAATGTTCATATTCTTTTCTTCAGTTTTACAGATGTGGGAGGGTCAAATATACCTTCTCTGTACTGTTTATTAACAATATTTGAATTCTTAACTTTTGCAGAGTGACCTATTGATGAAGTACCAAAATCAGTAGTATCAATCATACTGCAGAAAGAGACTGGTGACTAAATCACATTAAGGTTAACCTATAGATAAAAAAAATGTCTAACCTTCTTAACAAGGTGGCTAATTGTGTGTTCAGCCATAGTTATCTCCAATAGTAAATATGTGGTTGGAAAAACAATAATCATTGCCCCATACTAAAATGTAAGGTTCCACCTATACCATAAATTTAAAATATTTAAAATACACTGTACACACATGAACACTATCATGGAATTCCTTTCTTCTTCATATTACTCCATTTCTAAATAGTGTTTCACATTGATGATGAAAAATTATCAAAGTACCGAGGTTTTTTTTTTTTTTTCAAACTATGGATACATTCCCATCTTTCAGAATCACTGCAGAGATGTTAAAAGGTTTGCTTGTCATCTATCTGATATCAGTGTCCAGTTTAGTGAAAGTTTCAGATTTTTGTAAGTAAAATCCCATTAAATCTATTGTCACATATAACTGTTAACCATGGAAATTTACCTACAGAAAGATGTTAAAAGATGTAATGTAGACTTCACTTTAGCAAAATGATAATTACTTTTCTGGCAACCATAAGAGATGAATACCTGACAAATCTATGGTGTCAAATCTATGACAATACAGACTTGTAAACTGAGAGTGAAAAACATAAAACCATAAAAATATGAATATAGAAACATAAGGAAAAATGGGTAGAAAATATTTTTTAGATTGTATAAATAATGCTTAAAGCAGTGCAGAAATAGCAGTACATACAAAACTGAAATAATAATCAATTGTTCCCTGAAAGGACTATGTATACTAATCTGTGATGCACAAGGTAGAATGAAAGAGTACCACTAGAAAGAGAGACTGCACCAAGATCAAAAGGCATAATTAGAAAAAAACAGTATCATTAATGTATGGTGACAATGAAGAGGTAAAATAGGAAACTACAATATTTTCCCCTTAACCAGAGGGATACATAAGAAGATATTCCATGGATGCCTGAAACCCTGTATAGTACTAAACCTTATGTTTGTTCTTATATATACATACTTATGATAATTTTTTTAAGTTTTTATTTGTTCTATTTAGTTATACATTACAGTAGAATGTACTTTGACATATTATATATATGTGGAGTATAACTTCCATGGCTGTACATGATGTGGAGTTACACTGGTTGTGTATTCATATATGAACACAGGAAAGTTATGTCTGATTCATTCTACTGTCTTTCATATTCCCGACCCCACCTCCTTCCCTTCATTCCCCTTTGTTTCATCCAAAGTACTTATAATGATAAAATTTAACTTATAAATTAGGAACGTAAAAGATAAACAATATAACTAATAATAAAATTGAATAAATATAAAATACTATGATAAAGATTACCTAAAACTTATAAATCATTTATTTCAGTAATTTCCCAGTTAATATTTTGGAAACATAGTTGATTGCAGGTATGTGTAACCATGGAAACAAAAAACTTGGATAAGAGGGAACTACAGTATTCATTTTTGCCTTAGGATCTGTTCCCATTTGATCCCAATGTCCATACTTCATATCTAAAACAAAACTCCACTCTTTGAATATTATTTGAAGTGCAATTTAATATTACACCAAGATAAAAAATAAATCTTCTATATTAAATCATAATTAGGCAGAAACCTAATCACATACAGTTTAAAGTGAAAGCAAAATAAAACTAACCTTAATGTCAAATATTCTTAAAAAATAAGATCTTAGTGGATTGTCCTTAACAAGACAAGCAACACCACTGCACTTCTTTGACCACATACAGTTCCGATCTGCTGCATATAATTGTACCACTGCTGAAGACATAGTCTGCAAAACATAAATTTTAAAGCCATTAGTTTCAAATAACAATCAGATGACCAGATAGATCCTGTTAATAATGTATCTTATATACAACCTCATGAAAGACACCAAACGGGAGGGGGAAAAAAAAAAAACCACCAAACCAGGACCACCTAGCTAAGATGCTCCTGAATTGCTGGCTCCCCCCAAAAGGAGATAAGATACACTTATTGTTATTTGAAGCCACTATTTTTCAAAGTAACAAATACCTAATATAAAACCATATAATAATAATTATGAAAACCTCAACATTTATTATACTTAAAATACATCAGGAAATCTGCAAAGCACTTCTAAATGTAACTTTATTGAATTGTTAGTGCTATTTTAACCTCATTTTATATTTGAGAAACCCAACACTAAAGTGGGTTAAGTAATTTACCCAATATCACACAACTACATAGTACAGCTGAAATTCCAATTCAGACAATGTGTGACTTCAGATCCTGTATTAAACTATATCCCAATAAATTAAACATCTAAGCAATGAAGTACTAGTATTAGTAAAGGTTGACTTCTAATAAGATAGTTAAGCACTTATGATACAGGAGCTAAGTCAAGTAAGATTAGGGGTTACTAATTATTGATGCTAGATACCTAATCATATTATCACTGTAGTAGATGTATCTCCTTTATAAAAGATGTTAAAACTGAAGGAAAAATATTTTAAGCAACTTGCACAACTGGGCACATATTAAAGGAATGACATTTAGTCCAAAAAAACCCCATGATTCCTGAGAATAAGAAAAACTATTTGAATGACTATTATCTTGATTCCTCAAACAGTACCTAATTAGAATCTTTTGGAGGCATAGGAGAGAAGACAATTCATTACGTGCAACAGACATTTGGACAAAATTACTTTCCAGAACACCTGCTGCAACTATCCTTCTGGATATCATGAAACAATGGAAATTCCCATTTTATTCTAATTTTTTTATATTATAATCTAGAATGTAAATATTCAGTCTTTCTCTGAAAGTTATACACATACATACTGATAAAGCTCTTTTTAAGTCCAATGAAAACAATAATCATGTTTTTTTGAGTAGTAATGTCACTCCTAAACTAAAAATTAAAGAAATAATTTAGAATATAAAATATAAATTTTTAGTGTAAACAAAAAATTTCATGAATATATAGTAACCATGTTTTGTTTAAAAAATAATTTAAATAAAAAGAGTCTCTTATTCAGTAATTATGATACTTCAGTTCAATAAAATTTGGGCACTGATCAAGAAGAGACTACATTAAGATTTGGAGATTATTTTGAGTTTACTTTGCCTGGGCACTGCTTTCCTTTGGAAAGGATTCTCTTAAACTATAATACACACAAATTTTTTAAAATGCCCAAAATCAGAAATGTAAGATTAGAATAGTGTTAGGGATCAAAAGTTCCTACAGACTTTTCCAGGTAACAGTGCTTAATGTTGTATTTTTACCAAATTCATCTTTGAACTTCAAATGAGCAGAACATAAAGCAGCAGAAAATCTTCCACAAAAACTCAAAAATTATGAAGATACCTTTGAAACAGGATAAGTGCTTCACACCAAGACACTGGATTTAAAATAGGAGACTAAAGAATGCAGATGCACCTCTGGCTTGCTCAAGACCCACAAGTATTTTGGAAACATGCAATCACAGGAAGACAACTCCACAGGCTTCCTGCTCTGAACCCTTAGTACTAAACCCTTAAGGTATTAAATACCAGGCCTAAGAGTTCAAAAATCATGGGGCTGGAGTTGTAGCTCAGTGGTAGAGTGCTTGCCTAGCACATGTGAGGCACTGGGTTCTATCCTCAGCACCACACAAAAATAAAATGAATAAAATAAAGGCATTATATTATGTTCATCTACTGCCAAAGGAAAAAAAATAAAAAATTTAAAAAATCATATGAGAACATTTGTAGTCTAGTGAAAATTCACATTACAGTCCTTTTAGTATGATGTTGTCAAAATACATTAATTTCTAAAAAGAAAAGCAATTGAGCAAGTAGATACCAAGACTACCTACTTAAAAACAAAAAGCAAAAAAACCCCAAACCTCTCTACTTTACTTTTTAAGTAGAAATCAAGAAGCAACAACTTGAAAGATAAAATAATCTTACTTATAGAATCTGAAATTCCATTTCTTAAAATACCTTTGTCAAAGATCACATATTATTAACATTGTGAAACACTATTTGGATGTATATGTACAAAATTTAAAAACTAGAAAAAAATTTATATTTAAATATTTATATAAATTTAAAGCAAATTTCCAAAACATCTGTATAAGAAATAAAGACATGTATTCTATAATTTTCCATGCAAACATAGTTTGGTATTATAAAATTATTCTAATACTAAAGAAAACTCAAATATTCGTAAGCAATTCTCAATAACTGCACATTCAAAACTCTGCTACAATTTTATTGTAAGTTGGTATCTATTTTACCCTTTTTACCTTGACCTGGGCAAAGTCTGAAAATAAGACGTCAGAGCACCCTATGAAGCCATTTCTAATTAATTCAAAATAATTACTGTAAATGCAAAAATTGCTTGCACATTCAACATTTAATATATAAATGCCAGACAATATAAAAACAATAACTATCCCTTAAACTCTAGATGAACAGTGGCTTAATTAAACTTTTAAAAACATTCCTTCCATTCCTTTAAAGCAATTACATCTAATCAACTCCATCACTTCTTGTCTTTCATAATTGAGACGGTATTAATGAAAAACAATCTGAGAAGTGCTTAGGAAGGGAAATCTATTAGCCCAATAATGTAAGGTTAAAATCTGTTAATTAAAAGGGAAAAAAATCACAGTATCAATTTTTATATACATATTTTAATATCTTTATTTTATTTATTTATTTTTATGTGGTGCTGAGGATTGAACCCAGTGCCTCACACATGCTAGGCAAGTGCTCTACCACTGAGCCACAAGCCAGCGCCCACAGTATCAATTTTTGTAGAACCAAAACCTTATCATTTTGGGTATTTCAGAACTGAGTAACCACAATAACATATTTATCCTTAGACTTTCACTGTCAAGAACAAAAACTAGATAGGGGAATGTATCCTGAGAAGTAAATTCCCTCTCGCTGTCCTTCAACAGAGCACCTTAAGCTGATGTTGCACCAACCAAGAAATATTTCCCTGATTCTCTAGGATGAAATGCTAACTGCTTTTTCTTTGTGTTTCTAGAGTATTTTTTTTAATGTTACTCTGTTATGCTACAAATCTCATTCTAAAATAGAATAATCTTATGTTTGATTTCTTACCCATAAAAGAGAATGCAATTCTCACAAGCATTTACAATAGTTCTGCAAGCCTATATTATCACTCCTCCTATACTTTGTCCCTAAGTAAACAAATATTTGTTATTTGAAAATTGCATGCTCTGATTTTGATACTGATACTATGATAATGACCTTGATTTCAGGATATACACCCTAAAATATTGTAAAGGGGTACTATGCCTTCAAATTACTCTCAACTTACTCAGAAAAACAACAGGTAAGCACATATATATGAGAGAGAGAGAAAAAAAAACTGAGGTAAAGTATTATAAATATGAAGGCTATACAGAAATTGTTTGTACTGTGTTTGTAGTTTACTTTTCTGTAAGTACAAAAATATTTCAAAATTAAAAAAATTTAAAAGCACAAACAATTCATGAAAATGCAGGACTCTCAGCCCCCATACATAGCCATGGCAGTTTTGACAAAGTGGTTCTCAAGAGTCATTACTACCTTTGCCACTGTTAAATGACCCCAAACTAAGAAAATAAACAAGTATCTGCTCCTTCTTCCAATCCCTTCTATATGTATACCAACTTTGTTAAAAGGAGGGCCATCCTAAGTAAGACTCAATCCACAGACATCTAGAACATTTATAACAACCACATTATGTAACAAGTCAAAGGAAGATTTTAGATCAGGAAAATAGGTGTTTCTGTTATTACAAAATAGCAAAGGATTGGAAAATTGCAAGACTCATAGATCCCTATTTTTTTTAAGAGAGAGAATTTTTTAAATATTAATTTTCAGTTTGCGGTGGACACAACATCTTTTATTTTATTCTTATGTGGTGCTGAGGATCGAACCCAGCGCCCTGCGAATGCCAGGCAAGAGTGTTACCGCTTGAGCCACATCCCCAGCCCCACAGATCCCTATTTTTAATAAAAAACTGCCTATAACAAATACTAAGATAATGTAATACTGAACAAGTATTTATAACAATTGATATTTAATAATAAATATATAATGTTTTTAAAGGAAATATTTTAAGATAAATATTCAATAAATATACAAAATATGTCAAGTGTGGAGGCAAAAATCTTATGATTAACTAAAATCAGCCTTTTCTATAAGCACATTGGTCTAGTTAATAGTCAAATACTCCCACTTTTACATGTATGTATATGTCTGTGTGTGTACCAGACCCCAAATGCATGGAAACTAATCTGAGAAAAATCCATGTAAGTTTTCTCACTATATAAAAGCTAGGCTTTAAATATATTCCTAAATGTTCTGATGATGTGTTTCTATGCAATAACCCACTGTTACTGAATATGAAATTTTAGTCTACATTGTACTAAGGGAGGAAGACTGGTTGAATTCTTGTAATTAATTAACTATGCAGTGATCTCAAAGAACAATTTTCTAAATAATAAAAGTATATAAAAAAAGTATAACACCACCATAGTTCTATGTTAACCTAAAAAACCAATATAGAAACCAACAATTTTTAAAAAATTAAAACAACATATCTGGCAGTTAACAAGCATCTCCTAAGTGGTCAGTATGAGTAAAAACAATCCAGGGAAAGAAAACACAAAACTCCACTTTGGAGAAATCTTACCACCTGGTAATTTTTAAAATGAGAAATAACTAGAAAAGGAAAGAAAAAACAGAAAGAAAATGGTAGAGATTAGTAAAGATAAAAACTCTACAAGAAATAATTAATTTTAAAAAAACCAAAGCTGGAGGAATGAAGGAGGAGGAGAAAGAGCAGGACAAAAGCAAAAAGTAACAAAACAGAATGCCAACATGGAGAAAAATAATGGAGACAGATAAAAAAGCTGCCGTATTAGGGAACAAACACAATGAGTCTTTTAGGTCTTAGAAATTATTTAAGAGAAGCACTATATTATCTGTTCACCACGCATTTACTGAGTACCTACTATCTATCAGGAATGGTGATAAATAGGGAGGACAGCAGGACTGAAAGAAGAATTAGACAGACATGGTCCTTGCAAAATAGGGCAGTCTAATGAGAAGACAGGGGCAGCGCCGGCTGTAGAAACCGCGGCGGAGAGAGGTGTGGGAGCTCGAGGCAGAGACACACCGGACAGAGCGAGCCAGCACCCCGCCATCATCCCGAAATAGCGAGAGGAGAAAGATGGCGGCGGGAATTCCTATTTCTTTCTTCTTTTGTCTTTTCATTTTTCTTATCCCCCCCTTCCTTGAATTCTACCTGCCTACTCTCATTCTCCTTAGTGACTTCTTCCCTTCCCTTCTAATACCTTTCCTCCCTAGCATCAAATAAATTTATAGGAATAAACAGTAACCCAGCAGTCAACCAGAACAAGAAGCAACATGAGCAGCTTCAAGAAGCAAGGAAGAAGAGGAGTACAAGCAATGCAGGACAGCCTAAATATTCAGGAGGACCTAGAGTCATCAGAAAAATGGTCATATAAAGACCTCAAGGAACACCTTAGACAGATGGAATGGAACCTCAAAGAGGATACAAGACAGCAAATTCAAGCAGCGAAAGAACACATTGAGAATGAGTTACATAAACACCTAAAAGAAGAAGTTAAGCATCTTTATCAGGAGATAGGGATTATAAAGAATAATCAAACAATAATTCTAGAAATGAAGGAAACGATAAATCAGATTAAAAACTCAATTGAGAGTATCACTAACAGAGTGGAACAAGTAGAAACCAGAACGTCAGATAATGAAGACAAAATATACCATCTTGAAAAGAGTCTAGCCAACTCAGAAAGGCTGGTAAAAAATCAGGAGAAAAACATCCAAGAGATTTGGGATAACATGAAGAAACCAAACTTACGAGTCATCGGGATAGAAGAAGATACAGAGATTCACACCAAGGGAATGAGAAACCTGCTGAATGAAATAATTACAGAAAACTTTCCAGAAATAAAAAAGGAAACAGATATACAAATTGAAGATGCATACAGGACACCGAGCACACAAAATCACAGTAGACCAACGCCAAGACACATTGTTATGAAGATATCCAATATACAGAACAAAGAGAAAATATTAAAAGCTACAAGAGAAAGGAGACAGATTACATTTAGGGGTAAACCAATACGGTTAACAACGGACTTTTCATCACAGACACTGAAAGCAAGAAGGTCATGGAACAATGTATTTCAAACACTGAAAGACAATGGATGCCGACCAAGAATTCTGTATCCAGCAAAATTAAGCTTCAGGTATGACAACGAAATAAAGATCTTTCATGATAAACAAAAGTTAAAAGAATTTGCAGCCAGAAAAACTGCATTGCAAAGCATTTTGAGCAAAACACTACACGAGGAAGAAATGAAAAACAATAACCAAAACCATCAGTGGGAAGTGCCTCAGTAAAGACAGAGGGCGAGGGGAAAGATAATCACGGAGAAACAAACTAAATATTTAAAAAAAAAAAAAAAAGGATAAACATTCAAACATGGATGGAAGTTCAAACCATATATCAATAGTAACTCTGAATGTTAACGGCCTAAACTCTCCAATAAAGCGACATAGGCTGGTATCATGGATTAAAAAGACAAATCCAACAATATGCTGCCTCCAGGAGACACATCTGATTGGAAAAGACATACACAGGCTGAAGGTGAAAGGATGGGAAAAAATATACCACGCACACAGTTCTCGTAAGCAAGCAGGAGTGGCCATCCTCATATCGAATAAAATCGACTTCAAGACTAAGTTAATCAAAAGGGATAAAGAAGGTCATTATATACTGTTAAAAGGATCCATTCACCAACAAGACATAACAATTATCAATATTTATGCACCAAACAATGGTGCTGCGACATTCATAAAACAAACTCTCCTCAAGTTCAAGAATCAAATAGACCACAACACAATAATTATGGGTGACTTCAACACACCTCTTTCACCGTTGGACAGATCCTCCAAACAAAAATTGAATAAAGAAACTATAGAACTCAATATCACAATCAACAACCTAGACTTAACTGACATATATAGAATATATCAACCATCATCAAATGGATATACTTTTTTCTCAGCAGCACATGGATCCTTCTCAAAAATAGACCATATATTATGCCATAGGGCAACCCTCAGTAAATATAAAGGGGTGGAGATAATACCATGCATTTTATCTGATCATAATGGAATGAAACTGGAAATCAATGATAAAAGAAGGAAGGAAAAATCCTACATCACATGGAAAATGAACAATATGTTACTGAATGATCAATGGGTTACAGAAGACATAAAGGAGGAAATTAAAAAATTCTTAGAGATAAATGAAAATACAGACACAACATATCGGAATCTATGGGACACAATGAAAGCAGTTTTAAGAGGAAAATTCATCGCCTGGTGGTCATTCCTCAAAAAAAGAAAAAAACAACAAATAAATGAGCTCACACTTCACCTCAAAGCCCTAGAAAAGGAAGAGCAAAACAACAGCGAATGTAGCAGAAGGCTAGAAATAATTAAAATTAGAGCGGAAATCAATGAAATTGAAACAAAAGAAACTATTGAAAAAATTAACAAAACTAAAAGTTGGTTCTTCGAAAAAATAAATAAGATCGACAGACCTTTAGCCATGCTAACGAAGAGAAGAAGAGATAGAACTCAAATTACTAACATAAGGGATGAAAAAGGCAATATTACAACAGATCCTACAGAAATACAGAAGACAATTAGAAATTATTTTGAAAACCTATATTCCAACAAAATAGAAGATAGTGAAGACATCGATAAATTTCTTAAGTCATATGATTTGCCCAGACTGAGTCAGGAGGGTACACACAATTTGAACAGACCAATATCAATGGATGAAATTGAAGAAGCCATCAAAAGACTACCAACCAAGAAAAGCCCAGGACCGGATGGATATACAGCGGAGTTTTACAAAACCTTTAAAGAAGAATTAAAACCAATACTTTTCAAGTTATTTCAGGAAATAGAAAAAGAGGGAGCTCTTCCAAATTCATTCTATGAGGCCAACATCACCCTGATTCCGAAACCAGACAAAGACACCTCAAAGAAAGAAAACTACAGACCAATATCTCTAATGAACCTAGATGCAAAAATCCTCAATAAAATTCTGGCGAATCGAATATAAAAACACATCAAAAAAATTGTGCACCATGACCAAGTAGGATTCATCCCTGGGATGCAAGGATGGTTCAACATACGGAAATCAATAAATGTTATTCACCACATCAATAGACTTAAAGATAAGAACCATATGATCATCTCGATAGATGCAGAGAAAGCATTTGACAAAGTACAGCATCGCTTTATGTTCAAAACATTAGAAAAATTAGGGATAACAGGAACCTACCTTGACATTTTAAAAGCTATCTATGCTAAGCCTCAGGCTAGCATCATTCTGAATGGACAAAAGTTGAAGGCATTCCCTCTAAAATCCGGAACAAGACAGGGATGCCCTCTATCTCCACTTCTATTCAATATAGTTCTCGAAACACTGGCCAGAGCAATTAGACAGACGAAAGAAATTAAAGGCATAAAAATTGGAAAAGAAGAACTTAAATTATCACTATTTGCAGATGACATGATTCTATACCTAGAAGACCCAAAAGGGTCTCCAAAGAAACTACTAGAACTAATAAATGAATTCAGCAAAGTGGCAGGATATAAAATCAACACACATAAATCAAAGGCATTTCTGTATATCAGCGACAAAACTTCGGAAACGGAAATGAGGAAAAACACTCCATTTACGATATCCTCAAAAAAAATAAAATACTTGGGAATTAACCTAACAAAAGAGGTGAAAGATTTATATAATGAAAACTACAGAACCCTAAAGAGAGAAGTTGATGAAGATCTTAGAAGATGGAAAAACATACCCTGTTCATGGATAGGCAGAACTAACATCATCAAAATGGCGATATTACCAAAAGTTCTCTATAGGTTTAATGCAATGCCAATCAAAATCCCAACGGCATATCTTGTAGAAATTGACAAAGCAATCATGAAATTCATATGGAAAAATAAAAGACCCAGAATAGCAAAAGCAATTCTAAACAGGAAGTGTGAATCAGGCGGTATAGCAATACCAGATTTCAAACTATATTACAAAGCAATAGTGACAAAAACAGCATGGTACTGGTACCAAAACAGGCGGATAGACCAATGATTTAGAATAGAGGACACAGAGACTGATCCACAAAGTTACAACTATCTTATATTTGATAAAGGGGCTAAAAGCATGCAATGGAGGAAGGATAGCATCTTCAACAAATGGTGTTGGGAAAACTGGAAATCCATATACAACAAAATGAAACTGAACCCCTTTCTCTCGCCATGTACAAAAGTTAACTCAAAATGGATCAAGGAACTTGATATCAAACCAGAGACTCTGCGTCTGATAGAAGACAAAGTTGGATCCGATCTACAAATTGTGGGGTCGGGCTCCAAATTCCTTAATAGGACACCCATAGCACAAGAGTTAACAACAAGAATCAACAAATGGGACTTAATTAAACTTAAAAGTTTTTTCTCAGCAAGAGAAACAATAAGAGAGGTAAACAGGGAGCCTACATCCTGGGAACAAATCTTTACTCCTCACACTTCAGATAGAGCCCTAATATCCAGAGTATACAAAGAACTCAAAAAATTAGATAATAAGGTAACAAATAACCCAATCGACAAATGGGCCAAGGACCTGAACAGACACTTCTCAGAGGAGGATATACAATCAATCAATAAGTACATGAAAAAATGCTCACCATCTCTAGCAGTCAGAGAAATGCAAATCAAAACCACCCTAAGATACCATTTCACTCCAGTAAGATTGGCAGCCACTATGAAGTCAAACAACAACAAGTGCTGGAGAGGTTGTGGAGAAAAGGGTACACTTGTACATTGCTGGTGGGACTGCAAATTGGTGCGGCCAATTTGGAAAGCAGTTTGGAGATTCCTGGGAAAGATGGGAATGGAACCACCATTTGACCCTGCTATTGCCCTTCTTGGACTATTCCCTGAAGACCTTAAAAGAGCATGCTACAGGGATACGGCCACATCGATGTTCATAGCAGCACAATTCACAATTGCTAGACTGTGGAACCAACCCAGATGCCCCTCAGTAGATGAATGGATAAAAAAAATGTGGCATCTATACACAATGGAGTACTATGCAGCAATAAAAAATGACAAAATCATAGAATTTGCAGGGAAATGGATGGCACTAGAGCAGATTATGCTTAGTGAAGCTAGCCAATCCCTAAAAGACAAATACCAAATGTCTTCTTTGATATAATGAGAGCAACTATGAACAGAGCAGGGAGGAAGAGTAGGAAGAAAAGATTAACATTAAACAGAGACATGAGATGGGAGGGAAAGGGTGAGAAAAGGGAAATTGCATGGAAATGAAGGGAGACCCTCATTGCTATACAAAACTACATACAAGAGGTTGTGAGAGAATGGGAAAATAAACAAGGAGAGAAATGAATTACAGTAGATGGGGTAGAGAGAGAAGTTGGGAGGGGAGGGGAGGGGGGATAGTAGGGGATAGGAAAGGTAGCAGAATACAACAATGACCAATAGGACATTATGTAAAATTGTGGAAGTGTAACCGATGTAACTCTGCAATCTGCATTTGGGGTAAAATTGGGAGTTCATAACCCACTTCAGTCCAATGTATGAAGTATGTTATGTCAAGAGCTTTGTAATGTTATGAACAACCAATAAAAAAAAAAAAAATGAGAAGACAGGCATTAGTAACTAATACAAACACTATGAAGGAAAACTCCAGTATGCAATGAAAATGTAAAACCTAAGTAGTATGGGAAGGCTTTCCTAAAACAGTATTTTATCTGAGGGATTAAAAGGATCAAGGTTGAGGGAAAATGGGGAGGAAAGAGAATTCTAAGTAGATGCACCAAAAAATACTCTACCCAGGAAACATTAGGAGAGTTTAGGGAACTATGTGGGCACGCAGGATAAGAAAGAGCAGCACGGAATCAATTTAGAGACTTAAAATTATTAAATAATATCAACCGTTGCTTAATTCTCTGATAATGGAGAGACATATAGTCTAGATAGCTTGACAGGCAATGTGGTAGAGTGGTTCACCATTCTTGAATAGCCCGATACCTCTCAATACCCAAGTTCTTATATATTCTCCTTCTCCCCGACTTTAGATTTGTCCATGTGACTTGCTTTGACCAAAGGACATCAGTAAATGTTGGTACAAGTTTGAAAAGTACTTGTACACTGTGGTCCATCCTCTTGATGAATGCCCTAAAAGGTGGGAGCAAAGACGACATGGAGCAAGGACCCAGCCTATTTCACCTGTCTTTTCTGAGCCCAGCCCTTTATAGACCTGCCAGCTTAATGGAACTGCAAGGGTGAGTCAGTGGCACCAGCCAAGTAACCACCCTGTCAATTCAGCAAATCCTGAAAATAAACTGATATTGCTTTATATCACAAAGTCATAAAGTGGTTTGTCTACAGCCACAGATGAAGGAGACTCTTTTAGTATATTGACTCTTTTAGTATACTGAACAAAGTAAAAGCTTTAAACTATAAATGATAGGGTTTACTATATTCTCCTAGATTTCTACATATACAAATAAAGTCATATACAGATAAAGGTGAGAGGGAGATAACTCATTATAGACTGGGTCATAGTTGCAAAATGTGTGAGAACACTTGAGGCAAAGGTGTGCTTTTCTCTTCTGATTCTTCTGTAACTCAAATGGGCCTACCTAAGAGTCTTTCTTCTCTTTCCTCATCCTTCTTTTTCTCTCAGTCAGTCAGATTATGGTAAACCATATCTGGGTTTCAATCTTCAGGGAAGGAAGGTAGGGAAGCAGGATCCCTGGAATCCTCATCTCAGCTCACCAAAGTTTAGCATTACCAGCTAAGACCCAAGCCCTGATAACAAGAATTTTTCTCTTTCCTGCTCTCCTTCCCAGAACAGTCTCCAGGAGTCTTGGGGGAGAAGGTAGGAAGGTAGGTTGCTAGTAGGATTTTGTTATTTCAGAATTCAAGAGCCAAATACCAGCTAACAATCACTTCATCATAAAGTTTATCAAACATATAATCCAGTCCCCTCATTTTACACACAAGGTCAATTCATTTGCTAAAGGTCACATACTATGCAACTTTGGATGAACTTCCTAATCAGCTGCTAATTTTACATTCAAAATACACTATTCAGTGTTTCATCCAAGTACTTAATTTGTTATATTTTTGGCCTGTCCCATATAAATGGTTCTTTAAGAACTATATATTCTTAATATAATTTTACTCCTGTACTGCTCCCCTCCCTTTGTTTTGCTTCTAACTTTGTTTTGGGGGAGAAAAAAATGGGGAGGATTAGTGGTGGTGGTAGAAAGCAGAGGAGAGCTGGTGTATGAAAAGAATCTTCATAAAAGAAAAAGTCCAAATAGAGAAGCTGTGTATCCTGAGGTCAGAAGTGGATTTACCACAAAGCCAATTAGATTTGTTTCAGGATCCTTTACTTTTAAGTGCACTTTACAAGGCTTGGCTTGTTCTCCATTGGGAACACATAGAGGTAGTGCCAACCCCAGCCTCATATATTGGGGCTCCTCTTAAGTATATCTAAAGGTAATCACGGAACTTTCATCAAAGATGCACCTTCTATTCAATTCCCAGCAATAAGCTATCCTGTCCCTCCTGGAGCAACCACATGATGCATTCAGCCCATGCTTTAACCTCAAAAGAAAAAGAACTGAATGCTGACCAGCTTCTGCTGGATATGGCATGCCAAGATCAAACTTCATGAATACTTCTGGGATAGGGAGCAGTGGACCAGCCAACTGTGATCTGGAGTTCTTCCCAGGCAAAAACTATCCTTTAAGCAAGTTAATTACAGATGTGTCATTAATTGGTTACAAAAAAATTTCTTTAGCCTTCACGACTATGCATAACAAAGACAGAAATTCTGAGCCAATACTTATTTTATACAGAACCAGATAGTTAATATTTTAGGTTTTGTGCATCATATAATCTCTTTCAACTTATCCTCTGTACTTATCAAAAGCAGTCATAGATAACACAGAAATGCTTGTGCTGCAATAAAACTTATAGAATAAGCAGGCTAGATCTGGTCCAGAGGTAGTAACTTGCCAAGTATAAGAGGAAACCTTTTTTTCCTATGAAAAACAAAACAAAACAAAACAAAACATTGTAATGTCAAGAAGTGATCCATGAATGTCTCCATAAAGGTAGGAAAAAAGAGGTCTATCAGGCAGATAACTAATAATAGTAATACATTATAATAATAAACTATTTTTCTGAACTTTGTGATGTTTATGGTGTTGTAATCTTTTCTCATGTTAAATAAACATTCACTTTTATACTTAGTTTTGGATTCTTAAGGACAGCATCTCTAATTTGTGTAAGCTCAGGTCACAAACCTGGATTCGCCTTGCTAGGGATAAGAAAATAATGTAATAGCTTGACAGATTTTTTTATAGAGAATAAACAAACAACCATTTAACCCAATATATTCAATTTGCTAAGCCAAACTTAATGAAATAACCATTTAATAGTGATATTTATCAACTTAAGAAAACTAAGGCCATGAAACTTTTTAAAAACTAAATAGGATAGATGAGAAATGTCGATGTGTGAAGGAAGGGGATTCTTCTGTATTTAATATAAGAGTCTTCCACATAATATTCTTAATAGATGTATAACATTTGCTTAAAAGCTTGCTGTAATGGAGAGCTGACAACTTGAGGGAAAAACAATGTTGCTGTTTTAATATTATCAAACTGTTTAACAGCTCAGTTAGAACTTTTAAAATATGGAACCTAAGCCTGCTTTCTTGGCCATTCCACTAGAGGCATTTTATTCCTTCACTTAATTACGTGTTGAGAATTTGCTATGGCACAGTGCCACCTACTGTACATACAATGCAAAATCATGGAGATATACTGTCTTCTCTAACTAAAGTATACTTCTTATTTTAGGTGGAGGTGAGAGCATTTTTACTTCTACAGAGATATGCCCTCAACAACCCTATTTCTCAGGTCATTTCTCTTTTCAGCTAAAAGTTAGTTTTGATAATTCTTCATTTGACCTGGTTTGTAGATCCCTTTGTTAAAAAGAAGTCAGTTATTTACATGTGATCTGATCATTGAGATTATCATCAAAATTATCAATGAAATAATTTCTTTCCAAACATGAAAAAAAATTTATGTGTGGTCTTATTCTTATCTATCACATTATTTGCTAAAGACACATGAGACTGTCTCAGAAGTCATTACCCTTTCTCATATCTAGCTTCCATTTCAAAATCTGTGCTTACAAAAGTGATGAGCCCTGCCCAATTCCAGTATAGGTAAGGTTGGAGGCCTATCCACAGAGTTCACTTAGGTATCCTCACCAGTCTGTCACGTCCTTGAAAAAGACAGTGTCCTATCTTATTTCTGTATTCACCCAGCATAATGTCAGGCACATGATATGCAATTACATAATAGTTGAAACACTTTGGTCAACTTTGATCATCAGAAATCAGGAGGAGGAAGCTATTTTTCTTTTCACTGAATCTTGCCAAGCAGGATGCTCTTCAAAACAGTCAGTTGGCTTGTTAGGTAAATAGGTCCTTTCAAACTATACAAATGATTAGGTTTGACACTTTTTAGTGAATTGAAAATGCTAAGAATAAAATAAAAGAAACAGAAAGCCAATAAAGAACAAACATACCAAGAAACTATTATGTGGGAGGGGCTTTAACAGGAGAAATTGTAATCTCTAATACTGCATGTAGAAGCATTTTCATATTAGGAAGTATAGATACTAATAACAACTTCCCTGGATAGAAGCCCAATGGAAAGTAAAGTCTCTCCATAGCACCATAATCAAAAAAGAGTAAGTTCAGAAGACACAACAGAATAAGATGATTTGCATCTCATAGTTAAAAATAAACAAACAAAAAAACCAAACCAAACCAAAACAAACAAACAACAGGACTCTACAGCAAGGAAATAAAGCACAGTAAAATATATCATACCAAACTGTTTTTCTGACAACCTTGTTTATCATATGAGAGCTGAAAAAAGTTCAATAAAGTGTTTGGTCTATTTAACAAACAAGAGTAAAGTGGTGGGGTTGGGGATAGCTCAGTTGGTTAAGTGCTTGCCTAACATGCATAAGGCCCTGGGTTCAATCCCTAGCAGCACCAAAAAAGAAAAAAAGAATAAGAGTAAAGGGATAACACATTTTAAAATGATTTCTATTGAAATCATTAAGTATTTTAAACCTTACTTATTAATTCAAACCCTGAAATTTCTCAACTGGGATTTTCTAAATGAAAAAAACACCCAAATTCATTAAGCAGCCACAGTTCAACTATTCAATAAGATATTATATAGCTGCATTTAAAAAAAATAAATAAATAAAGAGGCCCTTTAAGTAATGATAAAGATGGACACGAAATATTATTATGTGGAAAAAGATGTAAAAAGAACTGTAGCATATGCTAACATTTGTACATACTAGCAGGAACAAGAATAAATAACTTGCATTTGCCTAAATATGCAGAAAACTATCTAAAAAGAGAAAAAACTAGTAACAGTTGCAAACTGTTTAGAGGTTTGGTGTACAAGTGTTTTGAGGGAAAGAAGAGCTGGGCAAATGCAGTAAGAACAGAAGTTTAGTAAACTTCATTTTCATTTTTTTTGCTAAACCATAGGAATATTCTGGCTTTTAAAAAATAAAATATTGATTTGAAAAATACACATACAAAAGAAAGAAAAAGACCTATTCAACTCACATTATGGTGTCAGTCTGGAAAAAAAAAAAAGATATCTTTCTGACCTAGAAAATGTAACCTACAAAGAATTTTGAGTAGTTTTTAAGCCTTCCCCTTAAAAATTAAAAGTGAAATTATTGAATAACATGCTCTGGTGCCTGCAGAAGCTTAAATTAAAAAACAAACAAACAAACAAACAAAAAACTGGATACTATAGGGAGTTGGCCTATGTCTGCAAATAAGTACAAAGTATATGATTATTTTCATAAACTTTCTGAGTTTTTGAACTGTAACATGATTGATTAATTAAGATGAGCACATTTAAAATTCAACTGGTTTTGTCTTCTTTATTTTCTATTCTTTATTCTGCAAAATTTATAAAAATGTATGTATATAGTGTGTATATAAATATATATATGTGTATATATATATATATATATATATATATGTAATCACATCTAATATGCTTGATTTTTGTATGTATAATGGAGGTAGGAAATGGCTAATGTTACAGCAAACTAAAAAATGACAACCTGAAAGTACAGGGTAAATATAAGGGCTTTCCCTCTCTCTTTTTTTTGTTTCTTTCTCCCTCTTCCACTCCCTCTCTCTTTCAAGTAACAGTTTAAAATCAACATTAAACCTCTCTAAGGACTTTACCACATGTGAAACTCTGCATAAGGATTACAGGAAAAGGCAAGAACCTTTTGTTTGAAGATCTACATTTTATTTACAATTTAAGAGACTTAAAACTGAAGTGTAAAACATTAATAATGAGCTTGCAATAATTTGCGTAAGAATTATCCAATAAACTAGGTTTTATACTTGTACAGTTTAATAATGCTGCTTGCTAGCTTCAAAAGGCAACTTATTCAAATATGCATTAATCAATATTTTAAATTCTGATAATTATTACTAAATTATGTACAATTACAAATGCAACTGCATTTCCCATAGAGGAGAAGGAAGCTGACTGTTTTAAAATAAAAGGTAGGAACTGGGATAAAGCTCAGCCGTAGATGCTTGCCTAGCATGCACAAGGCCCTGGGTTCTATCCCCAGCATCACAAATAAATAAAATCTTAGTATTTTTATCTTTCCATAAAAAAAAAATCAAGAATGGAGAGGAGGCCAGGTGTGGGGGCTCATGCCTGTGATACCAGCAAGTAGGAGGCTGACGAAGAAAGATCACGAGTTCAAAGCCAGTCTCAGCAACCTAGTGAAGCCCTAAGCAACCAAGCCTGTTCTGAAATAAAAAAAATTAAAAGGACTGGAATGTAGCTCAGTGGTTAATCGCCACTAGATTCAATTCCTGGTACCAAAAAACAAAACAAACAAACAAACCCTCAAGAATAGAGGGGAAGGGATTGGGGTTGTGGCTCAGCAGTAGAGCACTTGCACCACATATAAAGAAATAAAATGAAAGGTATTGTGCCCACCTACAAGTTAATAAAACATTAAAATAAGAAGAATGGAGGGAAGTACATGGAGATTTTATATAATACCACTCTGTAAATTATATTATGTAAAAGCAAAAACAACAAATGTGTGATTTTCCATTTAAATAGGGGAACTTTAGATTTCACATACACAATAAATAATTTAAATGTGCTATATTTTTTAATTGTATAAATTATTTAGGAGCAATTTCACTTTGCCTTAGATATTTTATAATGTTACTCTTCTCTCCAAGTAAGTACCAGATCAGTGTGGCTACCCAAAAAAAAAGGCAGGCAGGCAAGAGGGTACTGGGTCCTATGAAGTTCTGAAATTCCTTTCTGCACCTAGCAGCTGCACTGTGTAGTAAAGCACATACTAGCCACAATAATTAAATTCAGAAAAAGTTAAATTTCAGTTCCTAAGTCATACTAGCTATACCATAATGCTCAGTAACTCCAGGTGACCACCATATTAGACAGCATCATAAAAAGTCCAATTGTATGGTAATGTTCTGGAAAGTCCCACTAAAAGGATTTTATGCAAGATCTCTTAGAGGAAGACATGGAATTTATAAGACCAAGGAAAAGTCAGTTAGGATCACTATACAAAGCAATGTGCATAAGGGAAAGAATTATTCAGAGTATTAATTCAATTTAACAGATATTTATTTTTATTGATAACAGAAAGATAATTAAACAGTAGTTCCATGTATTTAACCTTGTAAAGGAGATAGGTTATAAAAAAAGAAAATAACCACAACAAAGTATAAGTAACAAAATCAAAGGAATAAAGGTTTTCACAGGCGACTGAAAGGGAAAGCTGAATTGATTAAAGATAAATTGAGGGCAGAGAATCAGGGATGTTATCAAGGAAGAACAGTGTAAAGATGGAAAGCAAAGCTGACAGGATTGATTAGCTATGTGATTTTAAGCAATTACTTTACCCCAACCCTGTTTTCTCATCTGTCAAATGGTGGTAGTAATACTATCTTCATTTAGTTAATACACATAAAGTGTTTCAAACCGTTCCTTCATCATAGATTTGTTAGGACTAAATAAAATAATAGACACAATGTGTTTGGAACATTGCTTGGTATTGTTTGCACTTATTAAATGTTCATTATTATATTATTAGATCAGTGCTTTATATCATTTTAAAGTTCTATTTGCTAGCTTACAGAAACTAGCAATTAGAGGACTAGTATTTTCTTTTGTTTTCACATGTTGATGAATTAAAATAAAGAAACCAACCCCTCTGCCCTACCCATCAAACCCCTCAAGCTTCCAAAAACAAGAAGAAAAGAAACCCTCAACTCTCTGCGTATCTGGGATCTGAGCTAGAACCAAACAAACATTTTAGTACAGTAGAGAATATTTTAAACAACGGGATCTATAGCAGGTTTAAGTTTTGTATCATAATAGAATTTCCACTAGCCTGTATATTCATGACAAAGCAACCCTGAGGCACTGCCTGTCCTCTGTCCCCATACTTAAATGTTAGAGACTGAATGTGAGACAAATATCTGTGAACACTATCACAATTAAATTCATATTCTCTCCCAAGAGTTTAGAAGTACTGAAGAGCTGGGGAAAGAGATATGTGCAGCAAGAAAAGTTCCACTGACTTCTGTTTTTCTCAGAAGCTTCAGTCTCCTGCTGTTCCTGAAGCTTTATTGTTCAGTTCTGTTTTGGATTCCATGAGATTCTCTGGTAGCCAATAAATTCTTTTGCTTAAGCCAGACAGAACTACTTTCTGTTATTTGCATAAAAAGACCTTAACAAAACATGTATTAAAGTATATAGTGAGAATATTCCTATACCCTTGAAATCTTAATGGACATCAATGAGAAATGACACCTTATGATATGTATATGCTACTGTAACCACTGTACAAATGAAATCTGAAATTTATATCTTGCTTTTGGCCTGAAGTATTGTAACAGTTTCTAAGCTAAAAGGCCACTTTGCTTCTATTTTATTCTCTTTTATGAATAATTCTTGCCTATTATCTTTTAATATACAGACTCATGTTAAAAAAATCAAGTTTCCTACTTGATTAAAAAAAAGTTTACATTCTTTTTTAAGAACACAGACTCTTAATCTGAGGTAATCAACACTTTTACACTTGTCTCTTGCTATTAATAACCTACAGACCCCCAATTGTACTCCTCAATTTGGCTTGTGTTGTTTGCTCTGCTGGAACATCATGTTGCAAACCTTTCCAATTACATGAGAGTTGAAATATCATACTTTTAATTTTTCCTGACTTCCTCAAGCAAGTATTTCTCTTTCTCTCTACTCCCATAAAATGTCATATATACATTGAGTGAGGTACTCATCATTGAATGATTTATATGTTCCCCTGGGAAGGTTTCACCAACACACTGTTCACCTTTGAAAGACAAGGGCTTCTCTTAAACCATGTATTCAGAGCCCCTAGCATGACATTTTATATGCATTTTACAGGCATTCATTTTCTGAATTGAACTGAAAGAGGTGCCTTAAAATCAAATTGATCACTGTTATACTTTTTCAAAGGGATAGAAACTGCTAATCTGTAGCAATCCTCCTAATGTATAGGACATCTACAAAAATGTAAATTGAGCAATTTTATAGGTATCCTATAAAATTTTATGTTTGTATAGGTGTCTTATGTACAGGATGATGGGGCAGAGGGGATAAAATTATCTTTAGTAGAATGACAATATTTTTTGGCACCTCAATTAATCTTGGGTTTAAATACATGATGAAGTCATGCATCCCATTTGTAATATTTTAAATACCACAAACCATAGCAATTTGCTTCTACCACAGCTTCCCCCATAAGGGAGAGCAGGTGTTAAAGAGTTTGAGGACAAAAAAGTAGACCAAAGTCAATATATGTTTTTAAAAAGAGAAATGTACTTCCCCACTAGTTTGCAAAGCACGTCAAGGACAGAAAGTCAGATGAACACAGAGGCAGGAAATAATTTCTAGCACATTTGGTTAACTGTACAAACAACTTTGTGGTTATGAAGTCAATCTTAAAAACAGATAGCGGTCCATCTTTTACACACTGTTGTGATGCATGCTATGTATATAAATGTAATCTTGTTAATTACTCAATAAATACTCAGTTTGCCCAACACTACTATGCTAAGAAAATATGAGGCAAGGACTTTTAAACTCAAGATGTTAAACTTTAAAGAAATGAAAGGAATAATTTGAAAGCTGAAAAGATGGCAGTTAAACTATTAATTTTACATAGAACTTTTCATCTCTGAAACATTTCTATTTTGATTTGCATAAGAGTATTTCTAAAAAACAAAACAAAAAACCTAAACCATTTTCTTGAAACGTCTTATGATGTATCACAAAATGAAAAATAAAAATCCTAATACCAACTTTGGGAACTATTTGTATTAGGCACAAAACTTTACCTGTAGTTCCTTACTTAAATATCAACCTAATTAGAAGGAACTAACTTCACACAGGAGAAAATTAAAACTGAGATATTTAGTAACTTGTTTGTTGTCACACGGAGCAACTAAAGAAACAGGGTTCTAGGCTCAAATCTACCTTATTGGAAAGTCCAATGCTGCTAAGCACTGTTCTGTGTAATAAAACAAAATACTTAAATATTCCACTGGCTTCTAAATGGGAGACATAGTTTTAGATTACTTCCCTAAACTAAAACTTTTAGCTGAAAAGTTAAGTCTGTAAGGATTCCTAATAGTTAATTTTGGTCACGGGAATGGAGGATAAACAGATGAATATTTTAAACCAAATATATAATTTCACAGTAACATAATACCTACAGATATGAAGAATGCTTTTTAAAGGTCCTATAAAGTTAGCATTAACTTGTCAGCAAAACCCTGTTAACAAAACAAAGATTTACAAGAAAACAAAATCTCAGTTCAATAGCACTCATGAATATGGATATAAAAATCCAAAATATTAACAACTGAAATACAGCAATTCATAAAAATTATAATCATGACCAAGTAGGGCTTAACTCAAGAATGCAATGTTGGCTAACATTTTAAAAATCAACGTACCTCATTACATTAACAAAATAAAAAACAATGTCTTTTTAATAAATGCAGAAAAATCAAGTGACAAAATTTAACACTTATTCATGATAAAAGTTCTCAGCAAACTAGACACAGAAGAGTACTTTCTTAATCTGATAAAGAGCACATATGAAAAATTCTGTTTTTCCCTACCAATAACAAGTCTAGGATGTCCATTTTACTACTTCAATATTGTAACATAAGTACAAACCAAGGAAATAAGGCAAGAACAACAAAAAAGATATAAAAATGAGAAAAAAAAACAAAACTGCATTTTTCACAGAAGACATGGTTATATGCATAAAAAATACAGATCATACCCCCCCAAAGCTACTGAAACTAATCAGTATATTTAGCAAGGTTGGGGAATACAAGGTCAATACACAATCTAGTTCTATATTTTAGAATTAAAAATTTTAAATATCACTTAAACAGCACAGAAAATGAGATATGTAGAAATAAGCAAATATTAGATGTTATGTTTATGGTTTGGAAAGCTCAGTATTATTAACTATCCATCTTCCCCAAACTCATCAATACAGATTAACACAAAATCTAATCCAAATCCTAGCAGATTTTCTGAAAGCAGTTTGAAAACCTCACTTTAAAATTTAGATGAACATTCAAAGGACCTAGAGTAGCCAAAACAATCTTAAAAGAAAAATGTGGTTTGCCATACCTAATTTTAAGATTTAAATAAATCTACGATAAGTAAATCAATATTATATTGACATAAGAATAGAAGAAGTAATGGGATAAGTCAAAATCCAGAAAGAAATACAAATACATAATGGCCAACTAGTTTATATAAAAGGCTCCCAGTCAATTCAAAGATAAAAGGTTTTTAATGGTGCTATATCGAATGGGCAATTCATGGAAAAAAATGCATCTTTAAAAAACAAAAGTTACATGATCAACTCATTATGACCCCCACTTCTGTACTCCACATATATAAAACTTAGACACAACTCATAAGCCTAAATATAAAAAGTTAGAACCACAAAGTCTCTAGAAGGCTGTCATTGTGACTTTGGCAATAGCCAAGATTTCCTAGAATTCAAAAAACATTTTCTAGAAAAGGAAGAAACTCAAAATTCAAATTTAAGTTTAATTAAAATATTCACTCCATCAAAAGACAGCATTACAAAAACAGGTGAGAAAATGTTAGAAGCATGTATCTCTTAATACCCTTGTTTCTAGAATATATAAAGCACTCCCCCAAATCATTAATAAATAGCAAGCAACTCACTGAATAGGTAAGCAAAGGACCTAAAAAGCACACATATGGCTAATAAGCACACAAAAAAGTGCTCAAAATCATTAATCAAGGAAGTGCAAAAAAAAACAAAGTAAAACAAAAAACAACCCTGAAAAGCCATTCCACATCTACTAGAACTACCAATCCCCCAAAAACCAATCACATCAAATGCTGGAGAAGATATGGAGCAACTGAAACTTTCATACACTGTTGGCAGAAGTATAAAAATGGTACAGTCACTTGGCTGAAAGTTTCTTATAAAGATAAAAACACTATGACAATGTCATTCTTCTATATATTTACCCAAAAGAAGTACAAAATGTGTCCACAAACAACAAAAACCTATAAACATTTCCAGAAGCCTTAATTCATAACAGACAAAAAACTTTATAAGCAATCAACTCAAAACTAGAAACATCAAATTACCAGAAGAATAGATAAATATGTGGTATATTCATCAATGGAATACTACGGATGACCAATAAAAAAAAAAAAAAAAAAGGAAGAATGTCTATGCAATAACACATGAATCTTCCAAACAAGCTGAGTGAAATAGACCAAATCAGGAGCAACTAAGCCACAGTGACAGAAATCAGAAATGACTGCCAGGGGTGGAATGGAAGATGAGGAGAGGCAAGCATCAGAAAGTAACTGGCTGAAGCCTGGTGGATAGTACATGCCTACAGTACTTCAGAGGCTGAGGTGGGACAATTCTGGCCTACTTCAGCAACATAGCAAGAGACTGTCTCTTTAGAAAAGAAAAAAAAACAAAAAAACAGAACAGAACTGTCTGGATAGGGACACAGATGTATTTATGGTGTCAAGAGATATTCCTAACCTTTTTTTAGAAGGTACTGGATACACAACGTCAAAATTCATTAAACTTAACATTTAAGATCTATGTGTTTTATTTTATATAAATTACACCTTAATTTTTTAAGTGAGAAAAAAAAAAAGCATCTTAACATGAAGAAGTGTTAAAGCAAAATCACCCAACACTAATGACTTCTTCTGTTTGATACAATCTTGTTTAATGGTAACTAGATGAATTAGGGAGAAAGTTCTCATTAATAAATACTACTGTAACCTTCCTACTTTCCTTTATTTGTAAAGAAACACAATACCTCACTTTAAAAGAAAGACTGTAAAATACATTACCATATTCATTTTATCATTTCATTTTCATTTTAAAATTGAGATGTCGCTAAGAATACTTAGAAACAATCATGCTCAATATTCAGAAAAATGACATTTTAAAATTCAGAACATTTTAATGCAATATAAGTACAAAAAATATTGTTAATTTGTTTAATGTTATATGGGATTTGGGCATATTCAAGAACTACACAGAATATGCTAAATTATCATTATAGGAGGCACAAACTCTTGAAAAGTGCAAATTGACAAGACAAAATGAAGCCTATTTCTTCGAAATTATCATTGTAAAACAGTACAATAGATCAAGGCCTGGGAAGACTGCTAAGTGGTAGAATATTTGCCTAGCATGCATGAGATGGGACCCTGGATTTAGTCCCTAGCACTGGGAGGGGGAGAGAACAAAAATAAACAAAAACAAAAACAAAAAATACACAAAACAGATCAAGTCTATAAAGATGAAGACTGAAGTGTATTTATGTGTGCATGTGCAATCGCTTATGCTGTGTGTGTGGTGGTGGGGGGTTAAAGGTGGGGGAAAAAAAAAGAAAAACAAAAACAAAACTGCTCAGCCCTAGAGAATGATAAGTCCACATGTTATGTCCATTTGCAATGACATACTGACATGAAAAAATGCCCATAAAAAATTAATGTCTGTGCCTGTGGGGTATGTATGCTGAGATTAAGAGTCCCTGTATGTCATCATCATTCAATAATTCATGCAAAACAAAACCCAGAAAGGTTTGGACAAAAATATCAAAAATATTATTTCTAAGTCATAAGTTCATATTTGATTTTGACTTTTATTATTATTACTCTGTCAAGTACCTAAGTTTGCACTTTCCAATAGAAATATGAGCCAAGTAAGCAATTTCAAATATTCTAGTAGCCAGTATGTAAATAAAGTAAGAGAAATTAATGTTAACAAACTTAACTGAATACACAAAAAACCCTACCATTTAAAAATATAATCAATATAAAAATAATAAAATATCATTTTTTTGTATTAAGTCTTAGAAATCTGACATAGAGTCCATACTTACCAAACATCTCCATTTGAGTTAACCACATTTCAACTGTGGTTGTCACATGTGGCTAGTGGCTACCAGGTACATACTATATTGGACAGTGTAAGACAAAATTTTAATAATGAGCATTATATTTTTAATGAGAAAGAAAAGTTGTCTTTTAAATAAGTCACTTCACTGCTACCAGAACCTTTTCCAAAGTCTTGCAGCTGTGTATTACATAATTTTTTGGATTACTTCAAACCATTTCCTAGCATTCTGTGAAAAATTCTTGTTTTTAGAAATGAACAGGTTGATGGAAAAGATACAACAATACAAAAATCAATTTAAAATGTAGCACTCAAGAGAGACTTCTGGTATGTATTGGGTATACTCATGAATTCAAATTCTGTTTTCCACATATTCTAACAGTGAATTTCCAACAGTTAGATTCAACGAATAGTTACTGATCCAATACCCATTCATGGGAAAAACTCTCAGAAGAGGGGAACTCCCTAAAATTGATAAAGAAAACCTATAAATAATCTCTAACTAATAACACACTCCATGGTGCAAAGTTAGATATTTTTTCCCCTAATACTGGAACAATTCAAGACTATCCCTTCTTACCACTATTAATAATATAACAGTATTCTGGAGATCCTATGTAACACAAGAAAACAGAATAGAAGGTATAAAAATTGGGAAGGAAGAAAAAAATTCCCTTTAAAAAAATTCTTAAATTGGTTCTTTTTAGATATACATGACAGTAGAGTGTATTCTGACATATTATACATACATGGAGTATAACTTACTGTAATTAGGATCCCATTCTTGTTGTACAGGATATGGAGTTATACTGGTCATGTATTCACATGTGTACTTAGAAAAGTTATGTCAATTTCATTCTACTGTCTTTCCTATTCCCATTTCCCCCTCCTTTCCCTTCATTCCTTTTGTCCAATTCAATAAACTTCTATTCTTCCCACCCATCCTCTTTATTTTGTGTCAGCATCCTCAGATCAGAAAGAACATTCAGCCTTTGGTTTTGGGGACTGGCTTATTTCACTTAGCATGATAGTCTCCAGTTCCATTCATTTACTGGCAAATGAAATAATTTCATTCTTATTTATGGCTGAGTAATATTCAAATGTGTCTATATACTGCATTTCTTAATCTACTCATATGCTGATGGGCACCTTGGTTGGTTTTGTAGCTTAGCTACTGTAAATTGAACTGCTATAACTATTGATGTGGCTGCATCACTAAAATATGATGACTTTAAGTCCTTTAAGTATATACCAAGGAGTAGGATAACAGGGTAAAATGGTAGTTCTATTTCAAGTTTTTGGAAGAATTTCCATACTACCTTCCATAGTGGTTGCATCAATTTGCTTCCCACAAGCAATGTATGACACTTTTCCCTACATCCTTGCCAACATTTATTGTCACTTGCATTCTTGATAAGTGGCATTCTAACTGGAATGAGATGAAATCTCAGTGTAGTTTTTATTTGCATTTCTCCAATTGGCAGTGATGTTGAACATTTTTTCATGTATCTGTTGACCATCTACATTTCTTCTTCTGTGAAGTGCCTATTCAGTTCCTTTATCCATTTACTGATTTTGTGTGTGTGTGTGTGTGTGTGTGTGTGTTAAGTTTTGTAAGTTCTTCGTATATCCTAGAGATTAAAGATTTCCTCCTGTTCTGTAGGCTCTCTCTTCACATTTTTTATTTTGCTGTGAAGCAGCATTTTAGTTTGATGCCATCCCATTTATTGATTCTTGATTTTACTTCTGGAGATTTAAGAGTCTTGTTGTAGAACTCTGTTCCTGAGCAAAATGATGCAAAGTTCGGCCGACATTTCCTTCTAGTAGGTACAGGGTCTCTGGTCTAATGCCCAGCACCTTCATCCACTTTGAGTTTTGTGCAAGGTGAGAAAGAGGGGTTAAATTCATTCTACTACATATGGATACCAGTTTCCCAGCACCATTTGTTGAAGAGGCTCTTTTCTCCAGTATGTTTATGGCACCTTTGTCTACTACGAGATAACTGCTATTAATGTGGGTTTGTCCCTGTGTCTTCTCTTCTATTCCATTGGTCTTCATGCCAGTTTTTGTGCCATTACTCTGCCATTTTTGTTTCTACAGCCCTGAGGTATAATAAAAGGCTGACATTATGATGCCTCCTGCTTCACTTTTCTCTGGCTATTCAGGGCCTCTTATTTTTCCATATGTTTCAAGACTGTTTTTTCTACTTCTATGAAGCATGGCATTGTAATTTTAATAAGAATTGCATTAAATTTGTATAGCGCTTTTGGTAGTGTGACCATTCTGACAA
Source organism: Spermophilus citellus (assembly GCF_964194105.1). NCBI lineage: Eukaryota > Metazoa > Chordata > Mammalia > Rodentia > Sciuridae > Spermophilus > Spermophilus citellus. Next base: position 181,712,871 of record NC_138184.1, on the reverse strand, counting down.
TACTGATTCTGCCTATCCAAGAACATGAGAGATCTTTCCATCTTCTATGGTCTTCTTCAATTTATTCATTCAGTGTTGGTTAGTTTTCATTGCACAGGTCATTCATCTCTTTTGTTAGATTGATTCCCTAATTTTTTTTCAAGGCTATTGTGAATGAGATGGTTTTCCTAATTTCTCTTTCAGTTGATTCATCACTGTTGTATAGAAACGCAGTTGATTTTACAAGTGTTAATTTTATATCCTGCTACTTTGCTGAATTCATTTATGAGTTCTAGAAGTTTTATGGTGGAGTTTTTTTGGGGGGTCTTCTAAACATAAAATCAAAGTCTTCAGCAAATAGGGATAGTTTTGAGTTCTTCTTTTCCTAATTGTATTTCTTTAATTTCTTTCTCTCACCTAATTGCTCTGGCAAAGGTTTCAAGAACTATGTACAATACAAGTGGTGAAAACAGATAGTCTTGTTCCTAAAATTTCTTTCTTTCTTTCTTTCTTTCTTTCTTTTTTTTGCAGATGCCATAATGGTACATGTAGAAAACCCCAAGGAACTAATAAAGCCCCATTATAGCAATGCTATAGGAAACAAGGATAATGCACAAAGTCCACTGCTTTCCTATGTATCAGTAGCATAGAACTGGAATTTGAAATTAAAACAACACTATTTACCTGAATATCAAAAAAATAAATAAGTAAACAAAAAGAAAGAAAGAAAAAAAAATACCTAAGTATATACCTAACAAATATACACAATAGGTCTATATGGTTACAAAATTCCAATCAAAGAAATTAATGATAAAATAAACATGAGGTATTTCATGTTTATGAATGAGAAAACTCAGTACTCTTTAAAATGTCAGCTGTTTCCCTAATGGACCTACAGATTCAACAGAACCCCAACCAAATCCTAGTAAGTTACTGTGTATCACCAAACTGATTCTAAAGTTTATATGTAAAGAAAAAAGAGCTAGAATTGTAAACAATATACTGATAAATAAGAACAGTGTTGGAGGACTGAAACTACATGACTTCAAGAGTTACTTAAAGCAAGAGTTATTAAGACAGTGTGGTATTGTCCAGAGAACAGACAAAAAGATCAGTGGAACACAAGAGAAAGCCCAGAAGTAGACTCATAAACAGTCAACTCATCTTTCAAAAAGGAGCAACAATAAAGCAATCAAGAAATGATAATCTTTTCAACAGTCAAAAACTTCACAACCTCATGCAAAAAACAATCAAATATAGATACCAATTTTATACACAAATTAACTCAATATAGAATACAGATTTAAATATGACATACAAGACTCTAAAACCTTTAGAAGGTAACATAAAAGAAAATCTAAGTGACCTGGGAGTTGGTGATGACTTTTAAAGTAACACCAAAAACACAAATCCAAGAAAGAAAATATTTATAAATTGCACACACACAAAAGAAACTTCCATTCTGTGAATGACTGATGAATGAATGAAAAGACAAGCCACAGGCTGAGACAAAATGTATGCAAAACAGTTCTGATAAAGGGTATAATTTTGAAATAGAAAAATTACCCTAAAATCCAACAATAAGAAATGAACAGAATTTGGAAATGGGTTAAGGATATGGATAACTCTCCAAAGAAGATAAACAGATGGCAAATGGTCATATGAAAGGATCTCAACATCATATGGTATTAGAGGATTGCAAATGAAAACCCCCAGAAGATAAACTTATTGGAATAGCTAAAATCCAAAATACTGGCAACAATAAAAGCTGGTGAAAATGTGGACCAACAGTAACAGAGAGCTAGCCTGTAAAGGTTACATACCTTATAATTCCAATTATATTTTATTCCAAGTAAGGCAAAACCATAGGGAATGTAAAAAAAAAAAAAAAATCAGTGGATAGCAGGAGAAAAGAGGGATGAATAAGTAGAGCAATGTGTGTTTTTAAGTATTTAAACTACTCTCTGTATGACAGTGCAATGGTAGAAACACAACATTATACACTTATGAAAAGCAAAATCCATAAATATGTAAAGAGTTAAATTTAATATAAATTATCAATTTTGCTTAATAACGTTTTGATACTGGTTCATCAACAAATTTATCACACTAATACAAAATGTTAATAGTAGAGCAAACTAGAGGAGGAGAGAGGGAAATGGTCTATAAGGGAACTGTTCTTTCTGCACAAATTTTCTCTCAGCATAAACTGTTTGAAAAATAAAGTCTGCTAATTTTTTAAAAATCCAAGCCATCTACCTATGCTGAGCAAACAATCCTTCAAACAAAAATACTGACCAACACCAAGAATAAATAGTAAAACTACTGTGCAACACCAGCAGCAAAGAGCAGAGGGACTACATAAAAATCAAGCGCAAGTATTATGCCAGAAAACAAAAGGTCTTCAATGAGAGTTAAAAAACAAAACCAAACAAAACAAAATCAATTAGTATCTTCAGAAATAATTAGGTAGTATTATTAAAAAAAAAAAAAAAGAAAAGAAAACAGAAGAGAGTAGGGTGCTATTAAAACCCAGCACTAGCAATTATAAAAAAGACTTTATTGGGGGGGGGGGAACCTTTACCAGCAAAAATTCAAGACTGGTTAAAAAAGAGTCAAGATACTTTTTTTTTATTTATATATGACAGCAGAATGCATTACAATTCTTATTACACATATAGAGCACAATTTTTCATATCTCTGGTTGTATACACAGTATATTTACACCAATTCATGTCTTCATACCTGTACTTTGGATAATAATGATCATCTAATTCCACCATCATTAATTACCCCATGTCCTCTCCCTTCCCCTGCAACTCCTCTGCCCTATCTAGAGTTCATTTATTCCTCCCATGTTCCTGCTCCCTATCCCACTATGAATCAGTCTCCTTATAGGAAAGAAAACATTCGGCATTTGGTTTTTTGGGATTGGCTAACTTCACTTAGCATTATCTTCTCTAACTCCATCCATTTACCTGCAAATGCCCTGATTTTATTCTCTTTTATTGCTGAGTAATATTCCATTGTGTATATATGCCACACTTCAAAAACTACCTTTATTTTATTTTTATGTGGTTTTGAGGATCAAACCCAGTGCCTCATGTGTGCTAGGTGAGTGCTCTACCCCTTGAGCCACAACCCCAGCCCCAAGCACATTTTTTAATCCATTCATCTATTGAAGGGCATCTAGGTTGGTTCCACAGTTTAGCTATTGTGAATTGTGGTGCTACGAACACTGATGTGACTATGTCCCTGTAGTTTGCCGTTTTTAAGTCCTTTGGGTATAGATGGAGGAGAGGGATAGCTTGGTCAAATGGTAGTTCCATTCCCAATTTTCCAAGAAATCTCCATACTGCTTTCCATATTGGCTGCACCAATTTGCAGTCCCACCAGCAGTGTATGAGTGTACCTTTTTCCTCACATCCTCACCAACACTTATTGTTGTTTGTATGCATAATAGCTGCCATTCTGACTGGAGTGGTTTTGATTTGCATTTCTCTAATTGCTAGTGATGATGAACATTGTTTCATGTATTTGTTGATTGACTGTACATCATCTTCTGAAGAGTCTCTTCAGGTCCTTGGCCCATTTATTGATTGGGTTATTTGGGTTTTGTTTTCGTTTTTGTTTTGTTTTGTTTTGTTGGTGTTTAGCTCTTTTAGTTCTTTATATACCAATATGTGAAGGGTAAAGATTTGCTCCCAGGATGTAGGCTCTCTATTCACCTCACAGATTGTTTCTTTTGCTGAGAAGAAACTTTTTAGTTTGAGTCCACCCCATTTATTGATTCTTGATTTTAATTCTTATGCCACAGGAGTTTTATTAAGGAAGTGACATTCCTCATAGAAATAGAAAAAGCAATCATGAAATTTATCTGGAAAAACAAGAGACCCAGAATAGCTAAAGCAATCCTTAGCAGGAAGAGTGAAGCAGGTAGCATCACTATACCAGACCTTAAACTATACTACAGAGCAACAGTAACAAAAACAGCATGGTATTGGCACTAAAACACACTGGTAGACCAATAGTACCAAATAGAGGACACAAAGACTAACCCACAAAACTACAATTATCTTATATTAGACAAAGGTGCCAAGAACATGCATTAGAGAAAAGACAGGCTCTTCAACAAATGGTGCTGGAAAAACTGGAAAGCCATATGCAATAAAATGATATTAAACCCCTATCTCTCACCAAGCACAAAAGTAAACTCAAAATAGATCAAGGACTTAGGAATTAAGTAGGCCCTAATCTCCATCATGTGGATTAAGCCCCAACTTCCTTAAAGAGTCAGGTAAATTTTACAGTATTTATCATTGAAAAATTACCAAGCAAGAAAAAAGCAATAAAATATGATCTACAATGAATACAAGAATAAATCAAGAAAAAACTGACACCATGAAAGAATTAGCAGATATGTGCAGTAAAATAGCTATACTTGTATTCCATATATTAAAGAAATCACAGCAAAGACTGAACTTGTTGTAGAAACATGGAATGTAAGAACCAAATCAAACTTCTACAGATAAAAAATACAATGTCTGAAATGATTTCCTATAAGAAGTAAGGCAAACTAGGAGCTAATGGACCAACATTCTTTTTAAAGTACAAAAAGAAGGGAAAAACAAAAACAAAAACCGAACACCCTGATAAAACTATAAGGAGAAGCGGATCCATTCAAAATTACAATCATGTACTACCACAAAAATAGTGTCCTAAATTCGAGTAAGTTATATTCTATGTATATATGTTAAAATATACTCCATTGCCATGTATCTAAAAAAGAACAGATAAAAAATAAAAATATATAAATAATAAAATTACAGACAAAGAATTCAGTACCCTTCTCTTAATGACTGATAGAGCAAACAGACAGAAAACCAGTATGGATAAAGAAGACCTGAACAACACTACTGATCAACTTGATATAATATAACATACACCATATGGGAGATGACACTAAACAATTACTTATGAGAAAATAAAATAATAATAAAAAGTATTAAATAAAAACCAACAGTCGAAGGATTATTATAATTACTACATAAAACTTTTAAACCTGTTAAATAAATAAGTAAAATATTTTCATCAAAATACAAATGACAAACTGCTATAAAATATATGTAAAATTTTATTTCTAAAACATAAGTTCCTTCAAATCACCAAAAAAAGGGGGGGGGCACATGATCAACAGAAAAATGGTGTAAGGGCAAAAACCTACAATTCATGTAAGAAAAAAATACAAATAACCAACAGGCATGGATGTTTAACCTCACTAAAAAACTATAAAACAATGAAATTTATTTCACCAGGGGGATTATCAAAAACAAGAAAAGATTTTTTTACACCTTTATTTATTTATTTATTTATTTTTATGTGGTGCTAAGGATCGAACCCAGTGCCCTACACATGCCAGGCAAGCGCTCTACCACTGAGCTACAGCACCAGACAGGCAAGCGCTCTATCACTGAGCTACAGCCCCAGACCAAGAAAAGATTTTTAATAACTAGTATTGATAAAAATGTAAAATTTGTAGCAAATGGTTTGGAGACAAACAGTAAGAAATGTCCATTAATATTTTTAATCCTTGCATCCTTTAATTTTATTCCTAGGACTTATTCTACAAAGAAAGATACTTGGAAAGCATGTAGATGTGACATTACTTACAAAGAAATGTCTTGACAGATGCAATCAAATTAAAATGAGGTCATTAGGGTTGACACTAATCCAATATGACTGGTGATCTCATAAGTAAGAAGATACAGAGACAAAAAGAGAAAAATATGTAATAGAATAGGCAGAGGCCAGAGTGATAAACCTATAAGCCAAGAAACCTAAAGGATTGCCAGCAACTACCAGAAGTTAAGTATCAGAAAGATTCTCAGTTCCTCCTGAACAAACCAACCCTGCCAAAACCTTGATTTTGGATTTCTAGTCTCCAGAATCATGAGACACTTAAGTTTCTGTTGTTTCAACCAGCTATTTTGTAGTACTTTTTACAGGACTTTGTAGTACTTTGTTACAGAAGCCCCAGGAAATTATTACCCAACAGTAGAGATTAATAAACTATGTACATTCACATAGTGTAATATAGCACACAATGTAATAATAAATAGGATGCAGTAGATATATATGGGCATGGAAATATACAAAGTGAAAAAGTTAAGTTATAGAACAAAATGTATAATCCCATTTTTTTCTGGTGAATTAAAGAGAACATCCCTCTATCTCTTGAACTGTAATTGAAATTATCATTTTCCAGCACTGACCAAATCAAATATGGGCTAGACTTACTCCCTTCTGCAATCCTGACCTTGAAACCTTCAAAAATATAATTCCATTCCCATGGCCTAAATAATCAACACTCTGTAAAGAATTCAAAATCCCTAAACCTATATTTCTTAGGATGTAGCCATTTCTACTAAGAGGTTCTGTTGTCATCTGGAATTCACACAGCCCACTGAATATTGCCAATTTTTCTTTACAAAATATCCAATACCAACTAGATTCCATCTACTGTGAACTTGGAAAATTGGTAATGTGAATACACTGGTTATTCAGATACCATATCTGGACTAAGTGGTAAGAAACACTGTGAGCAACTGGTGGTTTCTGCCAGGGACACACAGACCGCAATATAATCCTTTATTTGCCCCAGATGCTGCTATAATTCAGGTTCCTTACCCACATCAGTTATGTTAATATAACAAATAAGAAAAGTAGCTAGTACATTTTAAAACATTTGACTGTTTATATTATGAATAACAATTTCGATTTTTCCCATCTCTAAAAACTTGTTTTTCTTGAATCAAAAAACTTAGTGGTGGAACTCATGCAGGGGTACATGCCTGTAATCCCAATGACTTGGGAGGATGAGGGAGGAGGATTGTAATTTCGAGGCCAGCCTCAGCAAATCAGCAAGGATCTTAGCAACTTAGTGAGACCCTGTCTCAAAATAAAAAACAAACAGGACTGGGGATATAGCTCAGTTGTAAAGTGCCCATGGGTTAAATCCCCAGTACCCACCTCCTAAAAAACAAACAAACCAACCTCAAACCAAGAAACTTGGCAGTTTCTTACAACCTAGGGAATAAAGCTCAATCCTTAGGACTGAAGTTCAAAGTCTTCTAAAATCTGGCCTCAAGTTACCCTGCAGATTTAAAGTCCACTATCTCCCCAAGGAAATACTTTCTTCAATCTTAGAACTAATTCAGTTTATTTGGTATCTCCAAACACTTCATGTACATTTTCTATTTCAAATATTTGCTTACACATTTCCCTATACCTGAACTGAGTTGTTTCCTTCTCCTGACATAAATTCTACGACACTATTTAAGGTCCTCATATTCAAATCTCACAATGATCTGTCAAATATCACAATGCTCTATCTACCTCTCCTCTCAATATTCTAATCTCTAATAATCACTAGTTTGTAGTAAGCATCTTTTTGTGATGATAATCTTTGTCTTTTCTAGCTATACAATAATCAAGGGAAAGATAAACCCTGAATTATTCTTTTTAATTATTGGTACTCTATGATATTGGGAAGGTGTTGCTTATCAGTTAAGTACTCAATACTTTCTGGTATTTCACTGATAAAAATAAATCATTTGGGTTTCTGACTAGCTTTATGAATTACATTCAAATCAAACTGCTCCTTTACCAATATGGAAATTTCAAAGATATTTAGGTATCATCATACTTTTTATGGTATCAAAAGCAATTCACTGTACTCAGGAGTATTTAAAGTTTTTATTTTGAAACCACAGTTATTTAAATAAGGAACTTCATACCCATTAGTCTTAGCTTCTGCAAATCTAAGACAAAAGTTTAACTTGATAAGAAACCTGGGAAACATTAATTGTTCTAAAGTTAATGTATATTTGGTTTGTGATATTTCTAATTTCTTCATATCAGTAATTTAAGATGCTATTAAATTCTATTTCCCTTTTGCTTCAATCAGGCAGGTCTTTAATGAGTACTGCTTTATAGTTTTATAGTGACAGATGTCCACAGTAAATTTTCAGATCAAGTTTAAAAAAAAAAATCCCCATGGCAAAGGAACCCAAGAGGCAAGGATAAAAATTAAACCAACACTTGAAATAATTAAAATATAAATTTACCAAATAATCTTTCATTTGATCCTATTTTCTAAAGGGGGCTCTTCGAGATTTACCTCTTCAACATTTCTCTACAATTCAATGTTTCATCTTTTAAAACAGATCTCAACTTAACTACAACTCAATTCAACAGACAACTACAGAGTGAAATTGGTGTTTTCTAATTAATTTCAGTCTTTCATATTGCTACCATGATGGTGTAAACCTCTACTACTTCTGACAATGACAGATGAAATAAATAAAAATGAGATATATTTCTGATACACTGTATTTATGAATAATTAAATGTCAAACATCTTCTAATTACTACATAATACTAAACATAACCAGATATTTCATAATCAAAAAAGAATTACATTTTATAGCTTAACCACGTGTATTTATTACTGTGAACAAGAATATATGAACTTTTTTGCCTCCAGAATCTTATGTCCTGCCGTTTAAACCTGAAGACAGGAAACTGCTGGCACTGAAGATGTGAAGGGGCCAGAGCCCTTTCCTTCTGTTTTCCTCCAGGATAGGGAGCAGCACTGCATGCTGGTTCCCACTAAGAAAAGGAGGGTCAGATTCTTTATAGTAAAAAAGAACTGTATTGATAATGATGAGTTCTTACCTATGGGATCAAAGCTATAATTCCTAGACAGAATTTATAACAAAGCACCGCTCTATCTACTCTTTCAAAATTTATATTTTTCTAGTGAAAATGAGAACAAGCTATTATCACCCTTCCATAAAAATCATTTTTTAAAAAATTATGAAATATGGACATAAGTGAACCAAGCATGTGTTTCATTTGAAAATCTTAGCAGTTTTTATACAGACTTTTAAAAATTATGCTTTAGAAGACTAAAAAATTGGGCTGGAATTGTGGTTCAGCAGTAGAGCGCTCACCTAGGACAGGCAGGATCCAGGTTCGATTCTGAGTACCACATAAAAAAAATAAATAAATAAAGGCATTGAGTTGTGTCCATCTACAAAAAAAGATTCATATTCTCTCTCTCTCTCTCAAAAAAAAAAAAAAAAAAAAAAAAAGACTAAAAAACTAATACGCAAAGTAGAAGTTGCTCAGCAGCCCTGTAAGTAAAACCAGCTCTTTGGTATTTCAGTCAATATTTAAAAGTTCAGATTCTAAGCACTATGGGGAATCTGTAAAGTCCTGGACAAATGTGCTTTCTATTTCTAAGAGACTTCATTTTATTTCTAGATTGACAATTTGACATTATTCATAAGATACTCTTTTTACATTAAATATAACTTTTAAAAAAGATATATTTTTAAGAAAAATCTCTAATAATGTCCAAAACAGAAAGAGAAATAGATGACCAAAAAAAGACAAAACTGGGGTGTGTGTATGTAATTCAAAGATTTAGAAACTTCCCAAAGATACTTAAGCTATTTGACTCTTAATTTATACTCTATATTAACTAACTTTAAATAAAACTGTTTGATATGATCTTCCTAAGTCAGAGCAAATGTAATACAGAATTCATATACTCTCAAATCTCTGCCAGTAACAGGGAATTTAAACTGAGCACTAACCAGCATTAATAACAACTTTCTTTCATATGCTTCTCCAAACTCCCAGAGTACTTTAGGCTCTCTTAAAATATTTTACGTAGTTATTGCATTATTCTTTGAAATCCTTGACTAAGCCCATTTTACAATCTGAGATACCAAGGTTCATAATAGTTAATAAATTTGCCTATATTGTTACAGAGCTTAGAATTTACCAGAAAAGGATTTATAATCTAACCCTGTTAAGACTCATCTAAATCTCTTCCTGTGTTAACAGTCCACCCTAAATTCTACACATTATCATGCTCAGTTTTTTCTTGTACTAGACAAGAGAACCTTTTCATTTCTGTATATTACAAACTCCATGAATTTTAACCTTTTTTCTCCTTCCAAATTACTCAAGGTAAAATACATTCCCAATCCTAACTTCCCATCAGTAGTTTCTTAATTCAGGCCAACAAACATTAAAATAAAGATTGCTCTCGAGCACAACTTTCCCTCTATACCTATTTTAAAACTACTATCTAAAAGATATGTGATTTAAACAGAAACAAGTAGTTAGTAGGCCACAGAGGGAGAGTTGAAGGTTTTATTTTTCCCACTCCTCAATTTCTTACTTATTTCAGCACTGCATACACTAAAGTCCACCTGACAAAAAGGCACATACTCATCATAAAATATAAATACCATACTACACAAAAGTCAACAGAACTAATTCCAAGACCTATGAATCTTGTTTATCATTTTTTTACATTGTTCTCCTAAGAAAACACTACTAGATAACGAATGGCATCAGAATTATTGACTTTATGTAAAAGTTCATAACAAATTATATAAATAAAACCTCAATTTCTACAAAACTTATTTTTAAAAACTATAGCAAAACAACAGATTTACTTAGAAATCACCTCTTCTTGGGGGCGTGGTAGTGTATGCCTGTAATCCCAGCAGCTCAGGAGGCTGAGGCAGTAGAATCAGGAGTTCAAACCCAGCCTCAGCAAAAGCCAGGGTTAAGCAACTCAGTCTCTTAAAAAAAATACAAAATAGGGTAGGGATGTGGCTCAGGGTTGAGTGCCCCTGAGTTTAATCCAGGGTACCTCCCACCAAAAAATTAAATAAATAAGTCACCTCATCCATGAAACCAATCACCAATACAGAGTATCACAAAATTAAGGTCCCTTTCCAGCTAATGAGATACAAATGCTGCTGAATATTTCTTCTTCTGGTACTTACAATGCCTGCCTTTATTGCAATCCCCATCCCTTACCCTTTATACTTAGGTAGGACTAAGTTCTACTGGAAATCTTTTCAATTGCCTTTGAATTTCCATCTAAAATGCTTTGATTCAGGCCCCAGACATATTTAATGAGGACTTTTATATACACTCATCTGACCTTTTTCTCCATTCTCACAATCCTCAATCCACCTTTTAAATTGCCTCCTCTTTCCCCCACAAAGCATTCTAAAACTTGAATCTGATCTGCAATTCCCTAACTAGTGAAATGCTTTCTCAATTTTATCTCCTCCTTATAACTATGAAGTATACCTTAATATCGTAAGAAGTCAAGAGAAATTCTGTACAAAAATAATCTGTTGTTACTTAATTTAACTTAGCTCACAAAATATAAAGATTGAAAGAAACCCCACAATTTCCAATGTTAATTTTTTCAACACAATATCCAAAGTTTCCAATGTGACATTTTCAGGATTACCCTATCAGAACAGTACACTTTAGTTCTGAAACTGATTCTACATTAAAATCTTCTGTCAAGCTTGCTAAAAACAAATTCCCAAGCTCCATTTCAGATTCAGTGACTTTGAATATCACCTAGGAATTGAAACTAGCATTTTTTAATGATCTCCAATAATTCTGATGTGTATCTATATTTGAGAACCCAAACAGAAACTCCTTACTTCACAACAAACTATTAGTAGACATAGTTACTTCCACAATGTTTTATACCTCTGATCAATCTAAGGAGTACCTATTCATCTTAAATATTCAGATAATGCCCATTCTAAAAAACTTACTCATCTCCTCTCACACCATCTCTCCTTTGATCCTCTAAACCTTTACAAAAAGTTTGCATATATTCATATACAGTCCTTCTAACCCATACAATCACGCCATGACATAGAATCTCTATTTCACAGGTAAGAAAACTCAATCTACTACAGGAAGGTTAAGAAATATGTTTAAACTGATCCAGCATTTGAACCCACATTTATTGACTACAAAGCGATAGTGTTTTCCATAGTGACATGCAACCTCTTATAGATCACTCAGAAGTACTGACTCATTCTTCAGTTTACACCTTCTTCAGTTTACACCTTTGTTTCCCTTTTTAGACATAACTATGCTTCCCTGAAGACAGGTATAAATCCTGAGTTTGACCTCAACATTTAGTTACTTGGTATGTTCTGTTGAATGAACAAGAAAAAGAAGCTCCTCAAAAGCCAGTACTATACTATTTAGGTTTCATTTATTGGATTCTTAGAACAAGCTCTGAATGTACTTCTTGTCAAACACATTTGGCCTGACCTGCAAATCTGCTGCTGGATTTATAATAAAACAGTGTATTTTGGCATTGTTTCAAACTATGAAAAACTACATGGAGAGGGAAAAAAGATCATTCCAAAAAATTAAAATATCTTTCTTACATTACCCTCTATCAAAATGAGGACTTCAAATTTTAATCTTCACAACAATTTCATCCCACAAGAGCAGACAGCCATAACAGAGTGGTTTTAAATGACTGAAATTTAAAAAGTAAAATTCATTAAGAATAGATGACTTGAGGGGGGACAGTAGAGGATAGGAAAGGTAGCAGAATACAACAGTCACTAATATGGCAGTATGTAAAAATGTGGATGTGTAACCGATGTGATTCTGCAATCTGTATTTGGGGTAAAAATGGGAGTTCATAACCCACTTGATTCTAATGTATGAAATATGATATGTCAAGAGCTTTGTAATGTTGTGAACAACCAATAAAAAAAAAAGAATAGATGACTTAATGAAATTAAGCACCAAATAGTGACACTCTTTTGGACAACCTACTTATGCTAACCAGTAAGCAATGCTTTTTCTCTATTAATATTCTCCCACATCTGTCATTTTTTTGAAACTAGAAATAAATACTATAGGTAAACACAAAGTAATTAGTATAGTTGCATATAAATGTAATGTCCTTCCTGCCTTGTTAATGTATCTGGTATGTAAAACATAGCACAACTACTTCCTTTTTGATACAGACTACATTACAAATGTAGTAAGTCAGCAAAACCAATATTTTTTTCTTTTTTCCACTGGCAGATAACTAAAGAAATGGTTATTCCCTTAACACATCTTTTTCATTTGGAAATAAAAAAGAAAAACTATCATGAAACAAAATCATATAATGGGAAGTACAAAGGGACTAGGCATCAGGAGTTCTGCTGGTTCTCTAACTTCTATTATCTTACTAAACTCTTGTGAGTCACTGGCTCCATTTTCTCATTTGTTTTAAAAAGTCGTTAGGTGAGGAGGGATCTGATTATCTTTGAAGTTGTTTCCCAAAATTCTGATTTTGAGACACTCCTCTTGTTGCATTTTTTCTAATCAGTTAACTGTGTTCTTCAAAGTCTAAATTCTTAAATAACAAACACATCTGAAATTGAATGTAAGTATTCAGTCTCCAACTGTTTGGTACAAGACACACAGAGTAAACTTCTATGAAGTTAACAATCTGATAACTTTCCAGAAATTGTCCCAATCTTGAATTCTTGAACAAGCAGGTGTCCTCTGACATTTTTAATAATATTAATAAGTTATAAAACGGTACTGGTCTGCTGAAACTTCACTAAGTGTTCCCTAGGTTCGAGTGACACATACTTTGCAGGTAAGAGCAAGCAAAAAAGGGAGAGAGCCTCGCAGCATTTCAACAACCCACAGTCACCTCAGTAAGATCCCGACGAGGCCTACACCACAAAGCTGAACCTCCCCACCCCCAGAAGTGCCAGCAGCCAATGTAATGAATGCTTCCGTCAACAACACACATTCCCCTTCCCACAGAACTGCTCACTCCCAACCGGCCATCTGGGGTTGGAATCAGCCGCACTACACCAACCTAAGAATCATTCTGGGTCCCAAAGGCCGAAAACTACTAGATTGCGGTTTCCCTGCGCATGGCTGCGGGAAGAGCAACACCCCCTCCCAACAATGATTAAAAAAAAAAAAAAAAAAAAAAAAAAAAGAATCAGTGAAGAGAGTAGAAACCAGGCCTAGGCGTCATTGCTGGAGAAAGAAATCCTGTTTCTCTCTCTGCAACGGGGAACAGTAGCATTATCTGCCCTTGCACTGATCCAAGAATGTCCAGGAACCTGCACATTAACTCATCCCCTCCTAGAATCCTAAAGGGAGATTAAAAACCCAATCTGCTTCATTCCCCAATCTATGCATTCCCTAAAGCTCTGGCATTGTTAAAGGTACCCTCAGTAGGAGGTGAAGCTAGGGCTAGAACATGGGTTCGGTTAAAAAATTAAGCTGCTCATGCAAGAAGAAAATCCCTTGTGGTCTGAGAGTAAAGTTTGAACCAACAGCAAGGGCGCGGACCCGAGCCGGGCCAAGCTGGGCTCCAGGGCAGGCCTGCGGAGGTTGACACTCCCTTGTTCCTCAGCAGCTCAGGAGGCGGCGTCCGGCCGCTCCGATCCGAACCCACGGAGCAGGACAAGGGCGCCGCCGCGGGGCTCGGGCCGGCGGAGGCCTGGTGGCCGCGGGACCTTCCCTACACTGCTCCCGCCTCCTTCCTCATTCCCACTTCCCGGTCCCCCAGCCCAGGCCCGAAAGGTAACGTCCGGGTAGCGACGGGGGTCTCGGCCACTGACCACACATTTCTTGCCGAGGAAAGTGAAGAGGGACTCATTCTCCTGCGGGGTGAGCAGCAAAGACCCCACATTGGTGACCTTCCGCGGGGGCGGCGGCTGCTGGCCGGAGCTCATGGTTTCGCCGGCGGGGCTGGGAGTCCAGGGCCGTCTCTTGGGCGAGCTCGTTTCCCCTCTCGGTGACAGGGGCGGGCAGAGGGATTCAGATGAGCAGCATCCCGAAGCTCCCGCGGAGCAGGGAGGAGGACAAGAGAAGGGGAAGCTGACGGAAGGCCGCCTTCGGGCCGTACTCAGAAAGGGAAGCTCCCAGCTCCCGCCCGGCTAGGCTAGGGCCGGATGGCCGTTGTCCTCGCACTCCGGCGACTGCGCTAAAATCCCAACTCCTCCTCCAACGCTCCCGCGGCGGCGGCAGCGGCGGCGGCCGCACAATCCAACATGGCAGCGGGGGCGGACGAGACCACGGGACGCAAGACGCGGGGGAGCGCGCCGGAAACGCGCGGCTGCGGCTGCGGCCTGGAGCCTGAGAGTAACCTCTGGGCTTGCTGCGGGCCTTGCTGGCCGGCCTGAAGCCCAGCCCTCTTCCGGCCCGGCGCGGGCCGCGCGGGTCGCTCAGGGTCTGCGGTCCCGGTTGGGGTCCTCGACCTCCGGCTTCTCTGCTCACTGTTCGGGAACCCGAGCCCAGCCGCTACTACTTGGAGAGACGACGTGGGCTGGCTACTATGGCGTAGCAGTCTGCCTCCCTTCTGCGGGCGCACACCTTGGCGTAGTAGCGGGGAGCAGCAGGTCCCCCTCCTAGGAATAGCAGTTTCTCAGGGGGACGGAAGTGGGGCGCTCAGGCCGCGGGTCCTGAAGGGCTGGAACCTGGAGACGAAGATTGGAAAGAGCTCCCGGTGCTGCTGGCTCCTGGTGACGGTCAGAGCCGCAGGTGCCTGGCGTCTCTCAAACTTTGTCCAAACTTCGACATGGACAATGAAGGAACAAACAGGCCTCTCCCAGGACTGTGGAAAGAGATTTTTATGGATGTCACAAAAAACGCACTTGAGAAGAGACGTTATCGCCCTGCCGGTATGCCGTGGCACGTGGGATAAGTGTATTTGCAACATTTAAACGCAGATTCTTGTATGGGCGCTGAACACGTTTGTTTTTCCCTACCTCCATCAATTGGAAAATATTCCCTTCCCCCACCTTTTCCTCTATCTTAAACCCCGAACGCTTTGTTTTTTTATGAGCTAAATTAATGTGCCTATTTGGAGATGTCATCCAGAAAAATATCTTCTCTGCTTTACTCCCTAGAAGTAAATCTCAAAAACTTTTTAAAAACTTGTATGTATCAGAGTATTAAAAATTAACCCCCTTTGTTGGGAAAGTCAAATACTAGGCCCTTGTAAAATGAAATTTTGGGATATGGAAATAATAAAATGGGCTGTAGTGAATTATAAAACATGTATGACTTATCTCTGTATTAAGCATATTGGAGTTTATTGTATGAATTTTACACATCATTTGCTAATTACAAAGTTTTAATAAAGTTGTATTGAACTTAAGACGTCTATCCAGTGATGGTTAAGCTTTCAACTTTTCAACTCTCTTCAACTTTTTCAACTATCTGATGTTAATATCTTTTAACAGCTCCCATTAGAAATCTCTAATGTACTAAACAGTTATAATAAATCATTCTCAATTCACTTTGAAAATAGAAAAATTTTAAAGCTTCCCTTAATGAAATTGAGCTGGAAAAAAAATCTTCAAAGGAAAATGAAAGCATATAACCTTGGAAGTTCTCACATTATATATGGATATTTCAAAATTAAATTTGTTAAATGTGAGGTGAAAAGTGAGCAAAAAACAGTTATTTATAAAATATAAAATTGGGTTTAGGAAGGTAGTAGTAAAAATGTAAACCTGGGGTTGCCTCTGAATAACACACTAGTAATAGAAACCCAAGAAATAAATCGGTTTGTCATTTATTAAAAATGCACCCCTTCCAAGTTGAAAGCACAGTGACAACAGAAAGCATTACACATTCTTGAAAATGATAGAAATTAGGACCCTCTTTTTCTTTTTTTGAGGGGGGCGGGGGGGGGGCAGGATGTGTACTGGGGATTGAACTCAGGAGCACTATACCACTGAGCCATATCCCCACCCCTATTTTTTTGTATTTTATTTAGAGATAGGGTCTCACTGAGTTGCCCAGTGCCTCACTGTTGCTGAGGCTGACTTTGAGCTTAAGTCCTCCTGCCTCAGCCTCCTGAGCCCTCTTTTCAAACCTGTCAACAGCTATACACCAAGAGCATAGGCTTCGGATAGGCCCAGATTGAAGTTCCTTATTCCTCTTAGAACCTTTTGGACTTGAGAAACGTTTCTTTTCTGGCTCAGTTTCTTTATCTGTAAAATGAAAATAATTTCTGTTTTATAAAGGTATAGTATAAATAGGGATAGTTATTCATACTTCAGAGTTGTAAAATAAGATGGCCATAATGTACCTGGTACATAGTGGCTACTGAAGTTATTGTTGTCTGTTATTTAACATCCTTGCCTATGGTCTGTTCAGCTTTCTCTTAGGTAAAGATCAAGAGTTGAGTGAATTACATATTTTCAACTCTGCTCTATCTAAGCCTTATTATCCAAAAACTGTCCTCAAATTTAAAACTACATAATTCTTGAAATATATGTTGGTGAATTTGGAGCATAATCTCTCAGTAAAATTTCTAATTAGGCTATATGTTGTGAAAACTCAGCTACATGTATATCCCCATATGTCAAAATAGCAAAGCTTTTTTTAATATTGTAAATCTAGAAATGGAATCCTATTATTCTGTAATCAATAAAAATTCAGGGGCTGGAAATGCAGGTAAGTGCAAGAGCTTGTGCTTAGAATGTGTGAAGTCCTGGGTTCAATCCCAGCACAAGAAAAAAGAAAAACCTAGCAATTTTTTTTCCTGTTCTTTTTTAAAATTTGTTATTTTTAGATACATAAGACAGTAGAGTATATTTTAATGTAAAATTCATACTTGCAGAGTAACTTATTAAATCTCATTCTTGTGGTTGTACATGATATGGAGTTTTACTGTGGTGTATTCATATACAAACTTGGAAAAGTTGTGTCCAACTCATTCCCTCTCTCTTCTCTTCATTATCCATTATCAACTGAACTTATGTCCTTCCCCTCCCCACCCCTTGTGTGTTAGCATCCACATATCAGAGAACATTCGACCTTTGGGATTGGCTTATTTCACTTAGCAAGGGTACTCAATCTTTTTTTTTAATTGGTTCTTTTTAATTTAACATGGCAGCAAAATCTACTTTTATAAAATTAAACAAGCGTGGGATATGTCTTATTAGGAATATATCTTATTAGGACCCATTCTTGTGGGTGTACACAATGGTGGGATTCACTTAGATATTTTCATATTTGTACATAGGAGAATTATGTTAGATTTATTCTACCATCTTACCTATTTCTATTTCTGCTCCTTCCTTTCATTCTCTTTTGACTAACCTACTGAACTTTCACTTCTTCCTTCCCCACCCCCTTTATTGTGGTTTAGTTTCCACCTATCAGCAAAAACATTCAACTTTGTTTTGAGGGGATTGGCTTATTTCACTCAGCATGATAGTCTCCAGATCCATCCATTTACTGGCAAGTGTCATTCTTCTTTATGACTGAGTAATATTCCATTGTATGTATATACCTCCATTTCATTATCCATTTGTCTTTTGATGAGCATCAAGGTTGGTTCTATGACTTAGCTATTGTGAATTGTGCTGCTATAAACATTAATGTGGCTGTGCCACTGTAGTATGCAGATTTTTAAATCCTTTGGCTATATGCCAAGGAGTGGAACACTGGGTCAAATGGTGGTTCCATTCTAGGAATCAATCTAACAAAAGAGGTGAAAGATCTCTACAATGAAAACTACACAACCCTAAGGAAAGAATTTGAAGAAGACCTTAGAAGATGGAAAAATCTCTCATGTTCTTAGATAGGAAAAATCAATATTGTCAAAATGGTCACACTACCAAAAGCACTATACAGATGGAATGCAATTCCTACTAAAATTACAATGTTGTTCTTCATAGAAGTAGAAAAAGCAGTCATGAAATTTGTTTGGTAAAATAAGAGACCCCGAATAGCCAAAGCAATCCTTAGAAAAGTGAAGCAGGAGGCATCCTTATGTCAGACTTTGATTATACTACAGGGCTGTAGTAACAAAAACAGCATGGTATTGGTACAAAAACAGGCATGAAGACCAATGGAACAGAAGAGAAGACACAGAGACAAACCGACATTAATAGCAGTAATCTCATGGTGGACAAAGGTACCATAGACATACAATGGAGAAAAGATAGCCTCTTCAACAAATGGTGCTGGGAAAACTGGAAATCTATACATACATAATAGAATGAAATTGACCCCTCTTTCTCACCCTGTACAAAAGTCATCTCTAAATAGATCAAAGACCTCAGGAGTAGACCAAAACCCTGCACATACTAGAAGAAAATGTAGGTTTAACATATTGGCACAGGAATTGACTTTCTGAACAAGACTCCTAAAGCACAAGAAATAAATAAAAAATTAATAAATGGGATGGCATCAAACTAAAAAGCTTCACGGCAAAAGAAACAATCAAGAACATGGAGAAAGCCTATACAATGGGAGAAAATATTTGCCACCTGCACCTCAGAGCGTTAATTTCTAGGACATACAAAAAACTCAAAAAGTCTAACACCAAAAATCCAAATAACCCAATTAATAAATGGGCAAATGAACTAAACAGACACTTCATAGAAGAAATACAAATGGTCAACAAATATATGAAAAAAATGTTCAAAATCTCTAGTAATTATTAGAGAAATTCAAATTAAACTACAATGAGATTTCATCCCACTCCAGTCAGAATTGTAATTATCAAGAATACAAGTAGCAACAAATGTTGGCAAGGATGTGGAGAAAAGTGAATGCTCATACATTGTTGGCAGATTGCAAATTGGTGCAACCCATCTGGAGAGTAATTTTTCTGTTAGAAATGCCACCTTTTTGAACTTCTAGATCACCAAACTATTTTGAAAGAGAGATGTGGAAGAGAGCTGGGGGGGGGTATGAGATGGGAGGTGAAGGAAATAGGTGTACAATGGAAGACTCTATCCCATGCTCAGAACTATTGAATTCCAGTCATTTTACAACCTTTTATTAGCCTAGACTATTTATTGTTGGAATTGTACACTTTCTTTCAAAAAGTTTTAAGTTTTGTCCAAGTTCACTTTTCTATTTGCCCTTATTATCTTTTCTTTAGGCTTGAAGACTGAAAATTATGGCCATAATAGACTTTCTTTTTCATGCCTCAATATTTAATTTTTCCTCAAAATTTTAAGTAGAGTACTTTGCCCACAAAATCACAATTTAAGTTCTTATTTTCCACCCTTTTTGCTTTTCTCTAGACCTTTTTCAACTCCTTGATATTATAAAATATGGAAAATGTAAGCAATTTTGCTGTAAATGTGATTTCCTTGTTTGAGATTTTCCTCCTTCCCATACATAAAGGATAGTATTTTTCCACATTCATCCTGAGATCTGTAAATACTGGCTGTATTTGTTTCAAAAATTTAGCAAGTCCTTTCTGTCTTTCATTCTCGATAGTATATCCTCTCTTTAGCTGAACACTAGACATCTTTCACTCTGTTTTCTTTGGCATTTTCTTATCTCAAATTCTTTTTACCCAGTTTGAGAGACTGGATTTCATCCAGGAAATAAGCATTCTATTTCCCTTCAACTGAGAAACTTGAAGGTTTTTAAGCAAGGTTTAAAAGACTAGAGGTTTTTTTTTATCATCACATATACACATAAAAATACATATTCTGTATCAAAATTATTAAAATACAACAAAGAAGAAGAAAATTCTTGCATTTAATTTATTTTATTTGACTTTCCTTGCCACAAATAGAATCTATTCTTGTTCTTTTATTCTCTTCTTTCTCTGCTACAATCCTCTAAGGCAAACCCCTCATTTTGACAGAAAGCATTAAGGGTAGCTTATTTATGGAAGAGTGGGCATATTATCAGATGCATTCTCTGCTATTAGCATTATACTTCTCAAATTTCTCTTGTCCTAGTCCTCTGTTATTCATTTTCTTTACAAATGTCATTGATTATATATCACTATAAATCCTCTATTCCCTTAGTTAATGTTCATAATTTAAAATGCAGTGGCACCCGTCCCTGTGGGGGAACATGGAAGTAGTGGCACATCAGGATCTATGGCATTCAGAGCCATTGTAGGCATAATTACTGGTACAGACATACTGCTCGGCTATGGCAGAATTGAATTATAGAGACAAAATAGCAGCAAATCTGGATACTGCAGGGGCGGTGAATGTCATTTCTCTCAGGCAACCTCCAAGTGTCCTGGTTTTAAAATGTTCACCTTGTAAAATATCTTTGCACATTTTATGTAAATGTTGCATATTAGCAGTGCTTAAGAGAATTTGTCCTAGTACATGTTCTTCCAAGTTAAATGTTGAATGTTTTATTTTTCACCAACAAAAATCTTGAAAAGTAAGCAAACTATATTTTTCTTCCTCTCCCTTTTAAATTCAACTTAACTACAAGCATCTTTGGTGGGGGTGAGAGGGGTGAGGGGGCTTACTCTTTAAGAACAGAAAAGCTTAGTTACAACCCATTCAGATTCTAAAGATGTTAGATTTTAGTGGAAAATTGAATTCTTATCCATGCTAATGAAGTACCAGTTATAGTTAATTACAATTATATGGCCTAGTCTCCAGATACATAATACACACCTTTCCACATACCAATTGGAAAAGCTAAGGATGATATTTTTCCTGGGATGCTTCTTACTGATATTCTGGCTAATGCTCTTTAACTTTAATGAATATTCAATGGATCTTAGCTTAATTATTCCAAATGAGAGAGGAGAAACATTATCTTCTCTATTATAATGTGCTCAAGGTTAAGCTCTAGGTGAGTAGGCAACTTGGACACTTGGGATTAGGATGCCGCATATCCCTACTATTTCACTGATAGTATTGTCTAAAGTATATTGTCACAATACGCAAAGGGATCAGGGTCATTTTGGGTGAATTGGGCTGACAAGGAAAAAACAACACAACCTTTTGGGTTCAGGTCAGCTCTGCAGCCTCAAGAATCAAGCTTCCATGCTGGAGGGCACAGAGAGCAAGGGAGGCAAAAGGCAGGCAAGAGAGCGAGCACACCTGAAATGCCCTATTTATTGGGGAGAAGCCATTCATAGCATATTCCACCCAAATAAGGCCAGGGGTCAGGTTTTAGGGGGTCGAGTCTAGCTTCATGATGTCTTGTGATCAGTAGATTGATTGACATCTTGGCAAGTCACACCCATCTCAGGTGCCTAGCGGGAACACAGGCAGAATGAGAGGAAAGGGCACAGGTGTGTCCCACAGCCCAAAGAGCATGCAATGGCAGGCCAGTTCTCCCATATGCTCAAAATGCACATAGCTCACGCACACAGTCCATGGGTGGCTCACGACAGTATATAGTCTCCTCTGCCACATTACTCTTTTAAAATCAATTTGTATATTTATAAAATTGGTGAATTCATGTAATTTTAAATTGCCACAGTACTGAAAACTTAACATGAGACAAAATAGAAATTCCAAACTCACTTCTCTACCCTGACTTACTCTCCTCACAGAATTTACTTTGAACTCTAAATTATTTTTTCTGATGTTTATAGATATATTTCTAAATAATATGCCAAGTTGCTGTTTATAGACTGATCAATTTAAAGTTTTACCTATTATCTCCCTTAAACTACCACTTCACCATTTCTCTTCCCCAAATATCGTAATAGCATGATTTGTGTTAAATTATTATCACACAAATAATGTGTGTTATTCACGGAGTCAAGAGTATTTTACATTCTTTGAAACTTTGTTTTTCTTCTCAGTAATCTCCTCAAACTTTCTTCTAATTTTTTTGAGAGAGAGAGAGAGAGAGAGAGAGAGAGAGAGAGAGAGAGAAATTTTTAATATTTATTTTTTGTTTTCGGCAGACACAACATCTTTGTTTGTATGTGGTGCTGAGGATCGAACTCGGGCCGCACGCATGCCAGGCGAGCACACTACCGCTTGAGCCACATCCCCAGCCCTCTTCTAATTTTTTTTAAACAACTATAAAATCACTCTCCATAGTTGATGTGGATAATAAGATCTATTCTCTATGATTCCATATTAATCTGGACCATATCTAGATGGCTGCTGTTTAGAATTTTCTTTAGTTACTATTCTTGGATTTCTCTTTACCTCCTTTGTTTGTTGAACCTTCTGTTTCTTGGGACTTACTTTATCTGTCTTTGTTTACTCCCTTGTTTGGGTAGTATACATTGTTTACGGGCTTCCTAAGAAAAAGTGCATAGAAAGTCAACTCTTTGAGACTTTGTGTATTGCAAAATATGTTATTCTGATTTCATCCTTGAATGATGATTTCATAGTGTATAGAGTTTCAGGTTAAATGTCAGTGTTCTTTAAAATTTTAAGGTGTTATTCCATTGATTTCTAATTTTAAGCATCACTGTTGGCATCCCGCATTCTGATCAGATCAGATCCTGACAGTCTGTCAAAGGCCCATGTGTTGAAGGCTTGGTCCTAAGCCTGTGGTGTTATTGGGAAGTAATGAAACCTTTCAAAAGTGAGGTCTACCAGAAGGAAGTTTTGTCATTGGGGGCATGGCCTTGGAGGGTATAATGGGATTCCAACCCCTCCTCTTCTTTCCAGGAAGAAATAAGACCCTCAGGTGAACAGGCCTCCTATTGTATATTCCTGCCATACATACTGCCAATATAGACCAAAAACAACAGGGTCAATTGACAATGGACTGGAACTCTTGAAATTGTGAACCAAAATAAGCTTTTTCCCTTATTAACTTGATTATTTTAGGCATTTTGTTATAGAAACAGAAAATTGACTAACACACTTTATATGTGACTTTATTATCTCTGAAAAATTTTAGGATGTTCTATTTGTGGAATTCTGAAATTTGATGATTGCAATTATGGAATCTTTTTGCATTCATTGTACTGTGTTTTCCATAGTCCCTTTAAATCTGAAAACTCATACTTTAATACTGAAAGTTTTTCTTGTGATATTTTTTTTAATCATTTTATTCCCTCCATTTTTACTGGTATTCTGGCTAATACTCTTTAACTTTTTAAAAGTCATTCTTTTTCTGGAATGACTTTTGGTCAAATTTCAGACTTCCCGTTCATCCTATCCAGCTAGAAACTACACAAACTTTTCACTGTGAAGCTGGTTCAGTGAACTTGCAACTGTTGTCATCTTTGGGCACAGACCACTGCTAAAGTTGGGAACTGGAAACTAGAATCTCTTCTGAGCTTCTAAAAGCCAGATGTTTCTGTTGCTGCCCTTGCAGAATCATTCCCTGGGCCACTTACTTCATCACTTTATGTGCTTTGACATTAAAGTTACCCATGAATGCTTCTAATTAGAGAAAGGCCACAGATCTGTGTCCTAGCTTCCAGAGAGCTTGAGATTTCATGTTCATTTTTAGGGATCTGTATCTTAGTAAGTCAAAAACTTCCCGAATATAGGAAGTATATTCAAAGGTACTCAGCAGCTAGTTAATGCAATTGAGGACAGTTGAAACTCCAGGTCAGTGTATAACTGGGGAGGAGGATTTCTGAAGACAAAACAATATTATAGGACTATTCAACCTGAATAATACTTGATTTCCAATTTTATCAAGATAATAACATTTTTTTGTGCTGTGTTACTGGGTACTATATACATAAAACAATTGTAAAACTAGGAAGTAAGGGGTCTTATTTATTTCATTTTATGTTCCTATACAAAGTCTTTCATATGAACTAGCAATGGTTCCCCCCACACACATTAATTATGTTACTTGTTATTGGAAAGTTATTAATGGTCAAATAAATTGGTACTATAAGTTCATGAACTTGGATATTATTTATCTATGAATAGTTGTTTAATTGATTTATTAAAGAAAATTAAAGTCATTTTAACATATGATGTTATCAAACCCAATGATGTACTTTTTTTTCCATTTGCAAATTATAATTACTTTATAAATATTCATTTCCTTCATTAGCCTAAAGACTCTCAGAGAGCTAATAGCATGTTTTATTCATCTTTATATCTTGTTATGAAATAGAACCTATTCAATATTCAATGATATTAGTAGACCAAATGACCACTTCTGATTCACTGAAATTTATATGAATATTTTTTATCAGGTACAAAATTAAGCACACATGTTCAGAAATTAAGTCACGAAAACCTATAATCTTGTCCATACTCTTCTACATAATACTAAGTATGTGGTATTCCTAGAGCCCCTGGAGAGAAACTATATACACAGAGTCTGCATTAGGATCAGTAGAATAGACTATCAGGGTGGATAATCTATATTATTTTACACCCACAGAAGGAATAGGAACAAGGGGTGTGACCAAATCAATAGAAAGGAATGACTGATAGCCACCTAAAATGGCCCAGCAAATTAATTCAAATCCAGAAGATGAAGGGATTTTTATTTATTGATCAAATATAGGGGTTGATGGGTCCAGTCTGAAAAGAAAAATGAGGGCTTTCTGGGAATCATAGGTTTTAACATGATGTGATTGTTAGAACAGTAAATCAAGTCTTGATTTAAGATTGGAAATTCCGGAAGCATCCAGAAGCAAGTTCAATACTCAGAAGTACTAGGAATGGAAATAAAATTAAGAACCAGAACAAAAGGTCAGTAGACTGGCATCCCAGGAATTTGGAAAATGGACAAGTAGCACTGAAAGTATGATTCCCTTAGCAGCATTAGCATCACTTACTTTTTAGAAATGCAAATTCTTGGGTGCCACTCTTGACCTGAATAAGAAACTCTTGGGATTAAATTCATCAATCTGCTGTTAATCCCCACTTGATTCTGAAGGACTGAACACTGAAACTCTGAGAGGACATCCAAGGGATTAAATGTAGTTCACCAACACTAACCACCACCTTCCTCCCTCCCCAAGTATATAAAGCATATTGCATTATATCCACTATATCTGAATTACTTTAATGTGGGGGAAGGGAACCCATAATGAACCACTCCTCAGTCTAATACCTAGACAGGGTAGAATCTGCAGGTGAAATGTCTTTGCTGTTCACATCACATACCTTTGTTTAATTCATTTATTTCTATGGGGTGCTGAGGAATGAACTCAGGGCCTCACGTGTGCTAGGTGAGAGCTCTACCGCTGAGCCATAACCCCAGCCCCCAGAACAATTATTAAACGTGAGCAGGGATTAGCTGTTCTAATCCGAGTCCTAATAGTAACTAGTCATGTAATCTTAGTAAAGTGATTTGACCTCTGTATGTTTCTGTTCATTCATTTGTGAAATGAAAGGAATGAATTAATGTTTGCTGAGGTTATTTTCAGTTCAAAATTATAGAACCAAGTCCATTTTTTTAAATTTAATAAACACAAGGCAATTTAAAAAGCAATGGGTAAAAAGCAGTACAAAAGAGAATATAGACAATGTTATATTTTTACTATTACAAAAATCTTTTGGCAGTGTGAAAATGAATATATAAACCTTCTATGTCTAATTATTGCAAGAGGAATGGTAACAATTGCAATCCACTGAACATAAAAATCCTTGTTTTAATTACGTCAGAACAGAAGAAATGGGTAATTGGTGACTGTGATGTCGTGGAATTATTGATCTAGCATGTTATCATTTATATTCAAAACTAGATTGCCCAATTCTTGATAATTATTAGTCATGACTCTCAATTTCTCATGACTAGAAGTTAGCGTTATTAGTTGTTTGTTTTATTTGTAATAGGTAAGAAAAAACATTGAACACTAAAATAAGTTAGCCAGTCAGTGGTCACGTTAGAACAAGTTCCTTATTCTTTTTTCAGGAGTCATTCAGCTCAATATCTTTATTTAGAAACAATGTGTTAGATCTGGCAGAGGCCTTAGCAATTATGTAGTTCAAACTACTCATTCACCTATACCTAAAAATGGAAAAGGCAAAAATGGATAAAAGAATATGTAGATATATTTGGTTTGAAACATAGCAATAGCTGTTGATTAAATGTGTCTAAAATTTTCACTGAGAGGCAATGTAATATATAGACAATAATGCAGACAGAAAGTCAAGTAGACCTGGGTTGAAGACCAGCTCTAAAGTGGTCTCATTACTTACCTGCCCTCTACCTCAGTTTTCCCATCCAGTGCAATGGAAATAAAACCTGTGTCATGCAATGATTGTGGGAAGTAATTTTGCAATAATGTATGTAATAGCACCTGCTATAAAGCCTAGCACAGAATGGTTACTCAGTAAATAATAGCTATTACTACTAAATAGAACTAAGGCCTCACAAGTCTCCTAAAAGCAAAATTTTTAAGAAAGGAGGTAGGACACCAGCAGCAGCTTCTTTGATTTGAAGGTTTCTCAATGCATTCTTGCCTTTGTATTCACTGTATGCCAAAGAGTATCTGGACTTATATAAACAGAAATACAGTTTACACTCTATTAGTCAAGTTCTGGACTGTGGCACTCTGAGGGGACACCTTTTGCTAATAATTACAATCCTAGGCTGCAAGTGAAGAACTCCAACAACTTGTGCTCAGCCGTGCATGAAAAGCAATGCCAGAAAATGTTTAGGGAAAAATAATACTTGAATACAAACTGTCCTTTCATCAAAGTCCAATTATTATTTGTCTCTGCATAATCATCTCTGAATCTTGATTTCACTTGCTACCAGGAATAAAAACCAATCTTTTTTCAGTTCCTGAAACATTGGAGGTTTCTATTCAGTTTAGGTTTAGATTCTTACTTTCAATTCTAACACTGTTATACCTGAGACTTTAGGAAGCTTGGGCATCAAAACTCCTCAAGGGTTGTATTGATCAGGGTAAAGCCTGGGAAGTAGAAGATATTTTAAGTTTTTAAAACAGAATGAATTTAATGCAGGAATTAATAGCATGTTGGAAAGTCAGAGATCATGAACAAATACAGAGATCAGCAGTAGAAGAAAGTCAGCTTGAGGCTGGAGGACCAAAGGGAGAAGGTACAATTAGAGTAATCTAGTAGAAGCTAAAAGCACAGCTGATTCATTCAGTGGGACCTGGACAAAGAGATATCCTCGGGGAAGAGAGAAGGGGAGAAATTTCCTAACTTCTGATTTTTTTCCACTCCTCCAGTATCCTGCTAGTGCCTCTTGCTGGCTCAAACCTGCTGGAAGCCAGCAGAATTGGGAGCTAGGAAGTGTGCACTGTGGGATATGGGCTCGCTATAACACAAAACACAGCAGAAGAAGGTCGATAAAGTGTTTTGAAAGCATATAACCAAGTATAGGTAGAATAATATTTACTAATAAAACCTTAGCAGGCTATATTTGGTCTTCTAAGTTTCCAGTGTCTATATATCATTAAGAGCTAGCAGCACATGTGTCCCAATTCTAAATTTATTTCCTCATGACTGTACTTTTCCCATTTAGTTTCTGTTTATGACTAGCTTTCAAATTATTAGCTGATAACAATTCAGTATATGACCTTTACTGTTCTATATTTTCCTGTAATAGACACCTACTCTTCTTCGAAGCTGATGTCCATGATTTCAAGAAGCAGTGCCCACATTTGTATTTTGTGACCTTGCCCTCTGGCTCTGGAAGAGTGGACCAAGAATGAACACCTTATCTCAGCTGGGCCAATTGAATTGGTCTCCTGAGCTGGGCCTCTTATATTTCCTAGATGTCAGTGTAAGCTAAATGCATTACGTCACAGTACGTAGATTTGGAAGAATGCAGGAAGGCCATGTTCTGTACACACAAAAGAAGAGAAAGAAATTTACATAAAAAAAAGCACAGTGAAGTCATCTTGGGGAAAGAAGCAAAGTTGGGAGATCTTGCCCTCAGCGCCGCCGGGGAAGGAGATTCAAGTAAGAGCAACCCTGACAGCTTTCCAGTGATGAGTTTCAGACCCTCAGGAAGCCCAGTCTCTCTTCCTTCTCTTGGATTCTGAGAAATACTACATCATCTTATATAAATTCCTCTTTTGTGGATTTTTTTCCAGGGATTTTTCAATTATCTACAAGTAAAAGGTCCCCAATGAGATAACATTTTAACTAATTTGAACAAAGTAGTTTAAAAATTAAATAACATTCTCATTTTCTCACATTTCCATTTTTTTCCCTCCTTCAAGACACAGACAGTGGAATACTGGTCCTTTTTTTTCCTTGAAACTCTTCATACTTAAACTTTTGTGTTGTGTTCTGTTAGGCTGGGATTTTGAATTGATGAGAAAGGAAAGCTTCAAGAAGCATCAGAACTGACTTGTTCGTATTGACTTACTTTGTAAGTAATGATGGCATCTACATGTGTGCACATTAAGGTTCTGACACACATGAGAAGAATGTCACTCTGTCACAATTTCCTGTTTTAATGCAAGTCCAGGCAACATCTCAGTCTACCTAGGGCTCTCCCAGCACCACTGGATTTACTGTGTCATAAGGTACAGCCTGAATTTACTGGTCAGTTTTCTTTGGCTCTTGCGTCCATACTAAATTGGCCCAAGTTTTATGACAATTGGAAAAGGTTGTAAAAAGGCATTCAGTGGAGTCTATGCCATAACTATCCAAACAGGGCCACCAAACCTCATTCTTATTGGAAAGACATGGAAGGAATACCAATATGCCCCTTCTTTGGAAGGAGTTATATTGACATGTCTCAGAACACTGAACCCCCAGAAATGTTCCCAAGATACCAATCTCCTATATTTAATGCTATTTATATTGTATATCTCCCTGGCACTCATTTGTATGACTAAAAACTAAGTATACTTGCAACTTCCTATTCTATAGATCATTTCAAATGCAGTGTTATTTTATGCAGTGAACTAATGTGATATCAAGTAGAATAGGAAAATGATCCAGGGGAGTCAAACTCTGCTTGAAAAATGAGCTGACCTGGGTGTCTCACAATATCCTTTCAATAAATGCCCTTCTACTTTAGTTAGCTCAGGACAGTTTCTGTTGCTTGTAACTGGAACATCTAGACGATTCTGAAATTTGTACCATCAAAATTTCAGGCAATAAATCTTCAGGAAAATTCAGTTATTTGGAATGGGTTTTCTAGTTGTGATGAAGCAAGAAGATTTTGAGATGGGTAACTAATATCAGGCAACATGAAATTCCTTTATTTCCTCTGTTTATGAGAATCTAGAATCTATAGAGATTCTAGAAAGCTTTAGGACAGGGATCAGCAAAGAGCAGAGTCAAGTTGCAACAGAAACTTCATGATCCACAAAACCTCAAATATTTATTCTCTGGCTCTTTACAGAGTTTGTCATCTCTTGCTTTAGGTAATTGCATAAGTTTCTGCCAACAAATAATAAAAGTATGAGGAATCTAAGAATTGGGAGATAGCATTAGATAGACTATCCAGGAAGAATGACAAATTCTAGTCTGTAGATTCTTGACTCAGAGTATAGCCTGATACTCAGTGATATTCTATGATGATTCTAAAAGGATTCATCTGGTAGAATTGAGATAGCCAAAAGTAAAACATATTCCATTTGATCCAGAGTTGCTAGATATGAATTCTAGTATTTAAAATACTTTGTAATGATGTAGGTAATGGCTATAAAATTAATTTATAACAAAGAAATTCACTGGTTATCTTATTGTACATTTCTTAAAGGAATTGTTGAAACAGATTTATTTATTTATTTATTTGCAAAACTGACAGCTGTTCAACTGTGCTGATTTTTCTGGTGACAGCAAATAGTTCTTGGATATTTTTGAAGAAGGAAAAGGGGATACACACATTTAATATGTCCCTTCAGGATTTTTAAACGCAAGCAAGAAAATAACTAATTTTCAAAGAAATTTAGAATGTATAAAGCATATTTTGAAAATAGTCACTTGGAATTTTGTTCATCATTATATGATTTTAAAATTTAAAGTAATAAATCTGTCATCTATAAAATCTTGTACTTTTAAACTTAAATATTTTGAAATTATCTAACCTATTTAAAATTTTTAAAATAAAAGCTTTTGCATGCTTTATATTGGCCAAAACTATATGAACATATTTTTCAGCCTACAAGAAATTTATTATCAAAATTTCAGCAAATTCATCACAGGTGGATGCAATGGAAAACCTAAGTATCATGCCTGAGTAGGTAAAATTAATGGTGGATTTCTTCCATTGTATCTCCATATTTTTTGTAAAGTGTTTTTTTTAACCATACCTACTAAAATAGAGTAAAGCCACAAACTCATAACTAAAACTTTAGATTATATGTAAAAAGAATTAAGTTAAGTTTTAAAAAATTATGAAATGCATTCAATCGTATTGGATGTATTAAAAAGTATTATCAATATTTTAGGGAAAACTAAAAGTTAATTTTTTTTTTACTGTTAACACATTGACTTTTCAAAAAAACCCTATCATTGATATTTTTAAATAGTTTATCTACTTTGTATCTGTTTGATTTTTTTATCATTAAGTATAAAGCTAGATGCTCTTTATCAAACTGAAGAACTTCTGGTCTATCCCCAATTTACTGAGAGATTTTCCTTTTAGATGAATGGTAAATTTTAACAAATGCTCTTTCTGTATCTTTAAGATAGACTCATAAGACTTTTTAAATCTATTGCTGGGTAAATTGTACTGCTTGATTTTTAAAAGTTGAAAACAATCTTTTATTCTAGAAGAAACTCTGCTTGATAATAATGTAGTGTTCTCTTTTTACATATTGCTTATTTCTGTTTTAAATATTGTGTTACAGATTTTTGTGTCGATGGCACATTGGTCTAAGGGATAGAGATCATCTACCAGTTCTACTGACTGAAGGGGTTTTCTGATATTGACTTCCCAGATTTCCAAGGAATTCCAGTTCCAGCATGCCTTGATATCCCATTATTTCATGTTGAGCTTCCTTATAACCACTGTTCCAAGTGAACATCTCTCCCACAATTGGATCTGCCTTATGAAACAACTTTCCCATGGTCCCTGAAGCTGCAATCACCACTGGTTCCTGTTTATTCCCAGTGGTGATTATTTCCAGTTAGACCCCAGGCACTCCTGTCTTCCTACTGCAGATACAGTCTGACATGGAATTTAGAAATCCTTTGAAAGTCCCTGGAATTCTTTAAATGACAATAAAAGTAACTCCAGCACCCAGTAGGGCTGGCATCTCTGCCCACCAACGCATAGCACTTTGCCCTTCCTAAAGTTTTCTACATTGTTATGCTCTAAACTCCTCAATATCCAGGCTGTATCAGTGATTCATCATTTTTCCTTTCCTTATATATATATATTATATATATTTTTTTTCTTCTCCACTGGCTCTTTGTAATCAGTGTATAAATATGCTCATATATCTTTTAAATTAAAATGAAAGCTACTTTTATTGAAACAAGTAAGCCATTAAAACAAGTAAATGAATAAATAATCTACTTTGATTGTTTAGTTACTAACTTGAATCTTGCCTCTCCACAGCCAAGCTTCTAAAGAGTGGCATGCTGTCATTATTTCCATTTTTTCTCCTTTGTCTCTCATTAAGTTGGCAATATGAGCTTATTTTTCACCCTTAACATTTGAATGACTAAGGGCACCAATGACTTAATAAGTCCCTGAAAACTTTTAGTGAGGTGACATATTGGCAGAATTTGACATCTTCTCCTTCTTTGCAGGCTCCACCATCCATCAATTTGGTGTCTAAGTCCGCCACTTATGTGATCACTCATTTTGTTTTCTCTGTGGCTCTGCATCTTGAATATTGATTTCACCCATAGTGTTATCATTTTTTGTCTTTTCTTTAGCTTTGAATATAGTAAGGGGGGAGATCCCAAAAAGGTTTAGGAATTAGGTTAATTTTTTAAATACTATTCATTAGAATACTATAAGCTAGCATTACTGAGTACTTATTACATGTCATTATTATTGCATGTCAGACACCTTATTCAATGATTTGGATATAATTCTTATTTAATGTAATTCTTTCTGGTTTATAAGAGGTATCACTAACCACACTTTTCAAATGTTAACAACTGGCAGGTCAATTCAAACCTGGATCTTTTGAAAAAAGAATCTGTGCCTTTATCAGTGACACTATTAATGTTAGTGATTTTTATTGACATCTTTGTGATTTCCAAGTCTCTTTCCAGACTTATCTCCTGAAGCTTAGAACTATAGCTGCAAGTGATAAGCTTTTCAAAGTCATCATGAATCTGAATCTTGATGTTTGTTCCAAATCTTTCCTTGTCCAGTGTTTCCTATCTTAGTGAATAATGAATACCTCCACACACTGTTGTACAATTAGAAAACTTAAAACCATTCTTTTCTCCTACCCCTCACACCATTCTTGGCCTCTATCTCCATTTAGCTCTCTACCTTTATGTCTTCTCAATTTCTTTTTCTGGTGCACTGAATCAAACTTTGCTGATCACCTAACTAGTCTCCTCATTTTCAGTCTCCTTACCCTGCCCCCTGCCCCCCAATCATCCTACACTTTGTTGGCAGCATGAAAG
This sequence comes from Spermophilus citellus, assembly GCF_964194105.1. Classification (NCBI taxonomy): domain Eukaryota; kingdom Metazoa; phylum Chordata; class Mammalia; order Rodentia; family Sciuridae; genus Spermophilus; species Spermophilus citellus. The sequence goes on along the minus strand of NC_138184.1, from coordinate 181,679,833 downwards.
TCAGAATCTGATCCTGTTACCATTCCTACCAATAATTCTTTAGCAGCTCCCCATTGCATGCAAGATAAAATTCAATTCTTACCATAACACATAAGACCCTTTGATATCTATCTCTTCCAACCTCTCCAGACTCTTTCTTTGGTAACTGCTCCCCCAGCCTCCAAGCCTTCACTCTCTACCTTCTATTAGTACTTGCAGTTGCCTGAACAGGCCATGTTTTTTTTTTTAAACACCTTATTCCCTCTGCTTTAATGTCCCCTCTTTTGTTTCCCCTAGTACGTCTGTTAGGCAAGCTTTCCTTCAATAATTAGGTCAAGTATTTACCACTTTTTGACACTTTCTTTGAATTTCCCAGAGGAGTCACTCTATTTTCCTCTGTGCCTACATTGCAACTTGTGTGTAATTCTATAACAGCTTCAAGCCCATTAAACTTTTTTGTGTTGAATTGCTTCCTCATCTGACTCTAAGGAGATGGATACTGTATTTTAACAAGTATATGTCCCTGTGCATGTACTCTTCATGAATAAGATCTGCCACTGCCTAGCACAGATTCTCAATAAGAATTTTGACTAATGATTAAAGAAACATACTAGGGAAGAAGAGAGGGGACAAAGAAAAGATGCTCAGAATCCAAAATAAATAAATAAATAAATAAATAAATAAATAAATAAATCTACTCTGATTTCTTGTAGTTCTCTGTCTTCTTTGCTAAATAATCTTGGGCCTCCAAATATTAGATCTTTGACTCAGGGCTGAGGCTTCTGTTCTCATCTATTTGAGTATAAATGTCAAGTCTCTCTGCACTTAATCTGTGCAGCCAGATTAAGTGCCTTCAAAATTCGCTTCTTAGAAGATCTTTTGCAAGCTACCATCTTTTTCTCCAATCTTATTACCTTTACACTGACTCTCCTGATACATAATAATGTCATAAGCAAAGAAAACAAAATTTTCTTTTGAAAATATCAATAACTCTTAATGATTGAAATGTATTCTATAGTGATGCCATACTATCCAGGAACAATAGATATATTTAAATAGTCTGTCTAAATGTATTTCCATTGCAAAATGCAACATTAAATACTTGGAAGATTCTTATTTTGAACATTGTATTCAACATTCAAAATATGTATAAAAACCTGGCCAATATTTCAAGAAAAAAAGAATGCATTTCTGGAGGTTTTTGTATTTTAATTGTTTTGAATTAGCAAAGCTATAAGTGATAAAGAAAACAAATTGTTACTCTGAAAATGAAGAAAGACAGTAACTGAGAGATGGTTTGGCTATATAGAACAATTTTCTTAGCAAGTAGAGGCAGGGTAGGAAAGAGAGGTCACAGCAGTATAGATAAGGAGAAAAATTGAGAGTATACAATTGATTGTGTCTTAGGGACTTATACAAGTCAGGTATTTAAAGCATACATGCTCACAAGGTGGGAGAATTCAATGTTTTGGGCAGTACTAGACATCTATTGATTCTATGGGAAATATGGTAGAACGGGACTTATGATCTGTTATTCTAAGAATTTGCCCTTACTTCCCTTCTTAGTTTTCATAAATTTCTCAGAAATAATCTCTGCTAATGAAATGGGTTGTCCTTTGAAAATCAACCCCACAGAGGGCAAATATTTATTCAATCGAAGAAAAAATAACCTTTATATATTTTACTTATCAGAGACAATGAGTCGAAAGAACTGCTTTTGCGATCTACTCTTCGTGGTCAGGATTTCTTCAGCCAGTTCACTCCAGAGCAGGTCTTTATCTTAGTCTTCACATTTATTTAAACCAAGGCTATGCCTGAAACTACTTTATAACTAAAAATAGCAAACAATATACTCTTCCTGCTTCCTTAGTAAGGCAAAACATTGTCCCAAGGACATTTATTCTCTGCATGTGTTTACCCTCTGAATATGTTCTATCACTCTCTCCTGCCACATAAGCTTCATTTGTTATTGTTTAACTCTTCCTTAAGTGATTTTAATTTCCTCCCCAGGATTTGCCTTACAAGGCAGACTCCTGATCTTTCTCTCCTTTACCTCATCTTGTTCCTTTATGTTACCGATTCTTTTGGTAGCAACTAGATTGTTATTTTCCCTATCTTTGATTTTTGTTCCCATAATTCCAAATTGAAAAGACCAAGTACACTTGGGTTTCTAACAATTTATATTCTGAGGGACATTGTGTTGATATTGTACCTAATACGAAAAGTTCCTAATTGTTGTTGCTGCAAAACTCTTTGAAGTATAAAAAAATAGCCTTTCCTTTTTGTCCTCAATAATGGTTTGTTCTCTTGATTTTCAAAGCATATGAATCTGCCCTCAATTACCAATATAGAACACCAGTATTCTAAGTCCTCTGCAGACAGCATAAACCCTAATTGCTTTCCATTCAGCTACTTTCAAAACCCAGTAAGAGATGAAGGATTTACAAAAGTTTTCAATGAAACACTCTATATTGAAACCCCTAGGTAACCTAAGTTATTTTTGATTAAATTAGGTCCCTGGAAAGCTGCATGCTTGTACTGTATTAATTTAAGTCTCTGAAAGGATCAAATACACTAAAGTATATTTTAAAAACTCTTGACTTTAATATAAGATTGCTACAAGATAAAAAAATCAGGAATTCACTTTTATAGTGATTGTTTAATCTGATTATAAAACAATTACTAAAGGAATTTTTCTTAAGCAATATAAGTTACTAATATCTCTATAAAGTGAGATATTGCTTTTGGAATTTAGTTGCAGAAAATGAATAAGCTTTCCAGAAGCATTGGCATGATCTTTCTTCCATGATGAGTGTTAAAAAGTGTTGTATTTTTCCCTCATTGCCTGCCCCACCCCTGGCTGCTAGGATACTCAAAGCAAAATCTGATGCACAGTCACATCAATTATGCCAATGCTTTCAAAATATTGGACATTTTATATTAACTTCAGAATGCTTGCTCATCTTCATACTTCCAGAAGAAAAATTTATATTCTAATTTAAATCAAATTACTTTTTTCCTCTAACATCTTTTAAAAGAGTACTTGGGTTTGATATGGCAGTGACATTTTAATTTACATTAAAACAATAAACTATTAAAATAAAAATTATTATTTGTGTATTATTTAAAATGTTTCACATACGATCAGTGAAATACATATGACATATGTTAGAAAACATTAAGTTATGTTAACCTTCAGGATAAGTTTATTTTGTTCCTCTATATTTAGCTTCAATTTCCTTTTTGGTACCAGGAATTGAACCCGGGGGTGTCAACCACTGAGCCACATACCCAGCACTTTTTTTAATATTTTATTTAGAGACAAGGTCTTGCTGAGTTGCTCAGGGCCTTGCTAAGTTGCTGAGGCTGGCTCTGAACCCACAATCCTCCTTCCTAAGCCTCCCCAGCCACTGGGATTACAGGCATGTGCCACTGAACCTGGTTTTTGCTTCAATTTTCTATTTAAAATTTTATTGTGTATGACTTTTGTTGCCTCAAGTCCCTTTGTTGAAGGGACTTGTAACTGTAGTTGGCAGAAATCTAAGTGCAACTAGTTTATGTTTTAAAAAAGTAAATTGAAAGTATTGGTTCACAAATCTGAAAAGTACAAGAAAACCAGCTCCAAGAACAATGACTTCAGAAGGTCTCAATTATTCATTCTCCCCTTTTGGCTTTATCCTATGTAACAGAGATTCTTGGGCAGTCTCTCTTCATGTGCTGGCTTCCTGTAGCTCCAGAGTTTATCACCAACTGCTTAGCAATACTTTCATTATAAACAAAGAAAAAACAAAATAAAACAAAACAAAAAAACCGTGCTCTTTTTCCCTAAGTAGAGCAAAGGGCTTAAGTCTGGCTCTCATCCTGACCAGAGTCACATGACCATTACTGATGCAATCCCGTGGCACAGTATGTACAGTGTTCTCATTGGTAGAGCCTGGGTCATGCACCTTGGGAAAATGGGTTAGTTCCACCCACATCACATATACTAATAACAGGGCAGATAATTTTCTAAAGCAAAAAGAGCCTGTGGTTACCAGAAGTAGGGAAAATGAATGCCAGATAATAAAAATACCAGGTGTATATCACAAAGTCAGACTGCCAGATTTAGGAAAAATAAATTAAAAAGCAGGACATCTAAGTATGATTGAATTTCAAATAAACAATTAATGATTTTTACCAGAAGTGTGTATCATGCACTATTTGGTACAGTTTATATTAAAAATTATTTGTTACTTACCTGAAATTCAAATTTAACTGGATATTCTATATTTTATCCAATAACCCTACCACAATGATATACACATAAATTCCATAAAAAAGAATAAAACTCGTAAAATTAACATTAATGGAACAGGAAAATAAGTAATCTCACATTAGGCAGCCACTTAATCTATTCAGAATCATAAGTGATATAAATATTACATCACTACAGTAAAAATAAGTAACATGCTTATAATAAAATTTCCATTATAAATAACAACTTAATCTCAATTCAAGCAACTTATAATTATCTATGTCTTCTACTTTTTGGTTTGTTTATATGATAAAGACCTGTCTTATTAAGATATTTCCACTGGTTTAGCATTCCTGTATATGTGAAACTAGATAGGACATTTCAGTTACATTTATTGGGCAAAGGCTGCCACAGTATTTCCTTGTCTCAGGATGCTTTAAACTTACGTCATCTGATAGACTTGTGTAAGGCTGGCAGATTCATCACCATGTACTGTGCATCTACACCACCCTCATTTTATTAATAGCACTTCAGTTGACATTCGAGGACTGTCAGTCCAGGAATCTGCCATCTTTGAACATGTAGGCATTTGACCTAGGTCAAGCCAAGCAAACAATTCCTCCCTGAAATTTGAGTTTGAAGAGGAGTTACTTTGGAAACAAAAAGGGATTGATTCATTCTGATGTTGGCTATGTGAACAAACTGTCCATGAATTCATCTTGGTGTGATCCTGGGCAAATGAAACCATCCTCATATTTATTCCAAGATTTGTATAAGCCTCCCTATCCTTCTTCTAATTTCCTTTTTATAGGCTGTAGTCTGTTTTTGTTCTTAGAAACCCACAAACTTTTCTAAGTAGATGTCATATCATTTTGACATTTTAAATTGTATTTCTCATGTCAACTTAAGAATCTACCAATACTGTAGTAGAATTTCTATGATAAAGTTATAGTAAAACACAAATAATGACTTTGTTGTCTATGTCTGTTTAGTCTTTTTTTTTCTTTGCTAAAGAGAACAATGAGTTTAAGTGAGAGGGTCTTCCTTACTTAACTTCTTTTATACCATCAATTATCTATTATGTTCAAGATACAGTGTAAGGCTCTTGGAATGACATAAAGATTAAGAACATAGTTTGTGACTTTTTAGAGAGTCAATAAAGCAGGCTGGGTTCCATAGGAAATCAGCTCTGAGATGGGGTTAAGTAGTCAGGCTTTGTACAGGAACAGGAGTGTTCATGGAATGTATACTTGTGAAAGAGGGAAAGGAAGTAGGAAGGAGCGAACAAAAGGAAAAGCAGAATTGTGGAGCAAACCCAGCAATGGTTTGGGGTCTTCCTGGAAAATCTTGTGCTAGGATGACCTTTCAAAAGATGATGTCAATTAACCATTGATGTGAGAAGGTGGATGACCTTGTTTGAGTTGGCTTTCTGCAGACAGAGCAATACCGAGGGCACTGGAAGCTAAGACTGTCTATCAGTTTTTCAATCAGCTGGGATAACGAGTTCTGCAAGGAGGAGCAAGGTAGTGCATCACAACACCCACTACAGTTAACCATCTAGTGCAAGAGATTAGGAGATGCAAACATTTGCCTTTATAATTTATATAGTCCATTTGCAAATGATCTCATAGAGAAATAATAACTGTCTCAAACCCATAAGGGAAAGAAATTAAAAGACAAATAAACAAAAAACCTGGCCACTTACCAGTATAAGGCAAATCATGATATGAAGATGAGGGTGTTTAGAGAAAAAAAAAATGGTTATTAAAGAGACAGCGTTTTATAATACTAAAAGTTAGGCCAAACATAATATCAGAACAAAGAATAACTGTTAAAACTGAATAAATATAACTAAATATATTCACTGCATTGTTATTATTTATCTCATTTCATTATGAACAGGAGAAAAGTGATCACCAATAGTTTGTCTGGGGACTGGTATTTGGAAATCATTGCTGTAAGTGGAATGTTAAAAAAAATAAAGATAAAAAGCCACAGTGGGTGTTGCAGGGAAGACATTGTACAAAGAGTGACACTGAAGCTAGACAGTTCTGAGAAGACAGGTAGCAGCATGAGTCAGGGAGGAGATTTCTGTTGAATAGAGACCTTGGGCAAAGGCATGGAGATTGGGACGAGTGGGTTGTGATCACGAAACTGAAGAAGAGTACTACTGCTCAGGAGGGACTCAGTCATGCACAGGAGACTAATGACTAATTGAGAATTGGAACTAGATACTCTGACATCTAGAGATGTCAAACCCGAAGACTGAATATTTGTAACATATATAAAGTCTTTATATGTACACCCTTAAAACACACACACACCCAACCCTCATCTTATGTTAGTGGTGGGAATGAGTATCCAGACAAAAAAACCTGAGACACAAATTAACAAGGGACAAAGCAGTGGTTTGATTATTCTATCTAAGTTATGTAGAAATTGTGATTTGTGGAATGGTAAATAAAATAAGTGGTAGGTAAGGTACCTTTGGAACAGATATATAGAAGCATGGCTTAAAGTCAAGCTCTGCCTGATGAAAGCTGCTTGGTGCTTTCTGCCTCCAGTGAGAAGGAAGTCCAGTAGGGTGGGCAGATCAAAGGGTGCAGAGGGCTACTTGCCAAGCAAAGGGCAACAAAGCTGATAGCTGATGGTGCAGTTGAAGAACTGGATCTGATGGCAGAGCAAAGAATACCTATGACAAAGAACTGTTGGTACCAACTATTGGTGACACATCACAAAGTCTCCTAAGATTCACCAGTTGTCTTGTTTTGGCTTTCTTTATTTTATATATCATTGGAAAGCGTATTCCCTAAGTAGAACAGTTTTATGATGGTTCAAGTCTATTCTTGCTTAGGAAGCTATTGGAAGTCTTTAGATTTTTTTTCCCCTGATTCTTGATCAGACTTACTATTAATTTCTAGTGATTTGACTGTCAGTTGAGACTCTTGCTATCAATGCAGCAAACTGTCCACGTGCCTTCTTCTTGCATTAGTACCTATTTGTGCACTTTTACAGGAAAGAATTAGAAAAAACTGATTTATTGGATCTGAGCCTATTTTTAAAAAATTAGACATTTACTATTTCAGTTAATACCTATTTACAAATAATGTTTGCTCCATTATTCCCTTTAATTCTTTGCCTCTTTTCTATGGAAGAGTAAGACAAGTATATGTTGATCACTACTTAAAATTACATAGTTTTTAAATTTCATATTAATTTTTTTTAAAGAGAGAGTGAGAGAGGGGAGAGAGAGAGAGAGAGAGAGAGAGAGAGAGAGAGAGAGAGAGAGAGAATTTTTAATATTTATTTTTTAGTTCTCGGCAGACACAACATCTTTGTTGGTATATGGTGCTGAGGATCGAACCCGGGCCGCACGCATGCCAGTCGAGCGCGCTACCGCTTGAGCCACATCCCCAGCCCCATATTAATTTTTACTAATTAAATTTTATACTAGTTGTAAAGAGAACAACTACAATGTACTTAGATACTTTGGGGATAAATGTTACCCCATGGAATATTTTTATGTGAAGTGCATTTCTTACACAGTATTAGCCTTCAACAATTCAGTTTTCCTTGAGAGTTGTGTGTGTGTGCTCGCACATGCACGCGTGTGTGATTTATCTGTGGTGTGTATGTGGAATATGTATGTGGTGTCTGTGTGTGTCTGTTATGTGTGGAGTGTGTATGGTGTTTGTGTGTGTGGGTTGTGCATGTGGGCTGTGTGTATGGTATGTGGGGTGTATGTATAGTATGTGTGGTGTGTGTGGTGTCTGTGTATGGTGTGTGTGATGTGTGTATTATCTGTGTTTGTGGTATGTATGTATGATGTGAGGTGTGTGTGTGTGTGTGTTGTGGGTCAGCGGTGTGCATTTTCTTTATAGCAATCAACTCTTCCTTTAAGTCATAACTTTTCTGTTTGCTTTACTTATCTCTCAAATTCATCATTCAGAACTCAAAGAAATCTCCATGTAGATGGGAAGTGTTGTCAATGTTCATGCTGTTTTATTCTCTCCCCTCAAGCTCCCTAGTTTTTTTTGAGATAGGGTCTTACTATGTTGCTGATGCTGGTCTCAAATTCATGGGCTCAAGTGATTCTCCCACCTCTACTTTCCGAGTGGTGGAGACTACAGTTGTGCATCAAGATGCTGCCTGCTTTCTAATTAATGAATTCGTTTAGTCAAGAAGTTGGTTGGTCAGTCAGTAAACCCATATTCATCCCTTCATTCACCAGCACTCTGCTGTGCGTGGCGGTCTCGGAGGCCGTGGGGAATCAAGGGTGAATGCGACTTTGTCTCACACACCCAATCTTTGCCCTGTGTTTCGCTCAGGTGCTTCCTTGCCTCCATCTCAGTCACCAAATCCTGTTAATTTTGCCTCTTCTTTCTGCTAAATCTTCCCCTTGCTCCTGTTATCAGCCTTCATTACCATCATTCTAAATCAGATGCCTACCTGGGATAACTACAAATGCTAATTAATGAATCTCTCTTCTTCCTCTGATTCATAGTTGAAACTGCAGTCACAGGATCTTCTGAAATGTGAATTGGATTTTACACAAGCTACAAGTCACATCTTCCATTCCCCTCTTGATGTGCTCCAGATCACTGACCTTCCTCAAGGACCTTCTTGTTCTGTTTCACATAGAGGTAACTTGCCTCATCTCAGGCTACTTCCTCCCTACAATTCTTCAGTCCCTTGAACATGTGTGCTCTCTCACTGCTGGGTCTTCCAAGGCCCTTTCCCTTGGACCCTTCACCTCAACCATCTTTATCTCTGACCTCCTTTGCCATTTTTCCCCTTGCTAATTCCAACTAATTCTTCATGTCTACTTTAGGTCTCATCTCTTCAGAAGTTCTCTGAGTTACATTTCCCTTCTGGGTGTGCCTTTACTGTAGACAGTTTTGAAATTACCTCTCTTCTTGTTTCTGGGTCTCCCAGAAGAAAGTTGAGGGCAGGGAAAATCTTTTCTGCTCTGTATCCCTGTACCCTTGTTTAGTGCTTGTTACATTGAAGGTGCTAAGTAACTTGAATGCATGAATGATTAAAGAAGAATGATTAAAAAATGTTTCTCGTCAGCTGCCTGTGCTACGAGATGAGCTGGATTCAAAGGAGGTGGCTGTAACATTAAACTAAGAAAACGGCAAAGAAATCATGCAACACATGGACATGAATTTCTCAGCTCCAGGGTGGGACTGCTCTATGACCTTAAAGGTCCTTTTCCATGCCGGAAGGCAAGAGAGCGAGAGCACCTGAAACCCCTCTATTTATTAGGGAAAAGACATTGGATAGAATATCCTACTCAAATAAGGCAGGGGATAGAATTTCAGAAGGGGGGTTGCCCAATCCCACTGGGTAACGCTCAAACCCGGAGCTGAAGCACTTCCTTGCCAAGTGAAGGTAAGGCCCACTTGCTTTGAACAGTGTGCAGCTTGCGATGCCAGTTCAATACCTTCGTTACTCAAGGCTGAGGAGCATTGCTTTGCTCGTGCACAGTGTGGCCCCTGACAGTTGTTTTAGTTGGATTTTCCTTTCTGAGACCAAAATACATAATAAGAACAAATTGGCGGAGGAAAAGTTTATTTTGAGCCATAATTTCAGAGTTTCAGTCCATGGTCAGAGGTTCAGTCCACAGCTCTGGGCATTAGGTGAGGCAGAACATTACCTTGGAAGGGCATGGTGGAGGAAAACAGCTCAGGACATGACAACCAGGAAGCAGAGACACACACAGAGAGAGCTGTACCCAACAGGGACAAATATAAACCCCAAAGTCGTGCCCTCAGTGACTTACTTCTCCTGATCATACCCTACCTATCTGTAGTTATCACCCAATTAATCCATATCAGTGGATTAATCCACTGCTTAGGTTATATCTCTCATAATCTAATCATATCACCTCCAAAAACTTTTGCATTGTCTCACATATGAGCTTTTAGGGGATACCTCATTTCTAAACCATAACAACAGTTCATCAATTATTTTAAGAAGTCATTTAAAATGCCACAAGAGTCCAAATTCTGTATTACATACCAAAACTATACATAAAAAATAACCACATCTAGAATAAGACAAAAATAGTGCAAATTCAGCGTTTGTGTCCTGAATAAAAAAGTACTGAGTGCAGTCAGTTTGTGGCAGGGACTTCGATTTAGCCTCTTTGATTTTAATCTCTGGATTTTGCTTTGTATTTTTTTCTCTTTTTTCCCCCCTCCTCATTAGGTAACTTGCCAAAAGAGCGCTCTACTTTTGGTTCATCATTGTCCTGATGAATCTAAAATAGCAAACTTTCTAGGCAACTAGTGAAATGGCAAGTCCACTAAACCAGAAGTTGGAAGTCCTGTAGTTAAATGAAAAAATACAGACTACATATATCTTAAGTTTACAGGCTTGTACTGCTAAGGCCATTTTGCTCATCTGGAATTGAGCCTGAAGGGTTCTCCCAGACATACCCAAAATTTAGCAGTCTGTAATCTATTTTAAATAGGATTTAATTTGCAAAGTTTCAATTCATGAAAAGTTTCAAGAAAATATTTATATTACACAAAGTAAATTATATCTCCATATATCTCTGAGTTAACTTGCATGTAATTCTTATATTTCAAAGCTCTCTCTTCCAAACTGGACAGGGTCCACTGTCAGGACATGGGTATTATTATACATCTTTTAGAAACTGGTGGGACAAGCCTAAGAAGATTCTGATTTCCATGGGTTGGTTGGCAGGCAGGGCTTTGTTTTGGGCTACAGAAAGTCTAAATAAGTGTTGTGCATGAAGGCCTATGAGCTAGGAATAAGTTTTAATCCTTAAACTGTAGATTTGGGATATCCTGGGAGACACAGGATGATGTCAGTGATGATGCATTCCTTCAAGTGGTTTCTCAGCCAAAGTTGGTGGAAGGATTGGTTGTGACCACATAAGCAAGAGACACCTGGAGACTCTGAAAAAATACTTGTAGTGAATGGATATTTTACAACACACTATTGCCCCATGAAGTACAAAGGAGGACAACAAGCTTGTCAAATTAGAGTAGTTAATATTAGTAAAAGTTCATTTGTATTCCCAAAATGAGGAGACAAATGGAAACTTGGATTAAACTTATAAAAGGACTGTATGGATGCAGTTTCTAAGTCAAACACTGTCATTGTGCTATTTGTATGAGAGAAGTTCTCCCATTGTTGTTTATACTTGCTCTGTGCAAAACAGTAGCCACTGGCCACGTGTCTGTTGAATACTTGAATTGAGATGTGCTATAAGTGTAAAATGTATGTCAGATTTCTGAGACTTAGAATAAAAAATCTAAGGTCTTAATAATTTCTAAGTTGATTAAACTTTGAAATAATATTTTGGATATATTGGGTTAAATAAAACATATTACTAAAATTAATTTCACACATTTAGCTATATTTCACGTGGCTACTAGAAAATTAAAATTTACACATGTGACTTGTACTGTACTTCCATTGCACAGGACTGACTAATACTTAGCATTTGGCCATTAAGTCATATGCCACTTATTTTCCTTTTTAATTTGTGTATGCAAAATTTTGATAAAATTATAGCCAACTTATGAATAGGTTCTGTGTTTCTATTTTTTATTTTTTCAGGTGCTTTAAGCTTTGTTAGCACTTGATAGATTTCACTGTATACTTGTTGACTTGAATTTATTAAGGTTTTATTTCCATAAAACTGTGAGCCAGTTTTAGATTGTGTCCTAGATAAGCATTTTGATTATAAACAGAAGTTTATATTGTTATAAAAAGTATTGAGTTCAGAAAATGTGCTAATGAGTAACAGAATTATTTTAATCCCACCATGAGCTCATTTTTCTCTTGATTTTATATGTTCAAAATGGGAAATTTGAAGGTATCAGAGAAATTTCTTCAATAATGTTAATGTTATTTCTATAAGCATTTGTTAACTTTTGTAAGTAGGAGAAATATTAGCTGAACTTCCAAAATTCCAAATTATTAGTTTTTATTTTAAACTACTTATTTTGAAATTATTTTTCTACAGAAGACTGATAAGAACAGCATACAAAATTTCTGTATACTTTTCAAGGAAATTTATCACCTATTCTTTTATGACCACATTTACTTTATTAATCCATATCCACCTGTTTATATATGTGTCTATCTTCCTATCTACTTATATATCTTTATTTGCTATTTTTTTCATGAACTACTTGATAGGTAGTTGCACATATTAGACCTCTATATTCCAAAATGTATTAGTATTTCTTAAGAATGAAGATATCTCTTATAAAATTGTAACACAATGATCAAATTGTATGAAATTTAACACAAATACAATATAATTATCTATTATATAATACATATTTATCAGGGCCCAATTTCAGAACATGCATGGCATTTAATTGCCCTATAATTTTTAGTTTCCTTTAATGTAGAACAGTTTCCAGTCTTTTTTTCCTTGTCTTTCATTATAGTGATTTTTTATTTATATATGACTGCAGAATGCATTATAATTCTTATTACATAAATAGAGCACAATTTTTCATATCTCCGGTTGTATTCACAGTATATTTACACCAATTCATGTCTTCATACCCGTACTTTGGATAATAATGATCATCACAGTCCACCATCATTAATTACCCCATTCCCCCTCCCTTCCTCTCCAATCCCTCTGCCCTATCTAGAGTTCATCTATTCCTCCCATGCTCCCACTCCCTATCCCACTATAAATCAGCCTCCTTATATCAAAGAAAACATTTGGAATTTGTTTTTTTAAGATTGGCTAACTTCACTTAGCATTATCTTCTCTAACTCCATCCATTTACCTGCAACATTGAAAAAATTGACAGAACAAAAAGTTGATTCTTTGAAAAAATAAATAAAATTTACAGACACTTAGCCATGCTAACGAAGAGAAGGAGAGAGAAAACTCAAACTACTAACATGTGATATAAAAGGAAATATCACAACAGACACTGCAGAAATACAGAAGATAATTATAAATTATTTTGAAAACCTGTACTCCCATAAAATAGAAAATACTGAAGGCATCGACACATTTCTAGAGTCATGTAATTTGCCCAAATTGAATCAGGATGATATACACAATTTAAACAGATCAATTTCAAGTGATGAAATAGCAGATGCCATCAAAAGTCTACCAACCAAGAAAAGCCAAGGACTGGACGGATACACAGCCAAGTTCTACAAAACCTTTAAAGAAGAACTAATACCAATACTCTCCAATTTATTTCAGGAAATAGAAAAAGAGGCAGCACTTCCAAACTCTTTCTATGAGGCCAACATTACTCTGATTCCAAAATCAGACAAAGACACATCAAAAAAAAGAAAACTTCAGACCAATATCTCTAATTAACATAGATGCAAAAATTCTCAATACAATTCTGGCAAATTGAATATAAAAACATATCAAAAAGATAGTGCACCATGATCAAGGGGGATTCATCCCAGGGATGCAAGGTTGGTTCAACATATGGAAATCAATAAATGTAATTCATCACATCTATAGTGATATTTTTAAGACATTAGGTAAATCATTTTGTACACTATCTTTTGATAGTGCATGTGATGAGATGCAGGTATGAATCTTTTGACAGGAGTACAACATAAGCAATAATATGCTCTCAAGCATTATGTCAGGAAAACATGACATGAATTTGCCATTGTGGTGATGTGGCACATTATGTGTCTGCAATATCGAATGACATTTTTTTCTTTGCAACTCATAAATTATTAGTAGGGAGGGCCTTCCTTTGACTATCTAAATATTCTACTCCTTTTCAAACTTTTAGCCTATATTTTTAGCTAATATTAAAACTCTTTCTAGAATTATTATACTTTTTCATATACTTTTATAAAAGCAATGTATTACAACAGATCAAATGCAGTAGATATGAGAATCCAAATGAATTATGTTCAGCAGATCCAAATGAGATTTGCAAAAATGCCATAAATTGTATTTTTCTTAATACTTTGTATTTATTTTGGAAAACTGAAACTCTTTACATACAAATATGTTATTCATGTTAATAAGTAACAGGTTTAACATAGACTTCACATTTCAACTGAACTTTATTGTTATTTAAAAAGGAATTAAAATAGTTTCAAAATTTTCTAAGCATTAATTTCTAATGCAGAAACAGATAGATATATAATCTATATAAATGAAAGCTCTTTGAGCTCCTCTATAAGATTGAGAGTATAATGGAGTCTTGAGAAGAAAAAGTTTGAGAACCATTGCCAAGACAAAGACAAAGCTGATATCATTACTTCAACCTGGAAATTCCTTGGGCAGTGGCAATGAGAGAGAATTGAAATTGAGATTTCCAAATGAAGTCTATCCTTTGAATAAAAGCATTCTTACTAAAGGCCTTAGATATTCTATAGAATATATTTATCATTTAGACACATATAGTGTGAAATTTAGAGCTGAAATAATTGGAAATTTGCTTTAGGATAATACAACAGAGATAGTGGTGGTAGTGAAGGAATAGATGAGATAAAATCATGCTGTTAATTATTAAAGCTGAATTAATTGATTCATGAGAATTCATTATAAAATTTGCTTTGAGTATGTTTGAATATTTTCAAAATAAAAAGATTCTTTAAAAATTTCATTTCTAGATAAACTTTTTAATGGTATAGACTTAGAAGAGAACCAAGCTTAATTGCCTGAAATGCTACACTTATTTAAAACTTTTTAACTTATAGTCTCTTATAGATTTTATGTAATACCTTTCTTCAATAGAAGTCAACTCATTCACCTTGGCTGATTTTTAAAGCAAGAGAACTCATTTGATTTCTTTAGCCTTTTGAAACATCTTAGAAAAGTCTGCAAGGTAAAAACAAACACATTGAGTACAAATATCATATTAGAATTAGCTATAATAAAGGATATATTGCTTGGATGCAAATTGTGTAATTCTCAACAAGAGTGTAGGCCCTAAAATTAGAGACTTGATTTGATTCCTGGTCTTGTTACTTTATAATGCTTATAACAACATTGATCCCAACAGAAATAAGAAAGTCAATAATTATTTGGCTCAATATGTGACAAGTTTTATGCTAAATCTTTACATTGACTTATTCGTTGACTTCTTAACAATACTATAAGTTATTTTTGCTCAGTAACTAATCTGCCAAAAGTATATCTGCTAAGGACTGGAGCAGGAATTGTAAGCTAGGGTACCAGATCACCATCTTTGCTCTTAGCCACGGCATACTGTCTTATCTCACCAGACAACTGCCCTAGGCGAGTTACTTAATCCTTTTCAGCCTTAGTTTAATATTTGCTAGAATAGAAAAAAAATAGTAACTACCTCAAAGACATGAGAAATATGTCAAATAACATATAGAAAACATATAGAAAAATATGTCAAATAATATATAGAAATATGACAAATAACATATAGAAAATACACAGTGGCTCTCACATATAAGAAATGTCAGTTACTAATATTGTTTTTTTTTGCCTGTTTTCTTCTATAATAGTTTGTTTAGAATCATCACCTAAGAATATATGAAATCACCTGGATGACCAAACAAAGTATTTAAGAAGTTCTAGAATATTCTCTAATGTGTGGTAGCCACTTAGTTACATGTACATTTGAAACATTGCTAGTCAGAAGTGTGATAGGCTGTACATGTAAAACACACACCAGAGTTAGGATATTATTAAAATTGATTCCACTTTCTATTTCAAAAAAATTTAAGGTTGCTATTGGAAAAAGAAAAATTAAATATGGCTCTCCACTGTGTTTCTATGGACAGAACTAGTTCTAAAACTTGGGTTATTTTATAAATGGTTATTCCTTTATGAAGTCCCCCCCAACCCCCATCCTTCCCTTGCATCCAAGCTTGAGATAACTGCTGCCTTTCCATAGTTCAAATCATTCACAATGTGGTGAGCAGCCACAATATAAAACAAAGAAGAGATTTTAATCTATGCAGTCTTAGTATTTTGGATAGAATGGCTTTCAGGCAAAAAGATAACATTCTTTATGAAAGATAACTTCATCCTAACTGTTAAGTGAGGAATTCCATTGTGTATTATTCTTTCTCAATGGTATAAACTTATCATTCAAATTATACAGTTTCAGGAAAAGAGCTGCAGAAATAGTGAGGACCCTTGAGTTAGAAAAATAAAAATATGTCATTATGTTTAAAAGTCTTGTGATCTTTCTGTTGCTGTTATCAACATAAATATTAATATTATATGTGGGAGTAACAAAATAGTTTTATCCCTTGACCATATTGATGCATTTTTTTTTCAGTCTATTTCAAAGCAAACTAGTCCTATAAGAGTAGGGTTACTTTACACCTTGGCTGTCTGGCACAATCCCAGTTTATCCCTGATACCCTGGCATAATTATTAACAACTCTCCCTTTCACTCCCCATAGTAACCCAGTCTGAGCCATAAATTACATGACCACCCTTCTTAAGGCATTGCCAGATGACAGGATGCCTTGGTTAAATAAGTTCTAGAAATTAATCATATTTCATTACCCACATAGAAATTCACAACATATATTAGCATCAAACAACTCATAGATTTTTTTTTAGTTTAAGTCAATGTTTCCTAAATTTATTTCACGGTGAAACAATTTTTCCCCTGTAATATGTATTAACACCCCAAATATCATATTTGTTTAACTATACACCAACATTTTTAAGATCAAATTTTTGGCTGGTAGATTTCTACCTTAGGAAGAGGAATTACAATTATTTTTTTTCTATCATTATGTAAGTAATATATAATTGTTGCATATTAAACCTCTGACTTGCTAGAGTGCAGCAGTGATGTGAACAGATAGCTGATTAAGGAAATGTTTTTCTTTAATTCATGATCAGGAAATCTGAGTTTTTGCTCTGAAATTAAGATTTAATTAAATTAGCGTCAATAAATATTCATTCTGTGTCTCCTATACATCAAGCCTGGAGCTAGTACTGATAATGCAAAAGTCAATTAGATATGATCCTTATCTTCAAGTTGCACATAAATTGGTTTGCCTCCTCTGTGCAGGGACTTTGTTCTTATTTTTGGTTGATTAATTGTTCACAACTGCGTTCCCAGTTCTTGCCAGATTACTGACAATCTATAAATGGCAGTGTTAGTTAATCTAGTGGCAGGGTGCACGTGATTAGAATAGGTATAAACCTAGGGCGGTTAAGACTCAAGAAACCTTCCCCACCTGCGGCGGTGAGAATGTTCAGGCTACAGAAGAGGCTGGCCTTGGGGTCTCCTGGAGGCACCAGGAAGGTTCGCCTGCCGAGCACGCACCTGGCTTAGGGCAGCGCAAGCACGGGGCTAATGACCCAGGCTTCAGAAGGTACGCAGGCAGAGTGGGGCGCAGACTATGCGCTGGCCACACTAGACATGGTGCATCCAAGATTTGTCGCTTGGATATCACCTCCCGAACCTAGGTGAAGAGAAGCGTGTTAAAAAGCGGATTCTGATGGCAAATATATACAAGCTGAAGGCAGAAGCAAGAAGCCTGGCTGACCAGACAAGGCCCGCGGGCGTAAAACCTGGAAGCCCGCCAGGGATAGGAACCCCTCTGCGACTCCAAAGACTGTCCAAGGAGGGAGAAATCCAGAACGAAAGAGCTCCTGTCCGGCCTGTGCATAGTGGGCTCAGTGATTACCTGTGTCTATCAATGAAACGAAACAGGCCTCTGTCTGCCAAACCAAAGGAAGCCAAAACAACAACAGAACAGGAGAGCAGATTGCTCAATTCTCCCCAGGGTCATTGAAAAAGATTTCCCTGAGGAGGTGCTAGGAGATCCTTGAAGAAAACTGAAATGCTTGCCCAAGGAAGCGATAAAAAAAGTCCAAGTTATCCCCTGTTCCATGCTGCTGGGGACAGTGAAGCGACAGAGGGCAAATAAAAGTTTAAGGACAATTGGGAATCAAATATAAAGGCTCTTTAATATTTATTTAAGGAGTTTTTTTTTTTTTTTTTTTTTTTTTTTTAAAAAGAGCTATGATTTTTAACTACCATGACTTTGTGACCAGGGTCACTCGGTATCAAAGAGCTAATTCTCTAGGAGCCTGAAGAGAAACACACCTGTACCAAAGAAATACAGCACGGCTGAATCACCACTAGGCACAATAGCATGTGGACACTCCCTTTCAATAAAATGTTTGTCATAAACTATTTTAGCAAGAACTTCCGCCAGAATACTCAGCCTGTGTGTGTGTGTGTGTGTGTGTGTGTGTGTGTGTGAGAGAGAGAGAGAGAGAGAGAGAGAGAGAGAGAGAATAGCAACAGAATATTTTTGGAAAAGGGAATTTAATTCTGTGCTATAAATATCCTTTACTTTAGTATATTAATTATTTCCTGGTATTTTAAAATATGTCCAGTTCTTTTTAAAACTTTTAGATTTCAGGTTATTTACAAAAATAAGATATATGAATTGTTTAAACTCTAATTTGCAGACTAGTTAAATTTAGCATAGACTGTGCAATATCATAAACAGTTTTTATAATTCTTGGAATGTGGATAATCTACATTTTTACATTTTTCATCAGTGAGAACTGCTCAGTTCAACTAGAAAATGTGACATAAACCACAAACTGACCTCACTTAGTGTGACTAGCCACAGGAAAACAGAAGCTTAGAGGCTTCACAGCTGCTGACAGAGAGTCCTTGGAAAGAATTATTTTGGAATATTCTTACTGTTGCTAAAGGAGGGAATTAGAGAGGTCAGAAATAGGAAACCCAGAAGAAAACAAGCCTGTCAGCATTCAAAACTGATTACTAGGGAACTACTTTGTGGTTAAAAATCCACAGAGTTTGAGCAACTTCATTTAAAATGTTTATCCAAAAGGACTTTTGTTGCCTGTATTTTGCTACAAATAAATTTTCTTACTTTAAGTCTATAATGAACCTTACAAAGCACATGTGCTTTGATTTGCATTTAACATTGTTAATTATAGCTACTAATTCCATTGAAAACAAGAAGCTTTCCAGGATGTGTGGAGTCTTAGCAGTCCCAGGGTCAGAATATGTAGTTTTTGCTCTTGTGACTGTACATATATTAGAATAAATCATATTCTGAGCTGTGACCTCACCAATTGGCAAATAGAAGACTTTTAATTGTGTTGAGCTCCAAATATTGAGTACAGCAAAGGGAGAAGTGGTGTTTTGCTACTTTAAACCAATTGGGTAATTTATTTTTATTATTTCATTTGCCTTAATAGTTGTGCCATAAACATTTATTGAAAAATTAAATATGTTATTTCTTTCAACAAATCAGAAAACCCTCACTGGAATTAGTTAACAACAGTACCTGCTATGTGAAGTGGGCAGTATATGAGTTTAGATTCAGAGGATATAGTTTCAAATTTTTACTTATTTTATTCTCTGATTATTCTTGTCTAAGATAGGTTGATTTCAGCAGTCTCAGTTTCACCATCTTTTGTTTGTTTGTTTGTTTGTTAAAGAACAGTCGAAATTTATTCAAACATGAAGAGGCTTGAATTTTTAAATGATTATTCTTTTTTAAATTAAAAAAAGATTAAGTTTAATTTGTTATATATGATCGCAGAATGCATTACAATTCATACTAGACATATAGAACACAATTTTTCATATCTCTGGTTGTACACAAAGTAGAGTCACACCATTCATGTCTTCATACATGTACTTAGGGTAATGATGTCCATCTCATTCTACCATCTTTCCTACCTCCATGCCCTTTCTCTTCCCCTTCCTCCCCTTTGCTCTATCTAGAGTTCAACTAATCCTCCCATGCCTCCACTCCAACCACACCATCTTTAAATTTCGGGGGATGATGATATCTGTGCCACAATCAGATGAGGAGCAAGAGAGATTGCACTTGCCAAAGTATTTCATTGAAACAGTGATGTACTGTACTGCTTCATTTCTCATCTCTTCCACAAACATAACACTATTTACCCTTTGCTTCTTGAAGTTCCTTGAACTCAGAGCTAGATGAAGGTATGGGACATATGGACAGACTCAGCTGGATGCTAAACTATGAAAGTGCTACACAGCCCTGGATTGCATTGAAAATATGTTGACAACTAATGCAGGCTTTGATCTACTATCCTTGGCAAAGCATAAATTTCCAGTTCCATTCCTGCCCAAAGAGGCAAGCCCTTGAGCAAAAATGAGAATACAAAACAATACACTCCTTGCTAAAATCACCTATCTTTTCTTGTTCATATGCAATTACAAGCAGTCAAAACCTTGAGGTCCCACAAAATGCAGACCACGACACTTCTGAATGGGGATATGATTCATCTTTTTATTTAAAATTTTAGTCTCTGAATATGCTTCCAGGGAAGTGGTCACATTTTTTTCTTTTCAGAGAACTGAATATGCTTTGACCAGTAGAAGTCAATCAGTAATTTGTTCCTATGCAAAAAATTTTATTAATAAAATTTTTCATATCCTCTAAGTAAATGCTCAACATATAATTTTGGTTCAAAGAGATGTGGGATTGTTTGCTTTCCAGTGATGATCAAGTTTTCTCGTACTCACTGATTTTTCACATATTCCCACCTCCAACAATCCTAACTCTACTTTGTCCTTATTCTCTTCCTGCTATTCTTACTCTATTTTGTTTATTCTTTATCTTTTAAATCAATTTAAAAAATCAATTCTTTACAATATCATTCTTTCTCATGTTTCAAAACAGGGAATTATAATACTGTTCTAAGATATCAACTCTTTTTTAAAGCAAAACAAAACAAATAGAGTATCTAAAGTATATATTAGTTTTAAGACAGGTTCCCACTGAGAGAAGCTAAAGTGACCAATAAATTGTAAAATCAAGAAAATGCATTGTTGTTTTCTCCTATGTAATACTCCAGCACAAAGTACTTTCTCTCTTTTAGTACTTTTTACACTATCTATTTATTTATGGATCAATACCTATTTAAACCATAAGGGGTATAAATTTGGTGTATTGTGTGAAGCAAAAGCTGTATTACTTGATTTTGAAAAATCAAATATGTCTTGCTTTGAACTCCCTTGCCAATATGTCTAATATTAATAACTAGAGAGCTGATAATTATTTGTTTGCATTGTTCAAATTTCCCAGTGGCAAAATATAGTTGATACTGTATCATTGATTTGAGTTTGTTCTAGTTGCCTAATTGTCATACCAGTTGCTCAAGTCCTGGTGGTCTATGTGAAGGTAGGCTGCTCCTTGCTCCTGTAGTATTCTTCTGCATGCTCAATGCAGCCTGGGGACATTCTTCGGGGCTCATGAGGCCAAAACAATAGGGACCAAGTCACCAGCATTTCTGGAGGTCCTGCCATCTATCTAAGTCCCTAACCACCTCAAGAAATCACCTCTAGGAAGACTGGCTTGGCAGCACATGCCTATAATCCCAGCAATTTGGGAGGCTAAGGCAGAATTATGACAAGTTCAAGGCCAGTCTTAAATGATTTAGTAAAAACCTAGCTGAAAAATAAAAAATAAAAAAAGAGCCAGGGATGTGGGTCAGTGGTTAAGTACCTCTAGGTTCAATCCTTGCTACAACACAACAACAACAACAACAAAAACCCAAAAAACAAAAACGAAAAACAAAAATAAAACAAACAACAACCACAAAACCTCCAAAGCACCTCTAGTTTCCATATGACCCAGTCACTTGTCTCTTCAATTCCAAACCATACTCTCTAGCCATTTCCCTTCTGAGAGGAGTAAATACAATTTTCCTCAATGGACTCAAACTTCAAACAATTGAACCTTTTTTTTCCTCCTGAAGAGTTTTGTGTTTATTGAGTTGGAGAGGGGTAATTGCCTACAAAGAGAGAATAAACTTTACCTTTTCAGGTGTAAGATGACAAAAGAGATCATACATTTTACCACAGTGAGTCAGCAACAGGACAAACCAAAATAGCATTGACTAACAATCAAGACTTACCAGTTGGTTTAGTGTGTTCATTTCATTTACTTCCTCCCAGCAGACACCACTCTTCTTGAGGAAGAAGCTATAGTTCTTTGTATATGTCATTTACTAAAAAATATTAGCTGAATGGGGTGAATGTACTGTGAGTTCTTTTTCTTGTCTTATATAGCAATTCTGGTCATGGAAACATGTAGATGAATGAAACTATGAAACTAGTTGAACTGAACTCAGGAACACACCTGTTCTCCAACCATAACATGTCGATCCATTTTTCCTGAGATGGATAAGAAATATAGGTTATCAAATATGCCAAATTGGAATTTTGAAATTCTGGGATCTAAAATTGATCTTTGTACTCTTGAGAAATTGTTCTATCTGTGTGTGTGTGTGTGTGTGTGTGTGTGTGTGTGTGAGTGTGTGTGTGTGTGTGTGTGAGAGAGAGAGAGAGAGAGAGAGAGAGAGAGAGAGAGAGAGAGACTGTATCTATTCACATATTGTGAAATTAGTAAACTGTTCTGAATTTAGATGGAGAGTACACACTGTTCATTGAGTGCACAGAAATAACTTTGAAAGTGAAATATTTGATGGGTACACAGATCCTTGTACTTTGCTTTTGTTACATGTTTAACAGTTGGTTTGTATCACTGATAAATATCAAGAACATTTCATGTGAGAACCCGGAAGTTCCTGGGTTACTGTGAAGTCACCAGTGTACACTTCAAAGCCCGTGCTGTTTTATTACCTCTGTTCATAAAATTCCCTCAGTTAAAATATCATTTTAAGCCGATATTCAACTCAGTTTTCAGCTAGCTAAAGCCCCAAACTGCTGTTTTTATCCCTTTGGTATCTAATCAATATTCACCAGACTACTACCATACATAAAAGATTACAGTCACTCTGATAGAAATTACTTATAGAACTTGTTATAGCACCAATTAAAGAAAAGAGCATAAACTTCAGAGACTGAAATGACCCATGAAGGTTTATTCATTCAGCACATATTAATCAAGTCCGTCAGCAAGCAGCTATAGTAAGCTCTGGTAAAAACTATGATTTATCAGTAAATGCTACCCTCCAGGGGATTGTTATTTCTAGAGGTAGAAATAGCACAAAACACAAATAACTATAATTCAGGACAGAAGGTAAGAAACAGTATGAGAGGTAAGAGTTCATAAGAGGTAGTGACCATGTTCGGCCAGAGGAATTGGGCATCTTAGCTTAGAGGGGTCCTTGAGTTGTACCTTAGAGAATGGGCTCTAGCCTTCTTGGATAGAGGGTGATTGGGAGAGCAAGTTTTGAGATACAAGGAAGAGCTTGAGAGAAGACCACACTCAGACCACAACAGGCAAGCCGGCCACCTCAAATAGCAGTGAACAGCCTTTTGTCAGATTTCCTACTTAGGTGTATTAAATGTGCAAGCTTCATTGGAATAATACAAGGCATTATTATGAAACACATGTTCTATTATTTGTTACTTCATAAATATTTGAAATTGACCAACAGAAAATATATCGAGAGTAAAGCAGTACATTTTGAAGTCCCTTTGACTGTTTTCCACATTTTTCTTATTAATCAAAGTTCTGATTTCAGGAGAACTGCTGTACTAGTGTTCTCAGAACAACTGAATCTAATATATATACATATACACATATGTATATACTGTGTGTATGTGTGTGTCTGTGTGTGTTTTATTGGTCAGAGAGAATGAGTGAGAGCCAGAGTAAGAGAGAAAGAAGGAGAGAAAGATTTTAAGGATCTGGATCACATGATTGTTGGGGCTGGAAAGTCTTAAATTCCGAGGGCTTGTGAGTAGGCTAGAGATTTTGGCAGAGGTTTACGTCACAGTCTTGAGTCTGAAGCAGTCTGTAGGCACAATTCTTTCTTTGGAAGGGACCTCAGTCTTTTTTCTTAAGTTCTTTGACTGATTGGATAAAGGAGCATCTACTTTACTCAAACTCTACTTATTTAAACATAGATCTCATCTAAAAAAATACTCTCCAAGCAGCATGTAGACCGATGTTTGACAAAGAGCTGGGAAAAATATTCCAGTCAAATTGACACATGAAATTAATCATTATAGCTATAATGAATTGTAAAGACATGATATTAGTAAAAAAGGAGGAACACTAAAATCTTTCATTGATTTATAGCTCGTATTTTGTAAGCATTTGTGCATATGTAACATTAAAGAAAGGAGTATGCTACTATCACAGGCTTTATTTTATTTTAAAATTTTATCAGCAAGTTTTAAATGATAAATTAGAGGCACAGAGAAATTAACAATCTTGAAGTTTTGGAGTTATAGGGGGCACAGCTGGTATCAGAATTACAATTGATGTGTTCTGACATGTTATCTAATGATCTTTTCATTGCACCATCCCAAACTCCAATAGCATTGATTATATGCAATTCTGGAAAGTTAGTGCAAGGTACCTTTATTTATATATGTTCTATCTATCCAACTAATTTGAATACATACCAGTTTATGAATAACTCTATTATATCATACATTTATTGAATATCCATGAGTTATTTTTAAAAGAGTGAATTCTGCTAGACATCTTGTTTATGCTAGGAAAAAAATTTGCTTACATAGCTTGCAGTGACAAACATTTTGAATAGTTCTCAAGGCACATGGATGAACAGTGTAGCAGAACTTTTCATGAAGCTTGAAAGTTTGGAAGCCTAAATTATTCATATTTATAAAGTCTATAAGTTGTATGAACATAGGCAAGTTGCTCGATTTTAGGGTTTAATTTCTTTATTGGTTAAAAAGAGAATGACAACAGAACTTGAGTAATGGGTTATGTGAGTAACAATTAGGTTATTGCCCATAGAAGAGTATGACTAGCTCCTTGACATTCAAGATGCAAGAGATGTCATTTTGCTTTTTCTATGTGAAACTATCTGTAAATCACTATCATAATCCACTGCTCCATCTACCATCCAGTCAACCATTTAGTTCAGGCCTGCTCTTCCAGATCTTCTCTCACAGGCTCTGAGATCCCTTTCTCCAGAGCAGCCTCCTTCAGGGAATTCCAGTCCCCAAGAATGGTTTGTAGATCCCTGATAACAACAGGTAAAACAGGGTTAAATTCTCTCCTATATATATGTCAGGATCATGCAAAGCAAGGTGTGTGTCTGGGTGTAAGTTTTGGTGCTTCAGAACATTCTAAGATGATCAAGAAGCTGGTGGAACAGACTACTAGAGGAAGTTGTGCTATTTAGGACACACAGAGGACTGCATCCAAACTTGACTAGGGTCCAAGATGAGTCCAATGTGCATTATCAGCTGCGGTTATTCTCTTTGGACTTTACAAAATTCCTAAGAAAATGGGAGGGAGCCTGGCTCTTGGTCCATAGGAAAGGTCATTTTCCTCTTGGCTCCACTAGGTTGTTATACACAGGGTCACTTTGCACATAGCCTTCTCAAATGTGGATGACAGCTCAGTCTTCTAAATACTTATTGGTAGTTGAACATTGCTTCCTTGCCATATACTGGAGACAGCTTCCTTGGGAGGGCTGACATGATAGTCCATCAGAATGTCCCTCTCTGCTGACTACTTAGTCATAAATGTCTTAAACAAAATGCCCAAGACACAGTTCTCACCTGTATGTAAGTATCCATTCTCCTATGAGGACTTGCTACCTCCAGAATACTGAATCCAAGTACTTGAAGAAATTCAGAATTTCCCTATATTGCCACCAGTAGAACCAACTCCAGGGTTGGATCACACTCCCCGAGCTTTAATTTTTATCTTTTTTGGGGTAATCCAGTTTATTTCTTCATTGGCTCTTGACTTTGAAATGAGTCCTATTACCTCTCACTCTGGACGAGGGAAATTCATACCCCCAGGTATGATGAAAGCACAATAGGAAAAAAATACTAATAAATTTCTGAATAAATCATACTATTGCACAAACAAATCACAAAGCATATATCAATTGTTCTATTTATGAGATTTTTATCACTATTATTTGGAACATTATAAAGATCTATTGGTTATGCTCCATTAAATCTTTCTTATCTTGAGAAGCTTTAAGGTATGGAAAAAAGATCCTGGCTTTTGGAGTCATATAGCTCTAAAGAATCAGGTTTTGATTCTTGGCAGTGCCTGCCTCTCATTATCTCTGCGAACTTAGGTAAATTGCAAAAGGTTTTACTCTTTAAAATTAAATGTGAAGGTTAATTGCACATAATCTATATAGTTTTAGGCTATACTTGCCAGGACATATAGATATTTCACAAATATAATAATAGCATACATCTTAAAACTTTGAGCCCAAATCTCCTTGGCTAGTAAAAAATTATGTCCTTTGGTAAAAGTCCCTCTCATTAATTTTTTCTGTCTTGGAGGTCTCAAGGGTGACGGTTAGCCATAGTACTTGTATTTTCATGTCCTGTTTGACCCCTGGACTGCTGGTTTCTTGTTTAACTCTCTCTGGCCAGTTAGAAAACTTCTTGATAGTCTCATGATCAGAGATAGTTCTCACAGAAGAACAGTTAGGCTCCTAGAAACATGTCTGTCTCTTATATCTCAGCCTTCTCCTTCCATTGCACAACAACACTTAGGGGAAAGGGAAGGTATCAGGGAAGGTCAAGTTCAGTTTCCTACTATTACAATCCACTGCTCCATCTACCATCCAATCAAGCTTTTAGTTCAGGCCTGCTCTTCCAGATCTTCTCTCACAGGCTCTGAGATCCCTTTCTCCAGAGCAGCCTCCTTCAGGGGATCCCAGTCCCCAAGAATGGTTTGTGGATCTCTAATAACAACAGGTAGAACAGGGTTGAATTGTCTCCTACATATATGCCAGGATCATGCAAAGCAAGGTGTGTGTCTGGGTATATGTTTTGGTGCTTCAGAAGATACTAAGATGATCAAGAAGCTGGTAGAACAGACTATTAGAGGAAGTTGTGCTATTTAGGACACACGAGGACTGCATCCAAACTTGACCTGGTCCAAAATATTCCTAAAAGCAACTGCAGGCTGCCACACAGTAAACTCTTAGTAAATGTAGTTCCTTTTTGTTTTGTTTTGCTGAAGAACAATTCAATGTATTTGTTAGCCAATTGACTCTAAAAATATCTTGGTTTTATATCAACCCAAGTATTATTATAGTAATAAAATTTGAGACTCAAGTTATCTGGGTCATGATGTTACATATAGCAACTCAGAACTTGGGGACTCATTAGCAATGTATCCTTCACAGCTGTAGGCATGATCAGTTAATCAGAATAATTTCTAGAGGGGTGTTTAATTTATCCGGGAAGAGTCATGGTATCGCATCATGGCGAGAGCCATACAGCTTGAATACAAAGAACAAGCGATTCTTTCCAAAAGATGGAGCAGAATGAAACCAGTTTCTCAAGTAGCTGTGTGAGAGAGACACATAATATAGAACACTTAGGTTAAAAGTATAGAGCCAACAAGACAAATAAGAACCTTCCTCAGGGTTTATGAGAAAGCAGGAAGACAACTGTTTACACATTATATTACAAGGAAACAAATCCTTTACAACACTTTTATTTAGGTGAACTTTGAACTTCTGACAATGCAAAATAAAAACTATTTACAAATGCCTATAAGGTCCTAAAGGCAAGAAGCAGTTGAACTATCAGGACAGAGTGGGTTCGACATCAGGGTAGAACAGAAAATGATTAGGAGCTGGAAGAACATAGGAGAGTTGTCCAGACCTGACCAAATCTGAGAGGATTCCTTTTATGTCTTAGGTTTCAGGATTCTCATAAAATCTTTCAGGAAGAGAATCCAGTTGTTGCTATTGTGTGTATTTGTTAATAAATATTTCTATTGTATTTAGAGTTATTTAATGAGTTTTCTAAATAATAACTTATTTAATCTTTTTTACAGTCATATGGGATGCTGTTGGCATCATTTATAGATAAAGAAACTCGAGGTATAACTTGGCCAACAACATAGAGCAAGGAGCAATAGAACTAGGATTGAAAATTGGGTGGTCTGGTGTTGGAGTTTGGATCTTGAATGTACCCCAAAGTTCCAATGTTTAAAGCTTGGGACATGATTGGGAGGTGGCGGAATCTTTAGGAGGTGAGACCTAGTAGAAGGACGCAAGGTCATTGGGGGGCATGTCTTTGAAGGGAATATTGGGCCCATGGCCCCTTCCTATCTCTGCTTCCTGGCTGCCCTGGGGTAAATAATACACACTCCTGTCGTGATGTATTATGCCGACAGGACCAAGTAACCATGGACCGAAAATTCTCAAATGTGAACCAAAATAAACATTTCTTCTTTTAAATTAATTTAGCTCAGGTATTTTTCAGGACAGTGGAAAGTTATCTAAAACATAACATCTAGTTACTGTCTGAATAATCCTACTCATAGGTATATACCCAATAAAAATGAAAACATGTGCACACAAAAACTTGTGTATTAATATTCATAGTGGCATTATTCATAATGAAACTGGAGTTTTTCAGCTTCTGCTGGAAGCAGGATTTGCATAAGCTATAGGTCTCTGCAGCTGAGAAAGCTCGTTTAGTGTTAGCAGCTAATCAAGGTGGGGAGTACCTGCCGGCATCAGCTCTGGGGGTTGCAGCTGGCAAAGTTGGATTCTTCTCCACAGGAGAGGTATATTGCAGCTCTTAATGGTGGGCTGTCCCTCCAGTGTCACAGCAGATACCAACAGATCACTGCCCATTTCTTCTCTCCAGGTTCTAGTCTAGTGAATTCAAAGAATAAAATCCACAGATGATGAAGAGTGAGTGTAAAAAAGTAGGATTTATTTAAGTGGGAAGAAAAGAGACAGAGTTCCCACAGAGTGAGAGGGGAGGGGATGGGGCTGTAGCTTGAGCTGCTAGTGTAAGGTTTTATCTAGTTCTTGGGTCAATACTATTGTTCCAAACTTATGCTAATCCACATTTGAAAAAAGGTACTGATGCTACTGGAAAGTATCACTGCTATTGGTTAACCATCGAGTAACTTTCTTGTAATTTCCATTCAGATCTGCCCCCAATTCCATTTTCTCCATGCTCATCTGGCCCAAGTAAGACCATTAAGGGGGTAACAGGGCAGTTTTCCTTGGCTCCCCTTGTCTGCTTAGCTGCATCTAAGGCCTGTGCTGGCATGGTGGGCCCCATGCAGCCATGGCCTGTACTTGCCTTTCATGCTCCCGACTGCCTGAAGTGCTGCTCTGGGACAAGGGCTTGGCTTCAATAACAGCCCCCAAAGAAGTCATAACCCAAATGTTCATCCAGATATGAATGGGTAAACAAATATGACATAGTCATACACAATGGAGTATATTCAGCTATGAACAGGAATGAAGTGATAAATATGTCAAAGTAGATGAATCTTGAAAACATTATGTTAAACGAAAGCCACCTGTCAAGAAAGGACCACATAGTGTATGATTTTATTCATACAAAATATCCCAAATTAGCAAATCCAAAGAGACTAGAAGTAGGTCAGTGGTTGTTCGGAGTGGGAAGGATGGCACATGAGTAAGGAGATAATGAATACGGAAATAATATCGGGGAGTCTGATTCAAGACTCTGGGCTCTCAACCTTGGGTCATGTCATCTTTCTTGAGCTCTCAAACTTACTGACTAGAATTAATTGTTTGGATATTATTAGACATGCATGGTTTTGGAATTCATATGGAACAAAGTCAAAAGTTCCCAGGCAAAAAGAAGCCTTGATGAATGAAGTTCAATAATAAAAGAGTGAGTAAGCACATTATAAGAGGTTTCAGCATCTGGTTGCTGTGTTTCATCCTATACCCTTCTCTGCGTATGGAAAAAAGCCTCTTTTCTCTTATTACTATTGAACAGCACAGGAAAAAAAAAATCAGAGAAAAACGTCAGGGAGAGATTCCAGGAGGGGTCCATTACATTGCTGCTCTGTTAACCTTTCAGAAATAGCTAAATAAAGGAAGTCATGCTAAAATTCTGAGAAAAATGTCAGTTAAGAATGGAACACAGATACTTTAAAAACCAAAAAGTCAAAAGCTTATTTTTTTTGCCTTTGTCAAAAATTCTTGCCACTGATTTCTTTTAGTGGGTTTCACCTTGGCATATTTACACATGCATGTAACGTTTTGATCATCTCCACCTTTCCATCACTCACTTTCCCCCTCCCCTCCCCACTTCACTAATCGTCTCACTTATACATTCATGTTATCTCCTCCATATGAGATAAGACATTCAATACTTGTCTCTTTGAGCCTGACTTATTTCAGTAATGATCTATTTTCATTAATTTTCCTGCACATGACAGGATTTCATTTTTTTAATGATGGAATAATACTTTATTGTGTATACATGCCACATTTTCTTTATCCATTCATCTGTTGGAATCGTTATGGGATAAATATGAATATATAGGTATCTGTGTAGTATGCTGACTTTAATTATTTTGCGTAAATACCAAGAAGTGTTATAGCTGGATCATATAGTAGTTCTATTTGTAGTTTTTTGAGGAACATCAATACTGATTTCTGTAATGGCTGTACTAATTTACATTCCCACTGAGTGTATAAAAATTCCTTTTTCCCTCATCCTCCCCAGCATTTATTGTAATTTGTATTCTTAATGACTATCATTCTGATTGAGGTGAGATGGGAGTTCAATGTATTTTTTAAAGTTTTTTTTTAATATTGGTGCACTATGAACAAGTGTACCCATTTCCCCGCATCCTCGCCAGCACTTGTTGTTGTTGGACTTCTTAATGGCTGCCAATCTTACTGGAGTGAGATGGTATCTTAGGGTGGTTTTGATTTTGCATTTCTCTGACTGCTAGCGATGTTGAGCATTTTTTCATGTACTTGTTGATTGATTGTATGTCCTCCTCTGAGAAGTGTCTGTTCAGGTCCTTGGCCCGTTTGTTGATTGGGTTATTTGTTATCTTATTATCTAATTTTTTGAGTTCTTTGTATACTCTGGATATTAGGGCTCTATCTGAAGTGTGTGGGGTAAAGATTTGTTCCCAGGATGTATGCTCCCTGTTTATCTCTCTTATTGTTTCTTTTGTTGAGAGAAAACTTTTTAGTTTGAGTAAGTCCCATTTGTTGATTCTGGTTGTTAACTCTTGCGCTATGGGTGTCCTATTGAGGAATTTGGGGCCTGACCCCACAGTATGTAGATCATAGCCGACTTTTTCTTCTATCAGACGCCGTGTCTCTGATTTAATATCGAGCTCCTTGATCCATTTTGAGTTAACTTTTGTGCATGGCGAGAGAAAGGGATTCAGTTTCATTTTGATGCAAATGGATTTCCAGTTTTCCCAGCACCATTTGTTGAAGATGCTATCCTTCCTCCATTGCATACTTTTATCCCCTTTATCGAATATAAGATAGTTGTAGTTTTGCGGATTGGTTACTGTGTCTTCTATTCTGTACCATTGGTCCACTCGCCTGTTTTGGTACCAGTACCATGCTGTTTTTGTTACTATTGCTCTGTAGTATAGTTTGAAGTCTGGTATCGCTATACCGCCTGATTCACACTTCCTGCTTAGCATTGTTTTTGCTATTCTGGGTCTTTTATTATTCCATATGAATTTCCTGATTGTTTTATCTATTTCTACAAGAAATGCTGTTGGGATTTTGATTGGGATAGCATTGAACTTATAGAGAACTTTTGGTAATATCGCCATTTTGATGATGTTAGTTCTGCCTATCCATGAGCAGGGTATATTTTTCCATCTTCTGAGGTCTTCTTCTACACTTGTTCATTGTTGGTGGGACTGCAAAATGGTGCAGCCAATTTGGAAAGCAGTATGGAGATTTCTTGGAAAGCTGGGAATGGAACCACCATTTGACCCAGCTATTCCCCTTCTCGGTCTATTCCCTAAAGACCTAACAAGAGCATGCTACAGGGACACTGCTATATCGATGTTCATAGCAGCACAATTCACGATAGCAAGATTGTGGAACCAACCTAGAAGCCCCTCAATAGATGAATGGATTAAAAAAATGTGGCATTTATACACAATGGAGTATTACTCTGCAATAAGAAATGACAAAATCATAGAATTTGAGGGAAATGGATGGCATTAGAGCAGATTATGCTAAGTGAAGCTAGCCAATCCTTAAAAAACAAATGTCAAATGTCTTCTTTGATATAAGGGGAGTAACCAAGGACAGGGTAGAGACGAAGAGCTGGAGAAGAAGAATAACATTAAACAGGGATGATAGGCGGGAGGGAAAGTGAGAGTTAAGGGAAATTGCATGGAATTGGAAGGTGAGCCTCAGGGTTATACACAATTACATATAAGAGGAAAGGAGGAGTAGGAGAAAAATTATATAAGTGGAAGAAACGATTTATAGTAGAGGGGATGGAGAGAGAGAAGGGGAGGGGAGGGGAGGGGAGGGGTGAGGGGACAGTGGAGAATGGGATAGACAGCAGAATACATCAGTCACTAGAAAGGCAATTTGTAAATCAATGGAAATGTAACTGATGTGACACAGCAATCTGTATACGGGATAAAAATGGGAGTTTATAACCCACTTGAATCAATCTGTGAAATATGGTATATTAAGAACTATGTAATGTTTTGAACAACCAACAATAAAATAAAAAAAAATCAAGAAACCAAAAAAAAAATATTGGTGCACTATAATTATACAAAATCGTGAGATTCGTTGTGATATATTTGTATATGTAAATAATTAATTTGGTCAACTTCATTGCCTAGTACCTCCCCTTTCTCTCCTTTCCTCCCTACTTCATCCTCATATTCTGTTCTACTGGTCTTTCTTTTATTTTCATGAAAATTCCTCTCCCTTTTTTCTCTCTAGCTTCCAAGAGAAAACATAGGACCTCTGGCATTCTGAGTCTGCCTGATCTCACTTAATATGCTATTTTCCAGTTCTGCCCATTTACTTGCAAATGACAATTCCTTTTTTATGGTCATATAAAACCCCATTGTGTATATATATGACATTTTCTTTGTCTATTCACCCACTGATGTGCACCTAGGCAGGTTCTACAACTTGGCTATTGTAAATTGCACTTCTATAAACGTGGGTAGGCATATATTGCTGTAGTATGCTAACTTTAATTCTTTTGGATAAATACTCAGGAGTGATATAGCTGGATTATATGGTGGTTCCATTTCTAGTCTTTTGAGAACCTACATACTGATCATAGTGGTTGTGCTAACTTACATCATTGCCAATAGCGTATGTGTTCCTTTATCCCCACATCCTCACCAGCATGAATTATTATTTATATTCTTGATGGTCATCCTAACTGGAGTGAGATTTAAATCTCAGTGTAGTTTTAAAATACAAATGACCAAAAAATATATGAAAAAATGTCATATTCTTAGAAATCAGGAAAATGCAAATAAAAAAATACATATCCTCACGTCTTGCCACTTTAAGATCCTGGCCAACAAATAGATGTGAAGGGCCCAAAGTGCTAAGGACTTTGGTGTAGCATATATAACTTTCTAAGATGATCAAGGCACTTGGTTCTTTCATGAGAATAGTCTCAGGCTGTAAGTCATCATCTCACCATTACCAGAACCTTCTCCAGTTTACCTGGGTTTCATCTGTATAGCTATCAATCACAAGTGGGACATTGAAAAATCATACACCTTCATTTTTACTTGCTTTCCGAGGAAAGGGTTTAATCTCTCAGATTTTAATTCCAAAGCTTTCAAAAATCTTTTACTTGGAAATTTAACTTCATCTATGGTAATAACACTAATTGTAGCGAATGCCTAAAATTGCAGGTTCCTCAGTCAGCAATTCCTTAAATTCTTTATTTTTTACCACCAGATGGTGCTACTTCCTTTCATTTCCTAAAGACAGCCAGTTCATCTGGAAGGGATTTTTTTTACAGTGAGTTTTAAGTAACCTGGGTTAATATTCAAGTCTCAATATTCTGCTCTTCAAGACTCTGTGATGCAATAGGAATTTTGAAATTTGAAACCCAGTACTGGTAGTTGGAGAGCTAGTTGCAACACAGCCTGATGTTTCAGTTCCTTTTGTGTATTTAAACCAGAAGTAAGTCCAGGCAATTATAGGTAGGCTGGTTATAGAAACTACAATCAACAGAGCCTCCAACCTTCTATTTCTTGGTGCTCTATTCTCCAAAGGTGTAGAAGTAAGTGTATTTCCTCATCACATAAATACTGCTTCATTTAAAAAAAAAAAACCCACCATGATCTTAGAGCCATAATTTAGTCTTTAATAAAAATTTATAAAGATTTAGCCATAATTTTTCTTACCATGAGGTAGAAAGGATAATACTATTTATCTTGAACCTAAAAGCAACCTTGGAAAAGAAAACTTAAATTAGGATGGGGCAGGTGCATGGGTATGTGAATCATGTTCATGAGGCTGTAACAGAGGAAGGTCAAACCTTCCATTTACTCTTCTATATTCTTGGTTCCTTTGAAATTAGATAGGCAAAAGACAAATTTTGACCAATGAAATACTATTTCATGTAAGGGTTCCATTTCCAGGCTGAGGAGTGAGAAACTCAGGCAAATTTCTCAAGTTTGTGTCTCTGTGTAGAATACTGAGGAAGCTCAATGCTCAGGGTGGTGCAGTAACAAGAAGGTAGCTCCATTGGCCTGGGTCTCTGAGTGACTGTATGGAACAGAAAGTTCTGTTGACTCTTGTGGGAGACATAATGTGAACAAAAATAAACTTCTGTTGTATTAAGCTACTATATTTTAGGACTATGAATAAAGCCAGCTTTCTCTCTGCAATATTATGCTGTTCTCTCATGCCATTCCTAATGGATATGTTACTTGATTCAGATTATTTGTCTTTGGAGTTTCTGGTAGCCTGTTGATTTTAAGTCACTCTATATCATTTGTATCATGTATTGGTTTTAAATCCTTGACTTTTATTTTCCTTTTTATCAGGATTAATTGGAAACAATTTAAGAAAAGGCATTTTAGCAGGAGTTTCCTAGATGGAACTGGCAGGAGTCCCAGAAATGTCATTTTATAATATTATATAAATTTCATAAACATCGCTTTCTTCATCTCTAAAATGGGAGTGATACTAAATTTCACATGAGGATTGATTTCATCCAATAATAAATATATTTTGAGTAACATTTGGAAACTCAATAATATAATTCTTGCTGCCTTCCTAAGCTCATGATATTTATGTTGGTTTTACGAAGGCTCCCATTTGTGTAGGAAGAATTTAAAATTTGTTATATGCAGAATGCAAATAGAAATAATACATAAAATTTCTGCACCTATAAATGTGGGTTTCTATGTCAAGACAATAACAATGTAAGCTTGTAGAACTCAGATAAACCCAGCTCTCCACTGATGGAAGGATATCACTCCTTCTACCTGTGGCTGTCAGACCCTGTATAGGGTAACATCTGTTTTTTTTTTTTTGAACTAAGGTGAGTTATGGAAATAAGAAGAGAATGAGAGAGAGAGAGAGAGAGAGAGAGAGAGAGAGAGAGAGAAGCAGATCTTTCCCTGTGCAGTTTTCTCTCTATGGATTTTTTATTTTTTTTGGCTCTGTTATTCAATTAAGTGAGAGAACACAGGGAGTGCTGAGGTATACTTTCACCCTCCTACTCAATCTTTGAGACTCTGAAAGGAAGAAAATATGCTGGCTGTAGTGTGCCAATATGGAGCACAGTCACATAAAAATGAACTATGATCAGGCAGAAGAAGGCCTCGAGATCTGTTTTTCTTGGCAGCCTTTGAGCCTGTGGTATAGACTGACTTCAGGATACTGAGCAGCAGCTGGAGAGCTTGCTGGAGGGAGTCTCCACAGCATTTTAAAGAGATAGGTATTTTAGAAGAGATTCACCTTACATCAGAGGCACAAACAGATTCAGGGCAGTTAGCTGAACCGTAGAAGGTAGTGCAGAACACCAGGTTATCACTGAGGTCAGAAAAACAAAATTACAGTCATACCAGACTCAAACTTCAGTCTTAAATATCACCAGGGTAAGGAACAGCATCCAGGTGGATAAAGGACATTGCATTAAAACCTACTTTTTCCTGTTGCCAGGAGATTTATCAGCTCTGCCCGCTTGCCCCACATTGGACACATCCTTGGGAAGAAGAGGTAGAAGAACGGAGGAGACCATTCTTCTTTGAGAGTGAGAATTTTTATTTCAGAAAAAAAGAACATCTTTCCAATGTTAGGATGGATTAAATTTAAACATATTTCAACATTTAGTTAACTTTTTCCCTACTCAGATATGGAGGATTTAAATTGAAGGACGAAGTAGTTAGAAACAACATAAATAAATTACATTTTATGCATTCTAGTATGAGTTAAACTTATGGCCTTGCTACACATACAAAAGAACACAGATGTTTCATAAATGACTTTCACATAAGTTCTTAATAAATGTTCATGTTAACTTAAAACTTGCAAAATACCTGACATTTCCTTTTGAATATTTAGGAAACATCAAATTCAGTATGTTCAGTAAAGAATTCTTGATTACTCACACTTCGTATTTATTTCTTCACTGTTTCTTACATTTAAAAAAATGGCCTCACCATTTTGCTATTTTACTCAGCACTTAAGTCTTTTCTTTCATCTCTATATTGAATCCAGCAGGAAATCTGTTATATCTCTTACCAAATACATGTTGAGTGTTCTGTTCTCTGCCTCTCCATTATTTAAACTTAATAAAAAACCAATTGCATTTCTGCATTTAGCATCCTGTCTCCTGGGCATTCTATTTTTTCACCAAGAGGCTAATGTGGTCTTTTAAAAACATAAAATAAATCTTTTCAATCTCCTGCTTAAAATGCTTTTGATGACTTTCTATTGTTCTTAAAAACCTAAATCCATTACTTTCCTGAACCACGCCCTGTGTGGTTTGATCTCTGATTGTCTAACTCCATCTCCCACCACTTTCTTCCTCTCCCGACAGCTGCAGGCAACAGGCCCTCTTCATATTTCTCAGTTATGCCAAGACTTTTGCATGTGTTCTGTGTGTCTGGAATTCTCTTTCTCCAGATCTCGGCTCCTTTACAGCCTTCAGAGATCAACTCAGACATCAGAAAGGCTTTCCTGACTATTTTCCTTATTCTTTATCACATGCTTACCTCCATGATAACATTAATCACAATCTACGACTTTTGATTTTTTAAAAAATTGTTACCTGTTGTTTATAAGGTTTCCCTGCTGGACTGTAAGCTCCCTGGGAGCAGGAATCTTGTCTATTCACTCTTGTATTCCCACTACCTAAAATCTTTACAGTTACATAGAAAAGGTCAGTAAATATTTGCTGAAAGAAAAGAGGAAGAGAAAAAACAAAACAGAAGAAAGGAAGGGAAGAGGTAAGGACAGAATGAAAGTTGTCAAGTCTAAACCATTAAAAAGGTTCATTGTGATGAATGAGACGTATCTTAACCATTTTTTCTATATAAATCAAGAATAAACTACTTATTATTCATAATGAGATTAACATTAATTTACTTTTTATAATCATTATGTTTCTGAACCAATTGGCACAAGGAATTTATAAAACTTTGTCAAACATTGTTTTACTAAATTTGAAACACAACTGCAGTATATTAATCAAGTTTTTCTAGCTTTCTGCCTTCAGATAAGATAAGATTATGTTTTGGGTTATATCTTTTTTTCATTATGTGGGGCCATATGGATAAGTTCTAGCTAACATAGTCTGATGAAATTGGTGTATGTTTCTTTCAAGCTGGAATCTATATTTGCTGGTACAAAGCCTTCCAAAGTGTCTTTCTTCAGATAAAGTTATCATCATGTTGCTTTTTTACCATTATATATACATATTGACATATAAATATAAATATGTATACTAATACACATTTGTATACTAATATGTATATAAACACTTAAGAATTTTCCCCAATTATTTAATAAGTAGTGCTGAATGTATGTATTGTTTGTTTCATTTTATAAAGCCATTGCTTCAACATGTCTTGGAAATTTTTATCAACTCTTTTTTTTTAGTCAACTCTTCCGCATCCATTTGTCTCACAATTTGCTGTGTATTAGACACTCTTCTGTGTGCTTGGGATGTATCAGTGAGGAAAACAGAAAATTTACCCCTAAACTTTCATTTCATATCATAAATACAATTATACAGTGTTTTGGGAGATAATAAATGTCATGGAAAAGAGAAAAAGTAGAGCAGGGTAAGGGAGAATCAAAATCTGGGATTGGAAGAAGACCTCCAATGGAGAGTTCAATACAAGGAGTCCTTGACATATAATGCTTTGACTTCTCCCTCCCTCCCTCCCTTCCTCCCTCCCTCCCTTCCTTCCTTCCTTCCTTCCTTCCTTCCTTCTTCTTTTCTTTTTGAGAAAAAGGAGAAAGTGGTGTTACTTCTTTGATAGCAGATGAAAATACACAGTGGACACCAGACTTTAGAGGCGGTGATTCTTCCTGCCTGTGGGAACAGTGTGGTTTGAAAGAGGGAATACGAAGTCTACACTCCAGCTGTGCCTTATCAGTAGTCGTAATTCATTTGTGGCCTTGAGAGAGAGAGAGTCATTTCTCAGAGTTGCTGGTATCAATTCCAATGTCTGGATTCCTTCATTTCTGTGGCCCAGGAACTGAAGGACAAATAACTCATCCCATTGTCATTTCTCTCTTCCTGATCTTTTGTCAAAAGGGATGAAGAGGTGATTCTGATCTTGTTTTTTCCATGACTATGACATACCCAGATATCTGCTTGCTGGTCATTGTCCATGAACTTGCTCCCATAAGTAAAAAAGTCTCAGTCCAGTTTCATGTTGGATCAGAGAAGTCCAACCTGTTTTTGAGTATACCTCTAGCAGAGCAGGCTCATCTTTCTTTCCTGGTTGTCAAGTGAAAGGGTTTCAGACATTCAGTCAATGGTTGGCCAAATTCCATAGTTCTGGGCCCAATGTGAGGCAGAACATCATGGCAGAAAGGCGTGCTGGAGGAAAGCAGCACAGGACGTGACAACCAGGAAACAGAGACGCATATTTTTCAATTTTATTATGATGGAACAATAGTGGCATGCACTCAGTAGAAGCCATACTTAGAATTTGAATTTTGGGCTTTCCCCAGGATAGCTGTAGGCCATATGTTGTCATATTGGGTGGGGGCAGCTAGCCTTTGTGCCTGGTCAGCCACACAATCACAATAGTTAGCAACTGACACTCTGTAAATGCTTTGGGTTGCTAATCTATGATGTGCGGTAGGTTAGATCTATGGAAATATAGTCAGTGCATTTTCAAATTGGGATATTTCCAATTTACTATGGGTTCACAAGGATGTCAATCTTGAAGAAAGTGTAAAAATAGTCCAGCAGACACTTGAGGGGAGAGCCCTCTGAGCTGAAGTGGACTTGCTAGAGTAGTGATTCTCAATGTTTTGGTCTCTGGAAACTTTTACACTTTTAAAATTTGTTAAAGAACTCAGAGTTGGTTTTAAAACCTTATAGATCTTCTAAAGAGTCCTGGGCCACCTTTGACAATCTCTGAGCTGGAGCAAAGGCTCTGAGGGCAGCACATGCTTAGTCATTTGTAGGAACATTAAGGGCAATAATACAACTGGCGGGTGATTCAGGGAGGAGAAATAGGAAGGAAGTCAGAAAGGTAACCATGTCCCATTATGTGAGACCTTGAGAGAAATCAGAAGCCATATATGATCTTTGATCAGAGAAGTCTCATTTTCTGGCTTAAGTTTTCAAGAAGACACAGTACTAGAAACTAGAGTAAAGGGAGCTGGAAACACAAACAGGGAGAACTGTAAAAGGTTATACAAAAACTCAGGGCAAGGACTCCACACCTCAGTGTTAACCCTAAATATATCAGTAGAGTAATACAGAGTCTGTTAGTATTAAAGTAATGCCATTTCCCTCTGATTCCCATTCAATACAGTTTCCTCTCTTTCTTTTCCTCATTGCTTTACACAAAGACACTATTATTTCTTCATTTAATTTGCTTTTAGTTTTCTTGTTAAAAAGCAATATAGAAAAATATTATTTTCATAGATCCCATTTAGTCAACATTTTCCAATTCTCTATTTTAGTCTCCTTTTTAATAGAAATTTAAAAAATATAACAATTTGAAGGGCAACCAAAAATCTTTTTGCTAACATTTTTGTTAAGAGTTTTTCATTTAACCATTTTGACTCCACATTTTTTGTTGTTGTTATTTTTGTTCTTTTTAACCAGATAAATTTCTACCAAAGGAATGTCTTGCGTTTTAATGTGGATCTATCTTTAACTTCAATACCAAGATAGCTTTTTTTTCTGAATACATTTTGTTTGGTACACAAATTCATTATAAAATAAAAATAGATGTTGCCTTTCTTTTGGTATTTGAAAAATCAAATAAGTACATCATATGCTATGATTTAATTAGAATACAATCACTCCCTTTCTCTGCATGTTTAACAATCCCTCCTGGCATCAGATCCATTTGAAATCTCAATGTTATTTTGAGATAAAATGTTTTGTGCAATATCATCCTTTATGTCTGTTTCATCCAATAGGTTATAAATTCCTAGAGAGTAAATTTCATGAATCTTCCTTTAACCACACCCATTTCCTTGTCCCTCATTGACTGATGGGTATATGATTAATTTAGGCATTTCTCATGTTATTTCTCATTCATTTCTGGTTTCTTTGCTGAAGCACCTAAAGAAATCTTACTAAATATACTAAAAATGTAAAACCTATTATTATTTTTTTAAATTTAAGTGGAAAATTTTGTGAGTTGGAGTGGAATTAGGAATTATTATTATTATTATTATTATTATTATTATTATTATTTGGAATTAGGAATTATTAATCTCAAAAAGGAATTTTGGTCTATTTGGTATCCATGTAGTTTACCATTCTCTCAAAAAGAGATTAAATATTTCAGTGTACTCATTAGCTTGAATCAAAGGTTATCTGAAGCTTTTTCTCTCATGAAGAGAGGAAATGAAAAGGGACACATTGATTTATTTAAGATGATTAACAATTGTACAATTAAATTTATAACTATAAAAACCTATTCTTGTTTCTAAGTGGTTTAAATTAACTCTCATATATGAAGAATGAAGTTAATGAATCAATGTATCATATCTATATGATGTCACTACTTTTAATCATATCTTTTTGATGTCCCCACTTTTATTTGATGTTTGATTTTGTAATCTTTGTTCCCCCTCAATATCTCATTTCTCCATTTTGTAAGCTAAGAAGAAAGTATTGAGATACTTGTATTTTTGGTATCATACTTCTCCTGATTCTATGTAGAGCAATTGGTACCCATATAATTTATTGTCTAAATTGGGCAGATTTGAGGTTTTTAAGATGCACTATAAAATATCTCAGTAGAGCAGTGGATTTAAGTTCTAACTGTCCCTGGTAAGCCAGAATGTCTGGCCACTCTATAGACAGGTGTGATGTGAACACTTTTTTTTTTTTAATCTCATAGTTAAAGGGGAAGGAATTTCCAGCATAGAAAGGAAGGAACACTTTCATCTGCTCTTTACCTCTTCTCTGATTCTTTCTCAGTGGAGAGGAAGTGACTTTGCTGATCAATGAATCTGAGAGAAGAAACTGAGCATAATCTCCAAGTTTGGCACTGCCAAAGCAGCCAATGCGATGCTCGATACTTCTGAAAAGAAAGCCTTCCCCAGATGCTTGTTGTAAAAGTTTCCGATATTGTATATAAAACAGCTTCTGTTGACTTCAGAATTCTAATTTTATATGTCCATATGGACTTTTAGAACATTAAATTTAAATATATCCTTTTCCTCACCACATTCTCCTCTACTGTATATCTTGTAATAATCTTGGAATAAAATGTTCCTTTTAAAGGAGAGCTTTCTTCTCATTTTTACATATAAAAGAATGCCTTAGTTGTTCTTGAGAATCTTCTGTTTACTTGTTAATAAGTAATCAGATTTAAATTGAACTCATGACTTGGAATGCATTAGTAATGCATTTATTAGAAAATAAATGGAGCTCCACCTTCTTTATTTTGTTTATTCTTTACCTATGTTTATTATCAATATAAAATTTAAAAATACAACCCAACTTGTAGATCCTAAATTGGGAAATTTTTTTTTTAATAATTCTTTTAATGACTTTCCTACGAAAGAGTACAGCTTTGAGTATATGTTATTTTTGAACACCTTCCTATTATTAAATTTTCATTATAAGGCAGAAACAAAAGACACTAAAGGCAAAACCAAATATTAACAAATATCTATTTTCAATTGCTTGAAAAAATAAGATAGCTTAATAAATAACTGAAAGACATAGCACCATTCAAATAAGATATACCTTTTAGATTATGAAACATATGCAATTGTATATCACTGCGTTATTCGGGGTTACCTTACATCTGACCTTGTTGGTATTTCCAGACTGAAAGACACTAAGCTCCAGGTACCTGGTTATTTACTATGACTAAATCTGGTTTTGCTCTATTCTGTTAGTCCTTCAGGAGTAAATTCAATTGAGCACCTGAAGTTGAGAGGCCTGTCCCATTCTGGCCTCCATTCTTTGGAAGTATTCCTCCCTTTTCTCTAGCTAAAGGATCTCCAAGGAGAGGGATGGAGAGGCTACAAAGCTGCTCTTGAGTGTGAGGAAGAATGCTGCCTTCCCTGGATGGACTTACACTAACTCCCTTTCCTTTTGTAACACTGCTACGTTGGAGGTCCTCTTTCTATATCTGCTCACCTTGGCTAAATTGCCTGTCCTGGTCCTCATCTCCACAGCTCACCTTTCTTAAATGCCCCTTATCTTTAGATTCACTGTACTGTTCTTCATTTTTTTTTTGTATCATTGAATATTTTCCCTTCTTCTTCAACAAAATGTAGGTAATTACTCAAAATCCTATCTATTGGTCTCATCTTTTCTCTGTAGGTATTTTCCTTTGTGCCAACCATTACCTCAACCCAAAACTCCATGCTTTAGAAAAATTCCTGAAGGCCTACTCCTCATGTCCAGTTGAAGATACATCCACTTCAGAAATCCATGTCTGTTACCACTTGTACATGCACTTTGTCTCTCTTTTTCTACCTCTTTCCTCTTGTTATCCCCTCCATCTAGAGTACCTTTGAAACATCAACCTGTTCTGATTTCTGCTTATATATCAAGCCTTAGGTACCACCTCTGGTGAAGCTAGTCTAGATCTTAACTACATCTGATATCTTCATGATTTGAACTCATGCAACATCTTAGGGAACTGATTTTACTCCATAGAATATGTAGGTTATTTCTACGATTGTCTTATCCTTGGACTGCATCTTGTAGTTGCCTACCACTATACCATATTTTTATGCTAAGAAAATGAAGCTTGTTTTCCCTGTATAACCAAGCTGATTATTCTCACAAACTATCAGCCACCTGATGTGAATAAACACAGTAGCAAATTGCATTTTATAGTGTGACACTGTTGTTTTTGCAAAAAAGCGTATGCCAAGTGTGGTTATGCACATATATTTCCTGACTTACCATCTAGGATAAATGGTTATCATATGTAGCAATACTACCAATTCCAGTTTTCACAGACCTAAACTTTTGCCCTGGGAACATCTCCAAGATTTACCTAGAGGAGTATTAAAGGAAGGGAG
Organism: Spermophilus citellus; assembly: GCF_964194105.1. Lineage (NCBI taxonomy): Eukaryota > Metazoa > Chordata > Mammalia > Rodentia > Sciuridae > Spermophilus > Spermophilus citellus. Next base: position 181,636,226 of record NC_138184.1, on the reverse strand, counting down.
AGAGAAGTTTCTCATTTAATTAGCAACTTTGCCTCCCTTATGCCCACTGGTTTTACTTTATGCCCTATGATCATAATTTGCCAAACAATTTTGTCCCAGCCCTTTCTGTGTGACTGCCAACCTACTCCAGCCCATTGAATACTGATCCCCTTTTATCTCCCCAGGTAGCTGGGAAGCTTGAGATTTTTCTTAGTTCCATGGGGAAATTGTTGGCTCTCTTTTATCCAGAATATTCAGGCTCTTTAAAGGAGGAGTCAGGGTGGGTCAGGAGATGATCAAGCTCAGTTTCTCACTGTATCTGTACCTGTTCCTTCTGATCTTTGGACACTGGGACTCAACCTACCTATTATTTGAGTGTACTGCATACCATTTGTATTATCCTCCACTACTCTCAGTAGCCTAAATTTCATGTAACAGGTCCTATAAATTTGGAAGCCTATCCACAGGCCAGATTCAGTTTTTCTCTCATCATTCTGGCTCCATGCAGATCAGAAGATGCATCTGCACTTCTGATGATGTTAAGGGGCTGCTCTTCTGGGAGCTCATAGAAAGCCTGGGTGTCTGGACTGATGGACACTACATTTTAACCCAGTAGAGATGCTGCTATAACCTAGGAGAATGTGGATTTGTAGGAAGAGAAGTGCCTGTAGGGGTGCCCAGAAAAATATCTTTTGAGTAATGAGAATATCATTAATCCTGATTTTGTCCTTTTATGTTCTCTATTTAATGCAATGATTATATAATTTACCAACTAGTTTTTGAAAAGAGAAAAATCATCATTCATCCCATTCTTCCAGGTATCCTAAACACAAATCCCTTGCCTCCCTGTTCCTATCTCATGCATGTGCATGTATCCAATATGCATATACATTCCCACATTCCCTCCACATAATAGACTGAATTTCTTAGAGGTAAATGGTTTTGTGTTCATCGTTAGCATTAGACACAGTGTCATCAATACAGTGTCATCAACTCTCAATGTTCACCAAGTTAAATCCATGTGTTAGGATCTCTAAGAATCTTGGCTATGAATGAGAAATTATGGATCTTTTTTTTTATCAGTGGACTCTTACTGGGAATTTAAAATATTTTGTCTTAGACATAATCATTTCTGTTTATAATTGTAATCACTTCTCATTTTGCATGGTGGAGGTGGGGTCTTCTAAGCAGGATCTCAGACAAGCCCCTCTTAATCTCCAGACTCCTTTCCCTAAGTGTTTAGGAGATGTGGGAACCACGTAGATCAATGCAGGCAGTGCTGCTTGGGAATGGCAAGGGTGAAGAAGGCAGAAGTCCAGCTATTGTGGTCTCCCAAAGTGTATCTTGATACACATTTTGAATCTTCTCTTTCATTTTTCCCTCTTTAATCATGTTGGTGATTAGAAACATATATGACTTTTATACGTAATTGTATATCTATCTCTCTGTTAGGCTTGCCTATTATTTCAAATTATTTGTTGATACTTTGATTTTCTGTGTAACTAGATCTGAGTTTTCTATGTAAGTGGTAATGCTGTTCACAGTGGCACAGTGGCAGCATACCCTTAATCCCGGCAATTTGGGAGGCTGAGGAAGGAGGATAACCAGTTCAAGGCCAGCCTCAGCAATTTAGCAAAACTCTGTCTCAAAAAAAAAAAAAGGTAATAAAACTAATAATGTTTCAAATCACTGGGGAAATGCTAAGATCTATGATTGGTGGATCCTATGGTAAGAGTATATTTAGTTTCAATGAGAAACTGCCAAACTGTCTTACAAAGTGGTTGTCCCATTTTGTATTCCCATCAGCAATGAATTAGTTTTCTGTTGCTCAATATCTTTGTCAGCATTTGGAGTTGGAATTGTTTTAAAATTTGGTCATTCTAATAGGTTCATAGTGGTATTTCATTGTTTTTTTTTTTTAGCTTGCAATTCCCTAATGGCCTATGATGTTGAACATCTTTTCATCTGCTTATGTATCATTAGTACATTCTCTGGTGAGAGGTCTATTCAAGTATTCTGCACATTTTAAAATCTTATTCTTTGTTTTCTTGTTGAATTTTACATTTTTGATAACAACTCTTTGTTGGATGTGCCTTTTGTAAATATCTTTTCCCAGTCTGTGGCTTGTCTTGTCATATTTTTAAGGAGCAGACATTTTTAATTTTAATGAAGACCAGTTTATCAACTGTTTCTTCCATGGATCATCCCTTTGGTGTTATGTCAGAGAAGTCATTGCCATGCCAAAGGTAATTTAGATTTTTTTTTAATTTTAACTTATAGTAAGTAGTTTTATAATTTTGTGTTTTACAATCTATAATGTTTTAAGATGTGTAGAATTATGTTGGTTTTACCATGGCATACCTTTACCTACCTGAGTCACTGCCTGAAATGTATCAAATAATCAATAAATTCAAATGTTATTAGTGTGTATATGTGTTATAAATTGGATTACTTAGATCAGTTTTATACTTTGAATTGCAAAAATGGCTATAAAAGGAATAAAATCTCAGTAAATATCAAATATCATATGGAAAGAATTCATTATATTGAAAGACTCATGAAATTCATAATTCATAATTTTATTACTGTAGTAGGTGTTTGTTATAAAAGGCAAAATGGGGACCAAGATAGTACTAAAATAATGTTTAATAAGTTCTCCATGAACTAGTGACAAAGATAGATTGTGTATATTTATATATCCAAATATGAAAAATTAAAAATAAAAAATATAACAGAAGGAAAAAACATGATTAAAATCTAGAAAGGAAAATTAAAAATATATTTTATTAAAGTACATACATTAAACTTTTAGCTATTTGTCTATGAAAAATTCAACATGATCTGACATTTAACAAAACTTTCTTTCCAACATGTCACAGTATATTAGGCATCTATACCAAACATATGCAGTCATGACAAAAGGGAAGTAATGAATAATATTCATGGAGAGTAGGCACTGTTACATTCATTCCCCTGAATAACAAAGATAAAGATTAATGTTTATGGCAAATACCTGTAATCCCAGTGGCTTGGGAGGCTGAGGCAGGAGGATCACAAGTTCAAAGCCAGCCTCATCAACTTAGCAAGGCCCTAAGCAACATGGAAAGACCCTGTCTCAAAATTAAAAATAAAAAGTACTGGGGATATGGCTTAGTAGTAAAGACCCTCTGGGTTCAATCTCTAGTAACTAACTAATTAAATAAAACAAAAAGTCAACATACAGAGAGCCTTGAATTTCTTTACAAACTTGGGGTGCTAGGTTTTGTGATTTTGGTTGGTGTCTTTTCCTACACTTAATACATTAAATAATGACAGTAAGAACTACATGAGAAGTAATATTTGTCTCTTTCGCTAGAGACGCTGATTTTAATTATTTCAGAAAAAATTCTGGGTTCCTGTATTTAAAAACTGTATAGTACATTATAAAAATAACTTGGAAACATAACCTCAACCATATGCTTTTCAGGTGAGATCCTACTGACAGGAATGTGTCAACTATGAGATAGTCCTTGTATTCTGGGAAGGTTCTTTGGCAGTTTTTGTCCCAACTGACTTGTTAGAGGGGACTGAAGAGCCAAGTTTCATTTGGAATTTAACTGCTGAAAATAGTCCAATTTCTTCATGGAAAAACAATGGAGTTAAAGAACTGACAGGTTTTTAGACTTATTTGTGTGTTCCAGAGAAGATGCTGGCACCAAAATCCATAATCAACAACAAATAACTAGCATCACTGTTTTCTGTTTTGCCTACGCTGGTTCTAAGGATAACTGCTCTCTGTCTTAAAAACAATTAAAAAAACCTTTGAGGCCAGTTCATTTCAAATTACATAAAAGATATTCTTTACTTACTGCTTAGAACAGTTTGTTATTTCTTTCTCTTTCATTTAAAATCTGCTAAAATGCAATAGTTGTTAATTTTCAACTGGGCATGTCTCTGGAGTTACTTTTCCAGTAATTCATAAGAAAGTTATGTCAAACCATCCAACTTCCTTTTTTTGGTTCCTTTACAGCCAAAGTCTTGTCAGTACAGAATGGTTTGGGTTAAATACTCGGTTATAGGAAATTCAATTCAGAACAAAAAGCAGGTAGAACTTCCTTAGTTGAGGGTTTGTAGGAAGGTTTTTAGAGTTTTTATTCACTGGATCTTTCCCCTTCACATTTCAAGGAAAAAAAATGTTTCCTTTTTCTTCCCTTATTCAGATGAAAGTATAAATGCAGCCTACATATCACTGAACCTCATCTTTTAAAATATTCAGTTTATTGTGTACCATTTGATTCCATCGTGTACAATTTTCTTCTTCTCATTTTTAAGGGACTGCTGTAATGCTGAGAAGTACGAGCCATGTGTAACCTGGGGGTGACCCGCTCAGGGGTGCTGCTGCTTTTCATTACAGTCACTCAGTCAGCCCTCAAACCAGCAATGCCTCCCGTGATCAAAGACCAGCCTTTCAACATTTTCTGGGCAGCTTCGACAGTTTATTGTAAGGATTTCTTCAAGGTGAATATGAACCTTCAATCATTTAACATTATATCAAATCCTTTAGAGACTCACAGTGGATCAACAATTGCCATATTCTATCCAAATGAATTGGGATATTATCCTTTTTTCTCCCAAGATGGAAAATCCTTTAATGGAGGAATACCGCAGAATATGAGCCTTTCTAAACACGTTAAGAAAACGGCCCAAGATATTGCCAAAGCTGTCTCTTGGTGGCAGTCGGAAGGACTTGTTATTATTGACTGGGAAGGTTGGAAGCCCCAGTGGGAGAGGAACTGGGGCAGCAGAATAATATATAAAAAGCACTCCTTAGCCTTCACAAGACAGCATCACCCTGAGTGGCCAGAAGCCAAAGTGAAAACAGTCGCCCGACAGGAATTCGAAAAGGCTGGAAGGAGTTTTATGAATGTCACTCTCACATTGGCTTTAGAAATGAGACCAAAACATTTATGGGGCTTTTATCTCTATCCAGATTGCTACAATTATGATTACAGGATAAACCCAGAGTTCTATACAGGTAATTGCCCAAATGATGAGATTTTCCGCAATGACCAGCTCCTTTGGCTGTGGAACAAAAGCACAGCACTTTTTCCTTCAATATATTTGGATAAAATACTAAAGTCAAGTTCAAATGCATTGAAATTTGTTCATTATCGAATTAGAGAAGCCATGAGAATTGCTGAAATGGCTAGACAAGATTATGCTTTGCCAGTTTTTATTTTTTCCAGACCATTTTATTTGAAAAGTATTGAAGTTCTGTCAGAGGTAAGAAAAGGTACATTTATCCACATAAAAAATATAAATTTAGTAGAATGTTTTAAAGTGTAGAAAGAAATGTTGTGGGATATTTTCCCCCTTGATAATGGAATGCAGTTCTATTATTAGAGGCATGTATTTCTTCAAATGTCAACCCACTGAAACAGAATGATGGCAACTAAAAGCGTGCTTAGAGATTTTGGATAATGATTCTTATCAGCTTAGGATTCACAATGGTTTCTTGCAGAACAATTTTAAATTTAAAGTTAAATAATGTAACAGATTAATATTAACCAGGGATACATTTCAGAATCAGCTTCTTAACATGAGAGCATACACAACAGTTCTCCAAGTCAGATTCATACTAAATGGAGCTCTGGGTAAATTCTGAAGCAGTTACATTTTTCATTGCATTACATTTTTCTGTTTTAATTTATTAGGTTAACTGAAAAATTAGCGTGGATCATGTTGATTATTTCTTTAAGAGTCTACAATGTGAGCTAGTAGTATCATGGGATTAAAAGTGATTTATACAACTAGACATTGTCTTTAGGCTTAAGCCAAAGCAGGATGCAGAGATGAGGGGATGGACTTGTTTGGAAGATAAAGAGTTTGTGGACACTGCAAGTGTTCAAGTGTTCACTGGATCATCACTTTAGGACATTAATGTAAGGATGCAGTCATTAGACAGGTGGCTACGTAACAAAAACTATTAAATATCCATTCATACCTGAGAACCAACCATTCTATAATTTTAGTACTCTATATAGAATTGTTGAAAATAACACACAGCTCACTTTCTTAGACCATTTATATTTGAAACAGTAGTAATTCTTCCTAAAAAATATCAAACTTAAACTATTGACTGAAATATTATTGACTAGGTGTCTTATCATTGTAGGATTTCTAAGTGTTATGCAAACGGAGGGTTGATTTAATAAATTTAGGAGAGAAAGAATCCTAGCATCATGGTGGCATTGTATCTAATCTACTTCCTACTTACACACAGAATCCTTTTTTTTTTTTTTTGGCCTGGCTTCTGTCTTTGCACTTTTTAGTGGGGTGGTTGCTGTGTCAGAAGGAGAACTGCTGTCTGGGGACAATATTAATGCCTAGAAATTTCTTGAGTATGTTGAATTTACTTTGCCTCTAAGTTCAGATCACTAGTTCCTATTTCACCTTCTGGTACAGCATAGAATAAATTAAATCTTTCTTTCAAAAGCCACTCTAAATATTTTAAGACACTTATTAGGCTTACCAAAGTGTTTTCACTAAGGTATTACTCAAGTGGCAGATTTCTCAAATCCTTTTGGGAAAAAAGAGTAGGTTTGTATTTATTCATTTAAAATAATTTATTGAGTGTCTATAATCTGTTGGGAATAATGTTACAAACAAGAACAGTAGAATATAACAGTAATCCATGAAGTCTAATTTGCATTTGGATTCTGCTTATCTACAAGGATTCATATGCTTTCACTTCTCCCCAAAAACTGTGGCTGACCACAAGGAGTTCCCGGCAGTTCTCTCTGTAGACAATGCTCTTCTTTGCATATGACCCTCTGTGTCTTCCTTCTGGGCATAAAACTCTTTCTTTTTTGCCTTGTGAATTCATTCTCATTCTCAAAGACCTACCTGAAATTTCACCTGTTCAAGGAAGCCCTCCCAGACTCTTCTATGCAGAATCAAGAATTTATTCTCATTTATATATGCTTTCTGGGTGCTATTAATATAGCTATTAATTTATTACATTTGCAACTACTTGTGTACATATCTGTCTCAAACATCACTCTAAAGAATTTACTCAAGAAAGGGAACTGGAATCTCTTTACTGCCTAGAATGTTGCCTGGAACATCATAACTATTTGTGGAATAACTAAGAATACAAGGCAAAATCCTTCTTTCTAGTTCTTCAGTAGTCTTTTGCTTTAGAAACAGAGATGGCATTATTAATGTGTTCTTTACCACAGTTGATGGGTTTAGTCTTATATTATTAAATTATCAATGACTAAATGTGATTTGGCAGAAAATGCTTCTGATACTTCTCTTTTCCAGGAGGACTTAGTGCACACTATTGGTGAAAGTGCTGCATTGGGGGCAGCAGGAGTAATATTGTGGGGAGGAAATGAATATTCTGGTTCAAAGGTAAGCAATTATTTCTGTCAGCCTCTTGAATACACTCTAGAGAGTGGCTTGAAAATATTTCACATCAGGTCCATTGGTGACTGACTGTCTGCTCACCCGACTTAAATGAAGTTCAAAGAGTATAGGGATTGACATTGTTTGAGCACCTACTTTATACCAACCACCATAGTTAGCATAGGTGTAGAAAGAGCACCCTCCTCATCAGGCTGCCCAAAGTGAGAGACTGATTATTTCATTCTGCAGGTCTAATTTGGGGCACATTAATTAACCTCTTGGAGTCTCAGCTTCTGCATATAAAAATAGAACTAGAATTAAGCTGAATATGCAGGAATTTTAGTAAACAAAGTGGCATTATATATTATAATACACTATATATTACGTATGATGCCATTATATATGACATATGACAAAGAAAATATTTGTACAGAGGACAAAGAAAATGATCTAATATTTAAAAAATAATCATTTCATCTACACTGAAGGTGGATACAACTCTCCATTTTCTGTCCTCTAACCCTTGACCCCTACTATTGTATTCTCTTCTTCCATAAATTTAACGTTTTAGAACCTTGTATAAATCATGCAGTATTTGTCCTCCTCTGATTGCCTTATTTAAGTTAGCGTAATGTTTTCTGGATTCACTCTTGTGTTGTCACAAATGGCAAGATTTCCTTCTTATTTTATTTGGTACCAGGGATTGAACCTAGAGGCATTTAACCACTGAGCCACATCCCCAGGCCTTTTAAATATTTTATTTAGAGACAGGGCCTCACTAAGTTGCTGAGGCTGGCTTTGAACTTTGAACTTTCAAGAGTCCTCCTGAGATGTGGGATTACAGGCCTGTGCCACCACGCCTGGCAAGATTTCCTTCTTTTTAAGGGTGAATAACATTCCATTGTACATATGTATCACAGTATCTTTCTCCACTCATCTGTTGATACTTGGATTGTTTTCATACTTGGCCATCATGAGTTCTGTAGTGAATATGGTCGTATAGATCTCTTCAAATTCATGACTTCAAGTGTTTTGGATCTGTACCCATAAGTATGTGCAGATATATAACCACAAGAATGTATGCATGTATGCATGCATGTATGAATCATATGGTAGTTCTATTTTTAATCTTTTGAGGAACGCCATAACTCTTCCCATGGCTCCTATACCATTTTACATTCATACCAACAGTGTGAAAGTGTTCCAATTTCTCTACAACCTCAATAACTTTTGTTGTTGTTGTTGTTGTTGTTATTATTACTAAATTTTAGCTACCCAAACAGGTATGAGCTGTTATCTCATTGTAATTTTGATTTACATTTTCCTGATAATTAACAATGTCAAGCATGTTTTTATGTCTGTTGGATATTTGTATGTCTTTTATTTGGGGAAATGTTTGTTAAAGTCCTTTGCCTATTTTTAAAATTGGGTTATTTGAATATGTGCGTGTTTTTGTTTTTCTTTTGCTATTGAGTCATGGTAGGAGTTCCTTACATGTTTTGAAAATTAGCCTCTCATCAGAGATAAGAGTTGGCTTATATTTTCTATCATTGCATGGACTCTTTTCATTCTGCTAAGTGCTTTGCTCTCCCTTTGCTGTGCAGAAGCATTTTAGTTCAATGTTGTCCCACTTGTACATTGCTGCTTTTGTTGCCTGTGCTTGTGCTGTTCTACCCAAGAAATAATTGCCAAAATCTATACCAAAGAGTTTTTACCCTATATTTGCTTTTGGGAGTTTTAAATGCCCAATTTTTAATCCATTTTGAACTGATTTGTTTGTATGGTGTGATGCAGAAGTCCAGCTTCATTTAGACCAGTTTTCCCAACTCTATTTGTTGACCGGGTTGTCTTTTCCCTGTAGTGTGTTTTTGGCACCCTTTTCAAAGATCAGTTGGCCATGTATATGTGGGCTTATTTCTGGACACTATTCTGTTCCTTTGATCTATATATTCTTTTTAAAATTCCAGTACCATAGTGTTTTAGTTACAGTAGCTTTTTAACATACTTTGCATGGGAAGTGTGAGGCTTCCAGCTTTGTTCTTTCTGAAGAACACTTTGGATTTTCTGGGTCTTTTGTGGTTCTATAAGGATTTTAGAAAAAAATTTCGAATTCTATAAAAAAATACCATTGATATTTTTATGGGAATAGCATTGAATCTGTAAGTCACTTTGAGTAGTATGGGAATTTTAACTATATTATGTCTTCCAATCCATGAACATGGGATGTCTATTTATTTTTGTGTTGTTTAATTTCTTTAATTAATGTATTGTGTTTTTTCAGTGTAAAAATCTTTAACTTCCCTGGTTTATTCCTATTTTATTATTATTTTTTTAAATATTTATTTTTTCGTTGTAGTTGGACACAATACCTTTATTTGTTTTTATGTGGTGCTGAGGATTGAACCCAGGGACTCACGCTTGCTAGGCAAGCACGCTACCACTGAGCCACAATGCCAGCCCCCCTATTTTATTCTTTTTGAAGCTATTTCATTTTTAATTGGTTCTTCTCAGTTATACATGTCAGTAGATTTCATTCTGATGAAATTATACAAGCATGGAATATGTCTTATTCTAATTATAATCCCAGTCTTATGAGTGTGCATGATGATGGGATTCACTTAGGTATTTTCATATGTGTATATAGGAAATTATATTAGATTTATTCTACTGTCTTTCCTATTCCTATTTCCTCTAAAATGGATTGATTTCTCAATTTCCTCTTTTGATGATTCATTATGAGTATATAGAAATTGAACTGATTTTTGTATGTTGATTTTGTATGCTGCAACTTTACTGACTTTATTTCTATCACTACATTTGTGTGTGTGTGTGTGTGTGTGTGTGTGTGTGTGTGTGGTCTTTTGGGTTTTATACATATAGGATCTTATTATCTACAAACAGGATAATTTTACTTAATCTCTTCCAATTTGGACTCATTTTATTTTATTTTTCTTGCCTAATTATTCTATCTATGACTTCTAGTACTACATTGTCAGAGTAAACATCATTGTCCTTTTCCTTATCTTAGAAGAAAAGTCTCCAACCTCCCACAGTTGACTATAATGTTAGTTAAGTTCATTTTTTTCTATAGTTTTCTATTGTTTTTTTCCCCTTAGTTTGTTGAGAGTTTGTAAATCATAAAAGAGAGTTGAATTAATGGAAACAAATGAATAAGTCAGGCATGTTTATTTGGATAAAGATTTAAATTAGAAGTTAAGAACAGATACCCTGAAGTTCAGCAGTGTTTGACGTAATGGTGAAATGCCATTTGTTGAGTCCTAGGAAACTGGTGACCAGCTACTGGTAATGAGATGGAGACAGGAAATCCACTCATCCGATGAAACAAGTAGCAACTACAATGGAGCTTCCAAGAATAGAAAGGTGACTGAGGATGTAGAGAACTGGAGTAACAGGAAGCATGGAGGAAAGCATAGGTAGGAAGAGCACCTCTTAGTGCTCCATCAGCTAGCACTTAACAGGGCTGCACAGCTGAATGGTCTAAGTGAATGGCAGTGCCACAGTGCCTTGTTTCTAAATTGATGACTGAATTGCCTGTTGGCAAAAACATTTATGGTTAGGCTTATAATGCAGAAAATTGCTGTGGCTGTATTAGTAAATCTTAAGACATAGTGTTCTAATTGCTATTTTATAATTTGTTTGGAAATATATTTAAAATTTTTTTTCTTTGACCAAGGTATTACTTGGGAGAGCATTTTTAATCTGCGAAAAACTAGGAAATTTTGGCTTACCTCATTTATTATTAACTTATATATACTGTGTTTTGAATGGATTGGGAGTGACTAGTTAGGAAGCTATTGCAATAGGTAAGATTTGGTAGTGACCTGAACCAGGGTGGTAGCAATAGTTGAATTCTGGATATGTTTTGAAGGTATACTGAAAAGGATTTGCTGATGGACTAAATGTGAATAGAAAAGCAGTTAAGAATGACTCCAAGGTTTTGTTCCTGAGGCATTGAAAAGAGGAAGTTGGCACGTGCAGAGAAAATAAGGCTGCCAGAGTTGTAGGGTGGAAAGTGGGTCAGTGGATTAGATTGAAATACATTAAGTTTGAAATGCTTGTGAGACATCCAGATAGAGATATAAAATAATTAGGTGAGTAAGCAATCAGTTCAGGGATAAGGTCAGGGAGATTATACGTTTGGGAATTATACTTAAAGCAATGAATTGGGATGAGTTTATCCAGAGAAAGTGTATAGCTATAGAAGACAAAATGTCCAAGACTTGAGCCTAAGACACTTCACAATCAAAACATAGAAAAGATGAGCAGAAGCTGCTAAAGAAAGCTAAGAAGAAGCTTTAGTGGGTTGGCTAAGAAAAACAGGGCAATGTAATATTCTGGAAGGTAAGTGAACAAGGTGTTTCCTGGTGTGGGATTGAGAAAGACCAGGTGACACCCAAGTTGTATTTGATTGTACTTGCTTGGGTTTATGCTCTCTTAATTATAGCTCCCCCAAATCCTCTCTCTCTTTCCCCTCCCCTTCTTTCTTTACTCTTTCCCTATTTCGCCTCCTCCTCCTTCTTTAGTTCAATTGTTTTCTTGTTTTATTTTATCCCATCATTCTTAGAAACCTCTTCAGATGGCTCAGACAGGGAGCCTTGTCCTAATTAAAAATAACATTTTTTCCTAAATAAAGTATGAGACTGGCTCAGATCAATTGTGTTTGGAACAAATAATATTACTCACATGATTTTCAGAACCTGCTATTTTCCCAAATGTTACCTTGTTTAACTACCTGTCATTAAGAGCTTTATTCTGTTTTATGAGTCTTCATTTGAATCTTCCGTTTACCTCAGGGAATTGTCTCCAGATGATCTTCATGTTCATCTCCCCCTAGAAATGATACAAAACTTGTTTGGATAAGACTCTTCCCAATCAAAGGCGTGGCTCATCATTTCTGTGAACATATAAAGCTTATCCTTACTTAAATGATTAATCAATGAAAATACTCTTCTTCTTTCACTTTACCAACTGCAAAACTTCAGGCATTAATTCCACCTGGATTATAGAACCACATTTTGAGAGTGCTTTAAGCAGATTTCTATTTTTTCCTATAGGAGACCTGCTTATCTGTGCAACAATCTATTCAAGGGCCACTGGGACACTATGCTGTTAATGTAACATCTGCAGCCAAGCTCTGCAGTCAAAGTCTATGCAACAGTCATGGAAGATGTGTTCGAAAAACACCTGAATCCTCCTCTTATCTGCATATGCCTGAAAGCAGCAGAAAGAAATATGTTCCACAAAAGAGCTTCAGATTTGTCATTTCTGAAAAGAGCAAACTGCAGACAATAATGGACATGAAGAATAGATTTGTGTGTCACTGCTATTATAGCTGGGGTGGAGAGTCTTGCCATCTTCCCTCCTCAGATTTCTTGAGTTGGAAGAACAAGGCTCCTGATGCTAACTTTAACTTCCCAGTTTTTCTTGGCATGAACTTATCTGTGATTCTGATGAAATTTCTTTCCTCCCTACTACAATGTCAAACTTTTTTCTTTCAATAGTAAAGAGTAGAAGATGTTGACTGACTTTCTTCAACTTCAGACCTCTTCTACAATATTTATTGGATTTAAAATTAAAAAATATATAAAAAGGAATCATTGACTGCATTTATTGATATAGAAAGGACTTCCTGAATGCTTTCTTGGTTCATGATAGTGACAGGGATAAGAAAATGACTATGCCTGTTCTTCAGGGAACTTAAATTATTGTGAGAAAATGAATAATAATAAGTAAACAATGAATACACTAACACACATAGTCCTGGTGGTAATAAGTGCTGTGGAGAAAGTAAAGGAAGGTCAAGGAATCAGGAAAATGAGAAAGCACTGGGAATTTATACAGGGTAGTCAAAAAAAGACTCTCTAAGATGATGCTCAGAAGGTTGGTGGAGCAGGTCAAGAGTATATCTGGGGAACGCTTTCTTAGAATAGTGAACAGCAAATCAAAAGAAAACAGCTGCTTGCACTCCAGCAATTAGGAATTCTTAAGTAATAGAAGTGACCCCAGGATACCAATTATAAGTGTGAGGGACTCTATGAGTGAATGCTATAGGATCTAACTTTATCTAAAGTGTCTTAGAAATTCATCAGGCAATCATCAATATCAGAAGATAAGGCCTATCAGACTCCCATATAGTGGAATTGATGTGGAAAATTCTTTTGTTTTATACTTGGTCTATTAAAGTCTATTGTTCATTACCAATTTATCAATTCTCAATGGATGGTAATTCAATTCACTTGAAAAATTTACCTGGTCTCTTGATTTGATCAAATTGTTATCTAAATAATTTTTTCTCACCGAGACTCCAAAGAGATTATAATAGTCCAAATGTTATTTCCCTCCTCAGGTTAGGAAAGATATTTTCCTGTCTGGCATTTCCCAAATATCACACTTGCAAAACTGACACAGAGTTTTGTCAGGCAAATCACATTTGAATTCCTATTTTATTAGTTCGTCCACTCATTAGTTATTCTTTCATTCATTGTTGGGAGAAGTAAAAGTTAAAAGAGGCAGTGAAATATACTAAGCCAAATTTGGAACTATTTGATAAGTTCCCATATCTTGTTGATATCCTATTGCAACAAGGCTGCAATTCTAAGAATTAGATTCCTATACTCAAGCATGACATATTTAAGTTGGTACTAAGCCATTATAAGTGAAAAAGAATTTGCTTTTCTATCCTTCCACTTACAATTCTTCGACAACTGTTAGATAAGGGTTTGGATAGTAAACGTATTCCAATGAAGCAGGATAAGGCAAATATTATTAAATATTATCACTATTTTGAAGATGAAACAAATACTATTTTCCACTCACATGGAACATGTGACATAGTCAATTCTGTCCAACCATCAGTGAATACATCAAAGGTAGAATACACATCAGTCCATTGTTTTATCTTACAGTGCAGCCACAATTATCAGGGTATTAGAAGGTTTGAGGTAGGGAATGAAAAGGGGAAATAATAAATTCATAAAAGAAAATAGGAAATATCCCAGTTCTACCACCTATATATAATCATTTAACTTTTTTCTAAGAAAATATTATTAGATTTTATTTTACTCAGATTAATAGGCAGCAAAAGAAAACTAAAATGGAAGGAACTGCCACATTTTTAATAATGGATTCTTCAAATTTTGTTGTGTATAAAACAATCTGCTCAAGTTAAAAATAGGTCAGGATAATGAAAAACATTCAGTTTTGTCATGATTTATTTTGACTTGCATAAGTTTAGTAAATGAAGCATCTTTTCCAAGATGTTAAGTAAAATCTGTTAGAAACCTGAAGAGGGCTTGTCTCAGTCCTGAATTACCTAAAGACAATTTGCCTGTATCCAGGGCAGCATTGTTTATTACCTTTTCATTAATTGTTAAAACATCATAGTACCTTTTGTTCAAACACAAAACTTTTTCATCAGAGACCCAGTTTTCCCAATTGTGAAAATGTAATTGGTCCACATGAGTCATTGCTTTAATCAAAAGGAATGTGTATCTTCATCTCACAAGCAGAATGTGATAATCATACACTTTGGTCCTTTTTACAATTTGTGTCATGTTGATTTTTATATTGAAGACATTCTTTACAAAGCTTTTTGGTGTTGTAATTTAAATTCTCATCCTTATCTGAGGGTAATTTTCTTTCAGTATTTTTCAGAGGATTTTTATTTCTTCAATTTTTCTGTTCATTTATGAAATTACTTGGTCCTTCTACATGAGTACTCTGTGTTCCTTTCCTCTCAACTATTCTGCCTTTGTCTGTTTTTTTATTATGAATTTGTTAATTTTATTTTTAGAATACTATATTTTGATACTCATTATTAATTATAAGGAACTCTTTTTCTAGGGACTACTGTAATTACTCTTTTCTCATAGTAACCTTGTTTTGGCTTGTAGATTCAACAGCTTATTAAATTTCTTTGAAAATACAAATTAGATTTTTTTTAAAAAATTGTTGCTATTATACATTTTAGCCTGTTTCATTTTCTTTGGAATAGCTGTTCTTTTGTTAATTTATTTTCTTTCACATTGTTGGTCAGTGTTAAATGTCTGGAAATCTTTCATCATCATTTTATTGAAAGACTAGAGAGACGGACAAAATCTACCATGGGGATTCCTCCCTTCCCACATGTGTTTGAGAATAGTTTCTTATCAGATTTCTTGTGTGGCATGGAGGATGCCCTCTGAGAAAGGGGTTTGGGCACATTGATGAGTAAGATCCCATCTGGGGCATGTGAGTGGAAAATAGGCAGGTTGCTAGGAACCCCCATAATTATCAAAGCAAAGAGAAAATTATCACGGGAGAGGAGTATAATTCCCTGATGAGTTGAACTGCCTTTTTCACTTTTATCTCATATGCTCAGCAGAGAGACTCAGCTCTATCCATTTTAGCTCTACTTTTGGATTTGGTCCAATATACAAACTGAACTCTGTATAGGAAGGGATATTTAAAATATCCTGAGGTCAAATGTCTTTGCTACTTGCCATTGTGTGTACTCCCGGGAAGTTGCATGCTCTGACTTGTTCTGCCATATTAGAAACAATATTTTAATTGATTGCTCCAATAAATTGTCTCTCCATCCACTTTCATTATCGGTATCTAAAGATTTCTCTTTTAATGGAACATCTCATACCTCTAAAATAACTTTCTACTATGGTCTTTTTCCCCCCTCAACTTAAAAAAATTTTTAGCTTTTCCAATTTCATCTGTTTTATTGTTTGAGTCACGTCACCCCCTTCTTGTTTTCAGCTTTTTATTGTATTTTGTCTAATGACATGTGCTGAAAACGACTCAGTAAACATGTGGTTGGCTCACCATCTTGAGCCATTAGTTCTAGTAAATTCACATTGTATTTTCTCAGGATGACAACGCCCCACTAAGTCAATATTCTGTTCCCATTAAGACTAGTACATTAGGATCTATTCTTAATACATATTGTAATACATAAAGCACTTGAATCCTTTTTTTCTCTTAAATCTGGAAATCTTAAATATATGGTTCTCTTTGCTTTCCTATCATCCAACTAAAATTTCAATCAGTGTTTAGTTTTTCTTCTTATGCCAGTGAATTTAAATTGGGTATTTTCAGAAAGCAATGGTCACTTATACCAAGACACTTCTAAGAGAGTCTGACTTCAGTTATAAAGAGATTTAATGCAGGCCTACAGTTTAACTTGGAGGACTGAGTCACCCCTGTAATGACATGTTTCTCTGAGCCGGCCAGGCATCCTTTGCCACTCAACCTCTGCTGTGCCCCAGGTGACTAGAGGAACAGCAGCAAACAAAAGCAAAGGTAAAAACATACTTTTTTTTTTTTTCTGTTCAAAAACCTTTAAAGATTGTTTTAGAAATATTTTGTCCTAAAGCAGTTAGAAAAAAAATTCATTTTTCTTGGGCTATTTCTATTTCTCTTTAAGTCTAACTTTATTTACTATGCAAATGTATCACCTTTCAAAATGAGAGTTTGATTTGATGAACCCAGAACCCTAAAACACACACACACACACACACACACACACAAATTTGTTTAAATTAAATTGTAGTTAATTTTAAAATCTATTATAAATTTATATTTATAATGTTCTCACTTTAATGATTATTCTAGGCTTGTTTTCTCTTCTACATGTGCAGTCTAACCTGAAATATAGATTTTTGTAGTATGTTGGGTTATCCTAGCCTAATACTTAACTGGTGATAGTGTCACAATATATTAAGCAAAGCAGGTTAATAAACTAACTGCAAATAAGTCACAGGGACACAGGGCTTTATGATACAGCCAAACTTTAATGTTTTTATTATGACTGTTATCTGTGAAGAATTTCTTAAGCTAACATTATAGACACAATTGTGTTCTATTAGACTAGAATGCATTTATCTGCTAAAGATTGTATGTTTTTGAACAATTTTTAATTAAGTACGGTTTTCACAATTCATTCCATAATTCTTATACTCATCATGAGTATAAGAGGACTCTTACTTAGAACAAATATTGTAGTTTTAAGGAAATATGCAATATCTAAAAGGGTTTAGAAAATAGATATATTTTGGTCAGAAAAATGTTTTAAATTTTCTTTCCAAATATTAATAAGGTGACTCAATATTTAGAGATGATAGTCAATATTCACTTTTCAGAAGAAAAATCACTTTGTAATTGGTAGGAGGATAAATACATATCATACATATAAATAGATAGGTTTTTCCTGAAAAGAAAAACTGAACAGTTTTTTTTTCTCATACTGAAACAGTATGAGAAAGATAAATCTTAAATTCATTTAATCCACTGGAGAGAGAAAAATCTTAATAAGAAACTAATGATGGGGGAAAAGCTGTTTATTTCAATGACTACATATATCAAAAATAACAATTTGAAAAAATATTAACGGAACAAGATAGTTTTAACAATAAAACTTAGTTTGTCTAACTCCTTCATTCCCACATGGATAGAAACTAGTCTGCAGACTTTCCTTTCCCCAGACACCTCACATTAAGACAAAATAAAGCAGAAACCTCCTAAGACAAAACCTTTGTGTCTCCATAGGCTTATATTGACTCGAATTACCTTATGATCATTTTATTCTTGATTTCTCCCTTACATAAAACCTATCTTTCTATATCTCTCCTGAGTTTTCTCTTTCCGAGTAGCCTGCAACTAACTCTCTTACATATATCAATCAGGTAGCAGAGTGACACTGGGTTGATCTCTTTGTCTCAAGGCTTTGGAATTCCTCCATTAGATGTGACAGGTGTTGGAGTCATAGTTACTTAAGAAAGTTGTTGATGAATATAGTGCTCCTAAAAATCTTAGCCACATGATTTATTTCAGTCTTACTTGTAAATTAGAATTCAGCTGGAGGATAGCAAGAGGATTTCTCATTGATATATATTCATATTATTTTTTAAATTTATTCTTTCTAGATATACATGGCAGTAGAATGTATTTTGACATATAAAACATACACTGAATAAGTATAACTTGTTCCAGTTAGAATCCCATTACTGTGGTTGTATATTATATGGAGTTACATTGGTCGTGTATTCATATAGAAGGATAGGAAAGATATTTCCTATTCATTCTAATGTCTTTTCTATTTACATCTCCCTTCCCTTCCCTTTATTCCCCTTTGTCTAGATCAATGAATTTCTAATCTTCCCCTCCCTTGTTGTGGGTTAGCATCTGCAACTCAGAGAGTACATTTTACCTTTGGTTTTTGGGACTGGCTTATTTCACTTAGCATGATAGTCTCCAGTTCCATCCATTTACATGCAAATGCCATAATTTCATTTTTCTTTGTGGCTGAGTAATATTCCATTGTGTACATATACCACATTTCCTTTATCTAGTCAACTGTTGTAGGGCACTTAGATCAGTTCCAAGGCTTGGCTATTGTGAGTTGAGCTGTTATAAATATTGAAGTGGCTTTGTCACCATAATATGCTAATTTTAAGTCCTTTGGGTATAAACTGAGGAGTGGGATAACTGGCCATATGGTGGTTCCATTCCAAGTTTTCTAAGGAATCTCCATACTGTTTTCCATAGTGGTCGCACCAATTTGCAGTCCCACCAGCAATGTATGTTAACCTTTTCCTTCACATATTTTTTACTTGTATTTTTGATAATTGCCATTATCAAACTGCCATTATCATCTGACTGGGGTGAGATGGAATCTCTGTAGTTTTGATTTGCATTTCTCTAATTGCTAAATATGTTGAATATTTTTTTCATATATTTTTTGACCATTCATATTTCTTTTTCTGTGAAGTGCCTGTTCAGTCCTTAGTCCAATTTATTTATTTATTTATTTGTTTGTTTGTTTGTTTGTTTCTGTGTTAAGTTTTTTTTTTTTGTTTTTTTTTTTTTAGTACATCTTGGACATTAATGCTCTATTTGAGATGCTGGTGGTAAAGATTTTCTCCCATTCGGTAGTCTTTCTGTTCACATTCTTGATTGTTTCCTTTGCCATGAAGAAGCTTTTTGGTTGATACTGTCCCATTTGTTGACTCTTGATTTTACTTCTTGAGCTTTAGGAGTCTTATTGAGGAAGTCGGTTCCTAAGCCGACATGGTAGAGATTTGGGCCTACTTTTTCTTCTAGTAGACACAGTTTCTCCAACTCAGATTCTTAATGGCAAGTAGTCATGAGAAAAGAGTTAAGAAGTTGAGATATGGAGAAAGTTAAGAAAACTTAAAAAATAAGTTATAAAAATTATGTGTAGGGATTCAGGGATCATTCTTTCTGTCGTTTTTTTTTTTTTTTAATCAATACCTAGCATTTTCTTAAACAATAAACTGAGTCTGTATTTTCTTAGGAAATCCTTTAACATATCCAGTAAATTTATATTTATACTTATATCATCATTTATGGTTACTCTGTTGAAGTCTTAGTCTCCTTAGTTTACCACATTACTTGAATTTTTCTACATTTAATTGAATTGCAGATGCTGTGAATTTCTTACAGGAATCACCTCTAGTTGTCTTTTTCAGAGAATAAAACCTCTTACTTAAGCACTAAGCACAGGTCTAATGTTCATCATAGATCCAAATGAATGAATCTCATGTTTCCTCTTACCTCATATATTTGAAAAACAATAACAAAAACGCATCCCATTCTTCAGCAAGCAGTATTTCTTTAACATGATTTATTGGGTGTTCATGAACTGGCTGTTATTCTAAGCTGAAACTGCTTCCTCCTTTGACATAGCCATCTCAAAGAGCAAACTTATTCCATCTGTAATCCAACCCAGAATTTGAGTTTTGAATATCTTTTGAATTTCTTAACTGTATTAAGAGGCTCTCTCAATATTATAATTAGAAACTAAAATCTATTTATAAGTGTTTTCAAATGTTTCATAGAGATTTTGTAATTAGACTGCATCAATTAGCAGTCATGGACAAATAAAAGTATTTAAAAAAAGATAGATATCATTTTTATGAAAAAAGTATTTTTGCTTTATATTTTTGGTTAGTACATGTTGCTATAACTAAAGCAGAAGTCCAACTCTATTTACTAATATCTAAGGGCAGACCTCAAATGCTGTGAGTGGGCAACCAAAGTAGAGACCAATTTCTCTAAAAATGCATACAAATCAATGGTTGGTTAACTACTATTTATGACATTTCAACAAAGTTTATTTTTTTAATAGAAACAAAGCAAAATTCACTTGATTATGATATAAACTACTTGTTCCCGAAACTTGGTGATAACCAGGCTGACCAGCACCTTCAATGGCAACATTAAGAACTTCACATTCCATACAGAGGGCACACCTGAAGTGAAAGCCCAGGGCCATAGGTAGAGCAATGAAGTATCTGTGTAGTAATTATACAAGATCTAACCTAAAAAGTGAATAAAAATACATTATTTCATCATCTCTTTTCTAATGTGCTGAAATCTTTTTCAGATTGCTGAATTTGAAAGGTTTCAGCAGCTTATAGACAAGTTTACTGAAGGCTGACAGGGATATCTCAAGAAGGAAACGTTAATTACAATGTCAAAGGGCATTGCAGAATCAGGCCTAAATTAAATACAAGAGGTCACAGAACGGTGGTAAAATGTCCTTAGAGCAATCTAATTCAGGGGATTGCCATCTATTCTGTGTGAGAATGTCAACCAAAGATTGCAGAGTTTCAGGAGCACAGAGGGAAGAGTGGTAGAAAGACCATCCCATATTCACAAGTTTAGAAGTTAATACTTAAGTTCCAGTTCATAAGTATCATTTTTAAAAGTTGAGATTTCATTTGATAAGCAGGGAATAGATGTCAGTATATGTTCGTATATATAAATGCTATCAATTTTTATAACTGTAACCCACCCTTCTCTGCAAAACCCAGTATTGGTAAATTAAAACAGTAGAAAAACTTGAATGGATAAGATAATGAAACTTTTTCTAGTGTGTTGATAGTGGCAACTGGATCCAGAATACAAAATTTTAATCTCTATTCTCTGCTGGATTTCTGTATACTGCAGAGATTTTTCTCATTTTGTGTGGTAAACACACCAGCATAGTTGGACAGAATTCAAAACCTGCCATCAGAGTTGAGACAGGATTTATAAGAGGAAAGTGTGAAAAAGAATAAAAATTTTAAAATAATGTCATGCACATTGAAAAATAAAGAATGAGGTCAGAAGTTAAACTTCATCAAAAAGTATAATTAGATGATATAATGGAATTGAGGTACTTTAGGAAATCTAAGAAAAATGATCTGAAATTGAAAAGATGGTATAGCTTCTCAAGACATTTAAAATTATTTTAAGTAAATCACAAAAAGTTTTATACAATCCAAGAAATGAGAAGAAAGTAGGAAATATTTTTTCCATATTTAGTTTATCCAAATACTTTTGTTTGTAAATCAGAGTTTTGCCATGTTTACAGCATATTTTTCTATTGCAATGAATAATATACTGGTGTTGTGTACCACATTTTCCCATGCCCATCATAAATATTCCTAGTGAATATCCACAAACCCATTAACTACTGCTAGCTTTCCTGTACCACAGATGTCATCAAAAGCCAGTGGTGTCCTTCTATCTGAACAAATTTTTAGAACTATTATGCTATCTTTTTCCATATTTTTACTGGTGCATTATACTTATACATAATAATGGGATTAATTGTTAAATACTCATGCATGTATAGGTTATAAAAACATAATTTGATCAACATTGTTTTCAGTATTTCCACTTTCCTTTCCCTCCACTCCCTTTCTCCCTCCACTTTCCTCTACTCTACAGGTCTCCTTTTTATTTTCATGAGATCCCTCCTCCATATTTTGTTCCCTCTTTTTCCTCTCTAACTTCCACATATGACCCTTGAGTTTGGCTTATTTCACTGAACATAATGCTCTCTACTTCCTTATAGTTTCCTGCAAATGACATAATTTCATTATTCTTTATGTCTGAATTAAAATTCATTGTGCAAGTATGCAACGTTTTTCTTATCCATTCCTATGTTGATGGACACCTAGGCTGGTTCCATAATTTGGCTATTGTGAGTTGTGTTGCTACATACATGGGTCTGCATGAATTAGTATAATATGCTGACTTTAACTCTTTAGGATAAATAGCTAGGAGTGGTTATAACTGGGTCATATGGTGGTTCCATTCCTAGTCTTTTGAGGAAACTTCATAATAATTTCCACGGTGGCTATATGAATTTATAGTCCCACCAACTGTGTAAACACGTTCTCCTTTTTCTGAATTCTTTCCAACATTTATTATTGCTTATATTCTTGATGGTTGCCATTCTAGCTGAATAAATGAAATCTCAATGCAGTTTTCATTTGAATTTTCCTAATTGCTAAAGATATTGAACATTTTTCCATATGTTTATTGGCATTTTGTATTTATTCTCTTGAGAAGTGTCTGTTTAGTTTATTTGATTGGATTATTTGTGGGTTTTTTTGTGGTAGGTTTTTTGTGTTTGTTTTAAATTCTAGATATTAATCCTCTGTCAGAAGAGTAGCTACAAAGATTTTCTTCCATTCTGTAGGTTTTTTTCTTTACATTTCCTTTGGGGTGCAGAAGCTTTTTAGTTAATGCCATCTGAATTATTAATCTTTGGTATTATTTTCTGAGCTTTAGGTATCCTATTGGGGAAGTTGTTGTCTGCACCTGTATGCTAGAGTGTTGACCCTACATTTTCTTCTAGCAGTTGCCAAGTTTCTGGCCTAACACTTAGGTCTTTGATCCATTTTGAGTTGATTTTTGTGCAGGTTGAGAGATAGGGATCTAGTTTCATTCTCGGCACATGGGTAACCAGTTTTCCCAGCACCATTTATTAAAAAAAGCTGTTTATTTTCCCATGTGTGTTTTTGGCACCTTTGTCAAGAATCAATTAGCTCTAAACATGTGGACTTATTTCTGTATCTTCTTTTGTATTGGTGTATGTGCCTGTTTTTACACCAGTACGTACCATGCAGGGATTTTTTGTTGTTGTTGTTTGGTATGGGGATTGAATCCAGGAGCACTGGACCACTGAGCCACATCTCTAGCCATATTTTGTATTTTATTTAGAGATACGGTCTCGATGAGTTGTTTAGGGCCTTGATAAGTTGCTGAGGCTGGCTTTGAACTCTCAATCCTTCTGCCTCAGCCTCCTGAGCTGCTGGGATTACAGATGTGCACACCCTGCCTGGCAACATGCAGTTTTTGTTTCTATAATTCTGTTATATAGTTAGAAATTGGATATTGTGGTGCCTCTGGCACTGTGGGGTTTTTTTTTTCTTTTCTTAGAATTGCTTTCGGTATTATGAATCTTTTATTATTTTGTATAAATTTTAAGACAGTTTTTATTTCTAGTTCTGTGAAAAATGTCATTGGTATTTTGATGGGGATTACATTGAATCTGTATGTTGTTTTTGGTAATATGGTAATTTGAACGATAATAATTCTGCCTTTCCAGGAACATGAGTGTTCTCTCTATCTTGTAGTATCTTCTTCAATTTCTTTCTTAAGTGTTCTACAATTTTCATTGTAGAGGTCTTTCACCTTGTTGGTTAGATATATTCCTAGCTTTTTCTTTTCTTTTTTTTAAACACTCACTTAAAATTTTTTTTTAGTTGTAGATGAACACAATATCTTTATTTTTATTTATTTATTATTTTTTATGTGGTGCTGAGGATTGAACCCAGGGCATCATGCATGGGAGGCAAGTACTCTACCACTGAGCTACAACCCCAGCCCTCTTTTCTTTTTTTTTTTTAAGCTATTGTGAATAGGATTTTTTCTTGTTTTTTTTTTTTCCAGAAAATTCATTATTTGTGTATATAAAAGTTATGGTATCATTATGCTATTTTTAACTGTACAAAATTGCTTCCTTTCCTGTTTTCTTAAAAATAAGCTTAAGTTTTAAAAATATACAAAAATGAATATTTCAATGACATTTGTATTAATAAATTAAATTTAATGTGAAAGGCCAAATCCAGAAGATTTTGCATTTTAAAGAAATAAAATCTGAAAGAGAGTATAATTGTCTTTGTATAAAATTATATACTTAGTCATTGTCAAAAAGTATTTCTTTTACTTTAGGACTTGAAATTTCTTGCAGCCAAGATCAACAGCTTTCTTAGAAAAGCACACATAGTCTTAGGACCACATTTTGAATAAAATGTTCCCTCTGTCAACCTGTTTTTAACTAAGATCCTTAAAATAACATTAAGTTGATTTGAATCTTCAGCTTTCTAATTAAAGCTTTTGAACTCAAAAACAATCTAGTGGTCTGTGAAATGTTACTCAAGTACATTCTTTGATAATGACATGAAATAGAGGTATAATAAAATTCAGTGCCTAATGGGAATTATGGGCCTTAAAGAGATACCATCACAAAGTAGATCATATCAGAAACTGATAGGTACTGAGTTTTTTAGAGGAAAAAAATATGGAAAAACTTAATTAAGATATCTCTACCATTGACATATTTAGTTTCTTCTGGAATATTTAGAGTCGGCTGGTAGAATACTGACATTGTAAAAGAGAAAGAAAATCCATCAGAGGAAAAAAATGGATATCTATTTTGGCTGTTGTTTTAATTAGAAAATAGGTTAACAATTAGTTCGGCAGGATTGAGGATACTGCTTTTACCTCAGTGACTCTGGTCTGCCTTCCATTCTGATAAATATTTATGAGCATATTTTGTATTATTGACAATAAAATATCATT
Source organism: Spermophilus citellus (assembly GCF_964194105.1). Taxonomy (NCBI): domain Eukaryota; kingdom Metazoa; phylum Chordata; class Mammalia; order Rodentia; family Sciuridae; genus Spermophilus; species Spermophilus citellus. The sequence continues at coordinate 181,611,188 of NC_138184.1, read as the reverse complement.
TGGGTCAGTACTTTCTCGGAAGGGTTGGAAATAAAAGATTGCATTTATTGAATTCCTTAGGGACCATGACTTTCAGTATACCTCTTTAAACCCTTATGGATTTAGGTGCCTTCAACTTGACATCTTACAGTTTTTAAAAACAGAATCCCAATGTCATGAAAAAGAAATGGAGGAATAGAAAATTTGGAAAATCAATTCTTTCTGATAATATGTTGGCATTAGGGATGTGGGGCTGTGTGCTTTTCAAAGCTTTTCCAGAGTTTTGCTTTAAAGATTGATGCCTATGCTTCAAGAATGCAAAACATTACACAGTGTGCATGAAAAGAGAGTTTTAGGGTTGTGGTCAAAACTGAAACAAAATTAGCAGGAGATGTACTGATTTATGATATAATTTTTCTGTGTAGTGATTTTTAAAAACATATGAAGATGCTCTAAATAACTCATTTGAGCTGTTCTTGTTCTTGTTCTGTCGTATCTATTCCTTAACAGTCTTCCTGTGGCCTCTCTCTTGTGCCTTTTCCTTTCAGCCTGGCCTAACACAGCCACCCCAGGAATCCAGTTAAGCCTGAGAGAGATCATCTCACTCCTTCAAAGTCCTCCAAAATTTTCCCATCTCACTTAAAGCCAGAGTTCCTCCAGGTCCCAACAGGATTTTTTTTTTTTTTCTTACCTCTCTGGCTTCCTTTAGTAACCAATCTCTTTTAAGCTCCCTAAACCATGATAGGCATGTTCCTTCCTCAGGGCCTCATGTTTCCTCAGATATCCTCCAGGCTCACACCTCTTAAATCTTTGTTTTCCTCATCCCATATACTGTATATTTTATTTATTTATCTTGTTTATTATCCCTCTTCCCCACAAAAATTTAAGCTCTGTGAGGCTCTTGTCTGTTTTGTTCACTATTGTGTTTCCAGTGCTTAGAATGTGAGCCTGGTCCACTAAACCAGGCTCATTTTAGCTCATTAAAAATTTTCTCACTAGTTGCAGTAGCGCATGCCTGTAATTCCAGCTATGCAGGAGGCTGAGGCAGGAAGACCGCAAGTTCGAGGACAGCCTTGGCAATTTAGCAAGACTCTGTCTCAAAATAAAAATTTTTTAAATGGATTGTGGATTTAGCTCAGTGATATATTGTTTGCTTAGCATGTCTAAGGCCCTGAATTTAATCCCCAGTACTGGAAAAAAAAATCCGAACTCATGTATGAATGAATAGGAAGAGCCTCTGCCTCCACTCAGGTGTCAGTGCCCCAGAGAGCAGCAGGAGTACTCCTGCACTAAATGAGTGGGCTCATCGCTTGTTGCATCAAGGGAGAATGCACTGGTACCTCTAGGAACCTTGGGATTTGCAGTGAGAGGGTGTTGGAAAGAACCTATTGTAGGATATAGATTTTGATTGGGTGATAAGAGGGAGGGTGTGAGGAGAACAGAATGCTGTCAGAAGGCAGAAGCATTTGGATGTTTGAGTAAAGAACATCAGTCATTCATTTGTCATTCATTCTGGGCTTAGAATTAAAAGGTGGCCTTTTTTGTTGTTTTATTTTATTGTGGTGTGACAATGAATCTGCCTCAGTTTGTCTTCTGTGAGGTTGTCTATGTCTGATAGGGAGCCACTAAGCAAGTGTAGGAAAGGGGGGAGAGAAGAAATAGGAATAAGTAGGAGAGAAAGGCTTCTTTGCAGACTCTTAAATTTGGACATGGAAGGCTTGTCTCCCCGCAGGGGTCCCCTTGCCCACCCTCTTCACTTTCCTTCACTGTCAGTAATGAGGTGAGGTCCCATCTTCCTGTTCCCGTGTCCCATTTCCCCCTCAGTGGGGCAAGATCTGAGTTGGGAAGCAGAGGATGGTGCGCCAACAGCTATGTGTCCCCCTCTCGGCTGGCTCTTCTCTCAGGGGAGGGTCTGGAGCAAGCTCCTTCCCTTCCCTTCATCCTGTGGCTTTCATCTAGGTTGGTTTCACTGGCAATCATTTATCCAGGGGACTTCAAAGGGTCCTCACAGAAGATTCCCTATGGAAGGAAGGGAACTGGTTCTTCATGTATGTTCCCTAACAAACCTTCCTCCTAAGAAGAGAAACATGAGTGATAAAATTTAGGGGACAGTGAGGATTAGACGTCCCACTCATCCCTGACCTCAGTGTCTTGCCAGCCCCTGCTCAGTTCTACCAATTAGAGATTTGCTTAAAGGAGCAAACCTTCCTGGGATGATTTGAGGAGGTTGTGAGAAAGCAAAGGCAGTGTGGGCAATGAGGCCGGCTACACCATGCTATACCAACTGGACTGTGATGGCATGGGTGGGGTGTGGGGAAGGGTCTTGAGGAATTCTGAAGCAAAGGGTGTGGTGTGGGGAGGTTCCCTGGTAAAGGAAGGGGGGGTAGAGAAGCAGAGAGTTTGACTGCTGGTGGAGACAGGGGGCTGAAGCAAGTGTCTAGGAGGTACCCATAGGAGGGACCATGTCCCAGCAAGCTATGCTTTGTTGGGATGGTAACAGGGTGCGCCAGAAATCTGAGACATCACAATCAGAAGAGCTTACTTATTTAAATTTGCCTGTATTCATTTTATCAGGAGCTATTGTTCATGTAATTTGCACCCCTGTTGAAAAGGATTAAGAAGAAGAAGAATATTCCAGGATATACAAAGAGACTCTTGTAATTTTGTAATAAAAGTTTATAGATGTTCTGTGGCAAAGATGAGGGGCAAAAAAGAGTCAGTGGCAAGCTTTGTTTTGGCTAACTATGAAAGCAGAAGGCAGTAAAAAAAACAAAAGCAGTTTGGGAAGAATAGATATTTGTTGTACACATATATAGTCTTCTTAAACAGACCCAAATATGAAGTTTAAAGAAAAGTAGCTCTCTCATTAATGAACCTATTTGCAGATCCATTTTTTTTACCCTAAAGTAGAATTAAAAAAAAAAAAATCAAAGAGAGTAGATAGCTTTGAATGCCACAGTGATTTTTAGAGTCATAAAATTAGATTCTTTTAAAAACAAGTTTCCTTCTGGGCTGGGGATGTGGCTCAAGCAGTAACGCGCTCTCCTGGCATGTGCGGGGCGGTGGGTTCGATCCTCAGCACCACATAAAAATAAAATAAAGATATTGTGCCCACCGAAAGCTGAAAAATAAATATTAAAAAATTCTCTCTTCTCTCTCTCTTTAAAAAAAACAGGCTTCCTTCAAACCATAATTTGGACCTTCAAAATAGTATATTTCACATTAGTAAATTAGGTAATCTTATTGATCTTTGCATTATAGAGGAATATAGACATCTATTCAATGAATAAACATTTCTATTTCCAAAGTCCTTAAAAATGGTATTTTGTATATGTCAGTTCACTCATAACTTCTTAAATGTCTTATAATAGTTTCATAAATTACAATTTTGGTTCACCTCATCAGTGTCCTAGGCCTGAGAAATACTGTGAAGTTTGGCTGCTGACCCCTTGTGGTTAGAAATGATAATTACATACAACACAGGCACAGGTCTTTTGTTGGAGGAAACAGTCAGAAACCAAAGCTTCCAGGGTTCAAGCAGAGTTCCTGGTTATAAGCAATCAAAACAGCCCAGCTGCTTTAACAGTAAATTGCTGTCCCGTGAGGACAATGATGTCACTTAACAGTAACCATGGACATCAGGTTCTGAGTGTCCCCCAGGCTAGCTGATTCTGGACACCGGAATTTCTTTCACCACTAGCAGCAACACCTCTTTGAATCCCAACATTCCAATCTAAAATCTAGAATAGGATACATCTAATTGGCCAGGCTGATGTCCATCTCATCCCTTCAGCTGAAAGGAAGGCTAGCAAAACATTTGGACATCTTGACTTACTTAGTGAAATCTGGCCTCTGCCACCCACTGACACAGGCTCAATGCAGAATTCACTACAGAGGAAGAGACGCCATGTCCTTAGCATTTAGTCAAAGTACACATGTCTACTATCAACCCTGATATCTCTGTGCTAGGCATAACCACAATGCATTTTCATCCTTTTTTTTGTAGAAGAATGCAAAGTTTTTGTTGTTCAACACTTTGATGAGTTCTTTAAAAAATAATCCTTATGTAGTTGTTTTATAAACAGACAACTAAGAAGGAAACTTGAGAAGACAGTTGCTCTTCTTCCCCTCTCTTACCATCCAAGGTGCTGCCTCTCATGTCCATTTACATTGAGTTTAACGTCTCTGGAGCATTTCTTGTCTTTCTTTCTATCTGCTCCCTATCCCCAGGGTGAAGTACTTGCTCTAACAAATTAACATTAACATGTTCTACTTGTTCGATTATTACAATTTTTCATTGCCTTATCTTTCATGTGATGTGATTATTAGTCAAGGATTTTCATCTTTCCAGGCTTCAATTCCTCATTTGTAACATGCAAATGCAATTATAAACCTTACATAGTTGTTACAAGACTTAATGAGATACTATTTGTGAAGTACTTAAGCCCAGTGCCTGAGATTCTGTGGGCTTTCCAAAATGATGTAAAATATTATTTTGCATTTTTTTGGGGGGTCATGACTTCCTGGAAGGCAAGAGATACATCTCATCCATTTTTTTTTTCAATTTCAGTGTCTGCTGCTTCATGAATGTTTGTTAAATTGCATTGTTTGTTGCTGAACAGAAGCCTGGTCACTATATTAGCTTCTATATTTGAATTTATTTGTGGTTATCTTCAAGACTTTTATTCTGGGGAATGATATTGGCCAAATTATTTTATTATATTGTATACATGTATGAATATGTAACAAAGAATCCCGCCATTATGTATAATGTATTAATAAAAATATATAAAAGGCCTTAAATAAAAGTGTATTTTAAAAAATATAAAAATATAATAATAATGTGAGTTCATTATTTGAGTCTTTTTATCAAAATAATCACTACAGAAAATTAAATCTCTCCACAGGCCTTCTGGAGTACATTAAAGCAGAAGATAGCGTAAGTTTTTATCTTAACATGAAACTATTATTTGAAGGACAATTAAGGCTTTGTGTTGTTCAGTCAATACATCTGACAACATGGGTACTCATATTTTTTATTCTGAAGTCTATCTCTTCTCTAAAACCCGCCCGACTCCCAATTTATCAAAGGAAACCTTTTATAGCTGCTTGGAATGCTCCAACAGATCAGTGTTTGATAAAGTATAATTTAAGACTGAATTTGAAAATGTTTCAGGTGATCGGAAGCCCACTGGCCAAGGCCAGGGGTCAAAATGTCACCATATTTTATGTCAACAGATTGGGATATTATCCATGGTATACATCACAGGGAGTCCCCATTAACGGGGGTCTCCCTCAGAACATAAGCTTGCAAGTGCATCTGGAAAAAGCTGACCAAGACATTAATTATTACATCCCCGCTGAAGACTTCAGTGGACTTGCTGTTATAGACTGGGAATATTGGCGACCCCAGTGGGACCGAAACTGGAACACAAAAGATGTCTACAGACAGAAGTCAAGAAAGCTTGTTTCTGATACACAAGGGAATGTATCAGCTACTGATATTGAATATTTAGCCAAAGTGACCTTTGAAGAGAGTGCAAAAGCTTTCATGAAGGAAACCATCAAATTGGGAATTAAGAGTCGACCCAAGGGCCTTTGGGGTTATTATTTATATCCAGATTGCCACAATTATAATGTTTATGCCCCAAATTACACCGGGTCATGCCCAGAAGAGGAAGTCCTGAGGAACAATGAACTCTCCTGGCTTTGGAATAGCAGTGCTGCTTTATATCCTTCTATTGGTGTCAGGAAATCCTTTGGAGACAGTGGAAATATTTTGCGCTTCTCACAATTTCGAGTGCATGAATCCATGAGGGTCTCCACCATGACATCCCATGATTATGCTCTACCTGTATTTGTCTACACAAGACTGGGGTACAGAGATGAACCTTTGTTTTTTCTTTCTAAGGTAAGAAATTCCTTGCCCAATGGTAGGGAATTTTCTCCTCATCTCTAAAAGAAACATTTCTTTGATAATTATGAGAACACCTCACTAATGGGCTGTAAGAGCATCATTCTTCCTGGTCTATTGACTCACTTGGACTTTTCATTTATGCAAGCAGAATTTTGATGATCTTATCTATTATTATTATTTTAGTGTATTTAGTATGGCAGGAAGCAGCTATGCTTCCTGAGAGCTGGCTTTGATTGTACTCCCTTGTGACTAGCCCTTATGGAAAATTGCTGAGATGGTTGGTGGAGAATAGTTTTGAAAATTGGAGAGGGTGTTTTAAAGTGGAGGAGTTTGCTCATGCATGTACAAGTGGAATGAAAGACATTCCTGCTTCTGTCCTCATCATTGCAAATATCAAGAGAAGAAAAAAAGCATTTTCTTTTAAAGGCATAATACCAGCTTTAATAAAAGGTATAAGGGAGGGACAACAACGTCAATGTATTTAATGCTTCTAAACTGTACATTTTAAGTGACTAATAGTAAATGTCAGGTTATGAATTTCTATCACAATTTAATTGCTTCTTTAATAAAAAGGTATGAAGGAATTGCAGATCTGCTGAATGTAGGGGAGTCTACAGATTTAGCCATCTGGGTTACTGTTGCCTTTAAAACCACAACTAATAGAAAGTTGGTAGAGTGTGTGGGTTTCTAAATTCAATATTTAAATCACTAGTTGATAGTTTTGTAACCTCGGTTAAAACTTAACAGATAGAAGTTTTATTCTGTTTTCCATACATACCACGAGGGTAATGTTTAAAATAGGTAGATTTTTGCCCAGACTTTCTCTCCCCTTACAACTCCAGTTATTTAAACAGAAACATCTAGGAAAAATAGTGGAAGTTCTGATCTTTGGATTTGAATAATTATGTGCAAACATTCCACATTGAAAAAACTTGGGACTTGTTCAGGACTGTCAATTTGTGATGCAATGATGTTTTGATATATCTTACCAGAGGTACTTCTTTTTTTCTCCAGTATTAAAAATTCCAGCTTACTGGCCTGTGTTAAAATATAAACATCTCCTCGGTGTTAGGCATCCTAAGGAAGAGGCTCAGGAAACACCCTGTGTGGGCTTGACCCTGACCTGTGGTTATCTGTGGAGCATATATGAGTAAACTATATTCATCAGAAGGAGAAATGGTGCATATGTGTGAAATATGAAAAAAATGCTATGCCTCTGGCACTACTCATGAAATGAGGAAAGAAAATGTTTCCATTGTGAACTAATATTCATGCTACCCAGAAAAATCATCCACACATAATTGAATAAGGAATAATAAGAGGCCAGGGTGGTGGTGCACACCTGTAGTCCCAGAAGCTCAGGAAGCTGAGGCAGGAGGATTGAGAGTTCAAAGCCAGCCTCAGCAACTTATTGAGGGCCTAAGCAACTCAGTGAGACCCTGTCTCTAAATAAAATATAAAAAAGGGCTGGGGATGTGGCTCAGTGGTAAAGCTGTAAATCACCCCTGGGTTCAATCCCTGGTATCAAAAAATTTTTTTAAAAAATAAAAAGAATGATAAGAGTTCAGTACTGTTTGAAGGTTTAAAAAAGTTATCTCAGTTTTTAGAAAGTAATCTTGACTCTAGCATTGAAATCTCAATAGAACCTTCTGTGAAGCTTTTCAATGTTTAGTTCCAGCAAGTTCCTTTCTTTAGTGATAATAAATTTACTTTTGCAAGAAACAATAAACATTAAAGTACAAAGTGTTCCTTTCAAAAACATAGTTTAGACTACTTGTACATTCTGCACATTCTGCCAGCCTTAGGTAAACTTCTTTCTTTAGTAGCAATAACTTCAGAAATGCTGCTGCTTTCTTTCACAGGAAAGAAGAAATAGCAATTTGGGTCTCATCTCATTCTGCACTCTCTTCTGTTCTGAAAGGCAGGCTATTTTCCAAGTGTTTTAAACCATAAGCATACCCACCTTTGTACTCTAGCCACCATAAATATCTGCCCACAAAATTTTAAAAATCTGAAATTCATTTGTATCAAACCCCAAATGACCATTAAGTGCTCCCATTTCTGACTTTCCTATAGATGTCAGCTTTTTAGAACACACACACACACACACACACACACACACACACACACACACACATACAGGTAAGGTTAGAAACAGGATTTACCAGTAAGTAGCAAATCTCTTCATCTTTCTGAACCTCAGTGCCTCAGTGTCTTAGTGTCAAAAACAGGACAGTATCTCCCACCCTATTTGCCTAGCATAAGTCCAGTGGAAATCAAATGCAAAAGAGTATATGGAAAATTGAAGCACTACAGAAATACATATCACTTTTTAACAGGCATCAAAGCCTTAAACTTAACCAAGGGATATCTGAGGGAACAGCTTGAGAGAATAACAGTATCACCTTGTTTCCCGCAGAAGTTTACCTGCTCTACCTAATAATAAATGCAACCTTTATATTAACTGATGATGCAGTTTACAAAAATAGTGACAGGAATTTCTTTGGCTATAGGTTTAAAGATGATTATCCCTGAAATTAATTAGTGTTTCTTTGTTAATGGGAACTCATTAGTAAGGCTCCAGCTCCCCACAGTGGGCACTTACTTACATGCATTCGGGTAAGCTTCAGAGACTGAAACCCTCTGGAGTCCTCTGGGTGTTCCTACCTTACATTTCTGAAGCTTTGATTTGAGCCCAAGAATCAAGGGGAGGGGCAAGGCAGCCCTGTGCCACACTGGGACCCAGGAGGTTCATTTTGACTACCTGGGTTTTGTTCTTTTACTTCTCCTTTCATGTGACAACATAGTGTAGCTCATGCACTTAGGTGGTCCCTCCAAAGGCATTTTTTTTCCTGTGACTTTCCTAGCAGGGTAGTGCTCCTGCTTTACTGACTTCAAAGCACAGCTGCTCTGTGATTTATTTAGCATCCTGCTCTCTGCCAGTGACAGTGCAGTAATTTGGTGAGAAATTCTCAGTAATATCTGCTGTCTTCTGCTTATCTTGGTCAATGTGTGCTTGAACACGTTGCCATTTGTAATCAGTCTCAATAAACTGTTTCTGATAATGACCCTCCCGAAGGACACATTGAGAAGAAACCAACATCAACTCAGATGGCATGGCTGTCACCACACACAGCCATCATTTCCATATGGATCAATAACCTATAAATACAAAATGTTTGACGACAGTGCTTTTACGTGAAGGAAGGCTGTGGAAACATCTGCCCCTCTGATCACACCATGTGATTATCACCCTGCATGCTCAGGGATGTTTCTGTGTGAGTAGAGTAAGAAGTTCTGCTAACTCGTGTCTGCTAGAATCAAGCAGATGACACGGGACCTGCACAGTCTGTGGTCGGGGTGCTGCATGGCTGGCTTCCCTCTGCTCCTCTTCACCGGATCACTGACAGTTTTCAAAATCCTTGCTTTTGCATGACCTCACCTGAGCGTTCCTACTCCTCTTCCCTTTCCTTCCATGCTGGCTCTCACCTGTTCAGAGGACACGGTAGTCTGAGGAATAGAAATGGATGTGAACCTAAAAGGAAAATTAGTTTAAAGCAAAATTTCTTCCCTTTTGAAAATGATCAAAACACTTTCCAGAAAAACAAAGTTAAAAGACCAACGATGGAAAACTTTCCATCTGACGGGTAGGCTGTGAAATGTCAGGGAGAATCATCTCTCAAGTATTGGTATCATAATAGACTGGTCAAAGCAAAATAAAATTTAAAGTTTTTGTTTTTGTTTTCCACCAAATGACCATTTTCTATCATTTAATCAGTGGAAATTCATCTTCGGAGTAAAAGATCAAAGTTTGGTATTCTAAAGAATAGGAGAATGTATTATAATTTAATAAAGTAAGAAAACTACTACATATATTCAATTCTTATTATCCCACCTCCTCAAATACTCTAGATCCACTTAAACAATAATCTTTCAAGATGACAAAAATCAACATTTCTCTAAAATTTTGTTTTTATCTCTCTTAAATATACTTGGAAAAATCCTGGTGACTTTGCCATTGCTACATGAGTCATAAATCAAGCCCAATAAGTCAAATACTTTGAAATTAAACATAGATAATTTCAGGGCCCAGATGCAAAGGATGGACAAAATCAAAATCCAGGATCCTTAACACTGTTCCTTTCTCTGTTTTTAGAATTGAGATTGAAACCCATCTGAGTCACTGTGGAGGTAAATTTCCACAGGGGCAAAATGGAGAACAGAACTTGCTAAGAGAATTATATTCAAAGAAGGAAAACTTTGGACTCTGTATCATATACATATAGCTAGTTTGTGGGTATATGTCCCTAATCAACTTCAAATAAACAATTCTTGATGACTATTTACAGTCTAAATGTCCACAAAATAATATCCTGCTACAAAAATGTTTTAAAAAATGTTTATATGCTGTTTCATATGGTTATAGAGTATGATTTTGAGCATGTGTGATTATAGCTAATAACACTATGTTTATTCCTTTTGGTGATTTTGAATGTGGTTCATTCCACATTTGTGTTACTCAACAAATGTGAAGAATACTTTCTACAGAGTTTATGGGTTCAGTCCCAGCTCTGTTATATTGAACACAGCTTCTAATCCTCATCCCTGGTGGGTTGCTTTACATTCAAATTAATAATGAACTCTACTCTCTTCAATCTAGCAAGATCTAATTAGTACCATAGGAGAAAGTGCTGCCTTGGGAGCTGCAGGCATTGTGATTTGGGGAGACATGAATTTAACCTCATCTGAGGTAAGTAAGTACCTTGAGGGTATATATTAAGAATTTGTTCTGTTTTCCTATAGAGCTTGTTCTGACCAAAGCTCTTATGATCCCCAGGATAAACCTGTTTTAGAATAAAAGTCCAAATTAGTATCTGGTACATAATTAGGGCTCAGTAAATATTATTAGCTTTTGTAAAGATAGTAATCATGACACTGACATTTGTTGAATATTTGCTATATTCTAAGGGTATAACTAAGGGATTTGTGTTTTGTTTGGTTTGGGGTTTGTCCACTTACTGGTCACCTGAGGTACTGCATATCATCTTCCTTTATAGATGAGAAGGTGAGAGAAAACTGAACTAGTTAACAGCTAGTTAGACTAATTAGTGGTGGGGCTGACATTAACTGCAGTTGGTTTGATGCTGGAAGCTTTGCTTTTAGCCACATGAAACACTATCCTATTTTGGGATGTTGAAACAGATGATAACTTTTAAATCTCCACATTGAAGTTATTTTTTCTCTATAGTGAAATCAGCTGAAAATTAATAGTACTTAAAATAAGATATAAATGTCTTCTCAAATTTCTCCCAGGTGAGATACTATTTACTCCAAGAAATCTTTCTAGGTTTCCCTAATCCCCATTAATTGTGATCTCTTCTGTATTTCCAGATGTCGTTTGTTTATATCTCTATAGAATAATACATGTTGCCTAGAATTATAATACTAATTGATTTTTTTTGCAATTTCATGATGATCTGATATCATTCTTAGAATTTTACTGGCTAAATTTGTTGCTAGTGAGACATGGTACATGAAACTGTTTATAACTGTGTCCCTCCATGAGAATTAGATACAAACTGAATGCTCAGTTCCTGACTTTTCTGGCTTGATACTTCCACTCCAGCCCCCATGTGGCTTCTGAGAAGGGCTTCATCAGGAAATTGTGTGCACCACTCAGGTGGCCTCTGTTTAGAACACATAATAGGAACCACAGGCACACGAATTACCTAGGCAGTCTCACAGGCTCTCCTGTGTTTGAATTGTGCATAGAAGCATAGAACCTAGAACAATCAATGTCAAAGCTTAATTAACAGGAAAATCCAGAATGTTCTACAATAATTCAGCGGAGCTCTAGTGATGGAGTTTAGAATCTCAATCACATAGAAAGGAACCACATACCTGAAGACAGCAGCTGGGTATGATTTCTAATTTGGGTTTGTTCCTTTTCTTTTGGCAGCCATTAACTTGGGAGCTAGAAGGAGAGAAAAAAGGTGTTAATTGGAGGAAGGCAAGATCCCCTTGTACTCTGGGGTCCATTTTCAAGTTCAGTTGCTTTGCTCAACTAGAGTATATTCTTCATCTTCTGTCCCTTAGACCTATCCCCTTTCTGATCTGAGCCCCCAGTGCCCAGGAGCCTAGGAGTCCACCAGCTGGAACCATGCCACCAGGTCAAGTCCACAGAGGTGCCTTGTGGGTCTCGAAGCTCTAATCCTATCAGTACTGGGAGACACACTAAAATCCATTTGTTTCTACATTCCCAGGGCAACTGTACAAAGGTGAAGCAGTTTGTGAGTTCTGATTTAGGGAGCTACATAGTCAACGTGACCAGAGCGGCCGAAGTGTGCAGCCTTCACCTCTGCAGGAGTAACGGGAGGTGTATAAGGAAGACATGGAAAGCTCCCGATTACCTCCACTTGAACCCTGCAAGTTACCACATAGAGGCCTCTGAGGATGGGGAATTTATTGTGAAGGGAAAAGCATCTGATACGGACCTGACAGTGCTGGCAGAGAAATTTTCCTGTCATTGTTATCAGGGATACAAAGGGGCTGATTGCAGAGAAATGAAGGAGGCTGATGGCTGCTCTGGGGTTTCCCCTTTTCCTGGCTGGCTAATAACACTATGTTTACTCCTTTTAGCAGGTTATCAAAGCATTCAGCTGTGAAGTAATTGAGCTTAAGGGGAATTGTGTGGCCTCTAGAGTAAACCCTTAGGGAAGAAATGAAACCGATGACAATTTTTTCTTTCATAATTTCCTTTAAGAGCTATTTTAAGCAGACATTATGTATGTCCCTTAAGAAAAATAGAAACATATTATTTTATTTGTGCCTGATTTAGTTGGAAACCAGATACAAGAGTACAAATCGGTGCCCTCCTCTCCTTAATACTTAAATCGTATTTATATTAAAGCTAATATATTCTAGACTTTTCATGAATGTATGTACATGAAAGCATGCATATAAATATTAAATTATTGATTTCAAAGACTATTTTTCTAGCTAGCAATTTATTTAAGGATAGATCACTAAGTAATCATCTGATTCAACTCAGGGGTCACCACCTCAAGGCATGACCTAGTCAACTGATCCATCAAAGAAGATCAAATGCAGAATTTCCATTCCAGCCTCCAGTCCACCCTAGGCTTCTGCTTCCCACCTAGACTTATGGAGTTACAGAATCACTCTTGAGATGGATTCTCCTGGGAAGGTGGGAACTGAGGCAAGGGGAGTTGCCCTCAGCTCATTGCAAAGGTTATCTATTCAATCTGGTGCCTCTCTCCCTCATGGGAGTCCTTCTCTCACAGATCCTGACAGTCAGAATACTGTGAAAGACTTTGGAAAAATATTCTTGCTTGCCTAGACTGGTGATGCTATAGATTCAAAAGTTGAAGCTGTGTGAATAAAAATGCGTTTGGTAACTTTTTCAAGCAAAAATCATTATTAAAAAGATATTTAATAAATGACATTTAAGGGACCCAGAAGTGCTGTTGAAATGAAGGTATGTGAAAATATTAAAATACTTTTTCTTGGCATGCTTTCATCTCCCAATATATATGAGTTCGGAGTAGGGGATTTAGAGTCTTTTTGAATCTAATTGGAATCATGGCTTCACTAGCTATCTGGTTATATGATTTCGGGAAAGTTATTTATGTTCCCATTTTTTTTCATCTGAAATTTGGAAATATAATTCCTACCTTGGTAAGTTTTTCTGAAGAGTGAATGCAATAATACATCCCTTGCATGCTTGGACTTTTAGCTGTTAGTACATGTTGCTGATTCACAAGGATCTCTTGATTAATGGAAAAGCTCAGAATAAAACAGTGTCTTGAACAATTTCCTGTTTCTGATTCTGTGTTCTGTTTATAATCACTTGTGATTTGTGTTGTGCTTGTGGGAGACACCCTCAGTGTCTTCAGGATTTCCTTTCCTGAAGACAATCTAATGGGAAGATAAACTTTTTGAGATTTCACTAGTCACCTCATGAGAAAAGACTTTCCAGGTCACTCCTACTTCATTTATTCATTAATTCACCAATTTCTTCACTAATCAATTTATTGAGCATAGCCATTTTCTAGGCTTTGGCATACATCCTTGGATAAAACAGACAAGGGTCCTTGCCTGCTTTTAACTTACATTCTAGCTGAGACAGATAGACATTAATTACACAGGTAGGTGATTTATATCCTATGTTAGAAGGGGGTGTGATCTATGAGAAAGAAAATACAGCAGAGCGCAAAGTGGCAGTGGGTAGAATTCCCATGTGTTGGTCCTCATCAAGGAGAAAGTTAGCCCAGAGGATACTTGGGGGAAGGATGTTTCTGGGAGATGAGACAGCCTGTGCAAATTTGGTATGGGCCTGGTGTACTCAAGAAAGATCACTGAGGCCACCAGGACTGGAGTATTTCCCTTCACCATCAATTTCCCTTTGCTTGTTCTTTGGTCCATTGCACTATTGCCATCTGACACAGAATATATTACGTATGTGTTTATTTTCTGTTTTTTTCTAGGCCTGGCGTGGTGGTGCATGCCTGTAATCCCAGTGGCTGGGGAGGCAGAGGCAGGAGGATTGCCAGTTCAAAGCCAGCCTCAGCAACTTAGTGAGGCCCTAAGCACCTCAGCAAGACCCTATCTCAAAATAAAATTTAAAAATATGGCCTAGTGGTTGAGCACCCTGGGTTTAATCTCTGGTACCAAAATAAGACAAAATAAAACAAACTTATGAAATATTTTCTGTTTTTGCTCACTAGAATGTAAACTAGGAAAGTGAGCTTCATTGTGTCCACTGCTAGAACACTATTTGCTATTGCTTGGCTGCCTGGCACATATTCAGTGTTTAGGAAGCATTGATAAGTGGAGCAATCAATGCAGAAACCTGAATCAGTGGAACCTATAAATGTACAGTGATTTTAAAAGAATTCCCTGTACTGCACATCAATAGTGAGTTATTGTCATTCTCAAGCATTGCTGTTTTACTCCTATTCTAGCACATAAACTACGAAATCAGTCTAACTAGCCTGTGAAAAGTTCAGACTTGGAGAGAATAAGTCACATGGCAAACCCAGGCAACTAGTACAGAGCCCAATCTGGAATCCCAGTTGCTAAGTTTTCCTTCCATTATAACTTTGCATTCCTTGTCATGTAATTAAATCCAAAACATTTGTTTGGTTTCAACTATGAATTTAATGCATTTTAATTTTTCTTAATTTAGGCCACTCCTACTGGTTATGTTCAATCCATTTCTGGATCTTTCAGCTGCAGGTTCTCTGTGGATTTAATGTGGTTCACTGCTTCTGGATAGGAAACCCACCTTTAAGGCTGCTTCATGACCTTAGTTTCTTAAGAGCATTCTAACTTCCCTTTATGGAAACAACAAGGTATTCACTCAGTCTCTCCACTCCTTTTGTTTTTTTAAAATATAAATATATATATGATAATAATGATATCTTTTGTCTTTTTATGCATGTTTAATGACATAAACTAGGAAACAGTATAAAAAACAACACATAAAAACCCTATTTCAAATGTTAGGTATTATCAAGTGCTTTGAATATTGGTCCTCATCAAAGCTGTGATATTATCTTTATTTGGAAATATAAAAAATTACATATGACTCAAGAGGAGTGGAATCACCTACATAATATCATACAGGAGTACCCAGTTCTTGAATCTTTTCTTTTGAAACTTAAACTAGTTATCTTTCTATCATATCTCAGCATAAAATGTAACGGATATATTTGTACTCATTCAATCCTTTAACCAAATTACAAAGAAATATGAACCACAAATACACTGTATTATCAGGTTTCGGGATTTTTTTTTCCTTTGGAAGAAAAATTCTTAAATTAACCAATCTACTGGCAGTGTGTATCCATTTGATATACTCTAAATATAATTTACTGATAATGTAAAGCAGGTATCTTAGAAAGATGACCAGTTCCAGTCCTAGGACTTTAAATGTACATGATGAATTGAAATATCATTATAATATAAGGTAAGATCACAACCAGTGATCATAAGGATTATATGAAAAGTACTCAGGAATCAACTTAAAGAGTCTCCCACTGCCAAAGGTGAAGAAATTTGAAGACACCTAAAGAAATAATTGCAATGGGATGATATAGTCCTATTCTTAGAAGATCCAAAATGCTCCACCAGAAGAGTTCTAGAGGTGATAACAAATTCAGTGAAGTGTAAGGGAATGAAATCAACATTAAAAAAAATCAATAGCTTTTCTATACTCAAAACAAATCTAATAAAAAAGAAATCAGGAGAACAATTCTGTTTACAATAACCTTTAAAAAATGAAAAAATATAGTAACCTAGGAATAAATCTAACAAAAGAAGTGAAAGACCTCTAAAACAAAAATTACAGAATAATGAAAACAGAAATTTAAAAAAGACCCTAGAAGATGGAAAGACTATCCATGTTCATGAATAGTCAGAATTAATATCATTAAAATGACAATATTATCCAAAGTGAAAACTCTATTGGTATTTTGGTGATCTCAACCAAAATACCAATGGCAATTTTTTATGGAGCTAGGAAAAAACAGTCCTAAAATTCATACAGAAAAATAAAAAGACTCAGAATATCCAAAGCAATCCTAAACAAAAAAGTAATAATATTGGGTTTATCAGAGTACCCATTTCAATTTATGCTACAGAGCTCTAGTAACAAAAACTGCATGGCACTGGCATAATAGACACAGACCAAAGAACCAGAATAGAAGACACAGAGACAAACCCACATAGATACAGTTTTCTGATACCTGACAAAGGCACCAAAAACACATGTTGAAGAAAAGACAGCCCTCTTAACAAATGCTGCTGGGAAAACTGGATATTTTTATGTAGAAAATAAAAGTAGATCCCTATCTCTTACCCCATGAAAGTCAAGTCAAAATAGATCACAGACCTAGAAATCAAATCAGAAACTTTATAATTGTTACCTAGGGATAGCACTCCAACACATAGATGCAGGCACATAGATCCAACACAAAAATCTCAACAGGACTCTTATGGCTTAAGAAATAATACCAATAATTAATAAATTAGATGATATCAATGTTAACCCTTCTTTATAGGAAAGGACATGATTAATAACAAGAAGAGAGCCTGCAGACAGACAGAAAATTTGCCAGCTACTCTTCTAACAGAGGATTAATATCTGGAATATATGAAGAACTAAAAACAAAACAAAACAAAACCCTTAACACCAAAAAACAAAAAATCAAATCAGTAAATTGACCAAAGAACTAAATAGACTTTTGAGAAGGAAGGAAGAATTTCAAACGGCCAACATCTTTAGCAATCAGGGAAATGAAAATCAAACCTAGACTGAGATGTATTCTCACTCCAGTTAGGAGGACAATCATCAATAACACAAATAATAATAAATGCTGGCATGGATGTGGAGAAAAAGGAACACTTATACATTGTTGGTGGAATTGCAAATTAGTTCAACCACTATGAAAATCAGTATAGTGATTCCTCAAAAGACTAGGAATGGAATCACCATATGACCCAGCTCTACCACTCCTCAGACTTTATACAAAAGAATTAAAGTCAGCATACTACAGCTGTATATACATTCTTCTTTATGGCAGTGCAATCATGATAGCCAAATTATGGAACCAGTTTAGGTGTCCACCAACAGATGAGTAGATAAAGAAAATGTGGTACATAGACATCATTTTAGTCAGCTTTGCATCACTGGAGCAAAAGACCTAACAAGAAGAATTTAAAGGAGGAAAAGTTTGTTTTGGTTCATGATTTCAGTGGTTTGGTCAGTGACCATGGGGCCACTGACTCAATGGCTTTGGGCCCAAGATGAGGCAGAACAACATAGTGGAAAGGCATGACCAAGGAAAGCAGCTCAGGATGTGACAGGCAGAGGTGGGTGGGGAGAGAGAGAGAGAGAGAGAGAGAGAGAGAGAGAGAGAGAGAGAGATAGATAGATAGATATCAGCTAACCAGGGACAAAATATAAACCTCAAAGTTATATCCCTAATAAACCTACCTCCTCAAGCCACATCTCACCTCCCTATAGTTACCATCCAGTTAATGTATATCAGTGGATTAATCTACTGATAATGTCATAGCATCTCTTAATCCAACCATTTTGCTTCTGAACATTCTTGCATTGTCTCACACATGAGTTTTTTTATGGATACCTCAAATCCAAACCATAGCATACACAACAGAGTTTTATTTGTTCTTGAATTAGAACAAAATTATGCGATTTGCAGGAAAACATATGGAACGAGGAAGCACCATGTTAATTGAAATAAGCCAGACTTAGAAGGTCAAGGGTTGTATATTTTCCCTCACATGTGAAGACTAAAAAGGAAAAAGTAAAAATAGGGACCTCATAAAAATAGAAGGGAGGCCAGAAGAGTAGAGGAACAGGATCTAGGTGAGGTAGGAGGAGAGAGAAAAATAATAGAGGTACTGGGGATGATATTGATAAAATTATGTTACATGTATGTAACAATATGTCACAATGAATCCCACCATTATGTATAATCATAGTGCACCAACAAAAATGGGAAGAAAGAAAGAAAGAAATATCTACAGAGTTGAAATATATCAGGTATATTTAAGATTATATTATTTTAAAAAAACTTGAAAAAATTAAAAGTTATAGAAAATTCGTATGTGAACTGGACACACTGTTCCCTTCTGAGGGCCCAGGTGCCATCATTTATTTTCTTCTAGTATCACTTTCTGCAAACTTAAAATGGGGGTTTGACATCTGTGACTGGAAAGTAAAAGCTCTTTGGTTATCATTGGGACTACTTATTGCCTTCTGCCCCCACTAAAATACCTAGTATCGTGATTCCTTTGATGAATCAGCTTGACTGAGTCACGGGATGCATATAATTTGGTTAAACATTATTCTGGATGCATCTGCAGGGGTGTTTCTGGATGAGATTGACATTTGAATGGTAGGATTGACATTTGAATGTCCTTCCTAATATGGATAGGCCTCATCCAATCTGTTAAAGGCCTGAGTATAAAAAAAAGGGCAGAGTAAGGGAGAATTCAACTGTCTTTGTCCTGGGACATTGATTTTCTCCTGCCTTCAGATTTGGACTCAGACTAGAACTATATCAATAAATCTCCTGGTTCTCAGACCTTTAGACGCAGACTGGGATGATTACCATCAGCTCTCTTGGGTCTCTACCTTGTTGCCAGCAGCTCTTAGGGCTTCTCCGTCTCAATAATTGTGAACACTTAATTATAATATGTCAATCTCAGTCTATCTTACAAATGTGTCCCCTATTGGTTCCATTTTTCTATAGAATGGAAACTAATATATTGAGAAAAGCTCTCAAATATATTGTTACTTCCAAAAGACAAGCATTAGCAAGGATGCAGAGAAACTGGAACCCTTACTCACTGTTGATGGAAATAAGAAATGGTGTAGCTACTATAGAAAACAGCATGGAAGTTTCTTAAAAATTAAAAAAGGATTATCTTACTACCCAGCAGTATTACTTTGCGATATTCATTCAAAAGAGTTGAAATCAGAGGGCTGGGGCATAGCTCAGTAGTACAACAATTGCTCAGCATGCTCAAGGCCCTGGATTTGATCTGTAGCAACACACACACACACACACACACACACACACACACACACACAGAATTGAAATAAAAATCTTAAAGAGATACTAGCCCTCCCATGTTTAGTGAAGCACTATTTACAACAGACAATATGTTGAAATGCCAGAAAGATTTATCAACAGACAAATGGATAAAGTATATAGTGAATGTTGTATTTCTAATGTATTACTTGTTACATTGCACCTAAGAACAACAGGGTGCTAGGTCCCTCCACTAAAGAACAAAAAATTTTCTAATTTTAATTTGTGTGTATTCTTGCCATTTATACAGTTAAGAAATTTATCTTTACTTCCTTTTCTACTTAAGAAGGGAACAAGATATGGAAATATTATCTTTTTTTGCCACCACTGTATCCTGCACAAAGGGCACGTTCTCATATCTGTATTATCCCAGTCACTGAAACTTCCTCAAGGGTGGAGACTGTCTTGTTCACTCCTATCCTCCAAGGCCAAGCTCAGATTAGGTGCACAGAAGTTGTTTTAAAAATGTTTGTTGGATAAAACAGAATATAATGATTCAGTTATTATTATTATTATCCATGCTGCAAAAAAAAAAAAAAAAAAACACTTGGAGAGTTGTCACAATGTTGTCACAATATTCCTGGGCCTACGACCCTACATTCAAAAAGATCTCTAATTCACTATATTATGAATTTATACAAAAACATGCACATTAAAATAAATAACAAGAAAAGAAGAAGTACTGGGAAGAGCAGTAATTGGAGTTCTGGTCCATATCTTGAATAATAGCAGTAGAAACGACTAGATTGTCCTCAGGAGTCATGAGAATCATAACAAGATGTTAATCTTTCTTTCTTTCCTCTTTTCCCTCCTCTATCCACCCTACCTTCATTATTTCTCCACTCCTTCCAGTTAAATTGCATTTCTGTTCCATATTTTGGCCTCCCAAATTAAACATGATGACTGTTTTTATTGTATGAAATTTATTTAGATTTACAAGCATAAATCTTTTGCTTTTTATTTCCTCATTCTACCTTTTTCCTTTTATATATCAAAATGTCTTTCTAGCTTATTTTTTCTTTTTTTAAAAAAATATTTTTAGTTGTTAATGGACCTTTATTTTATTTATTTGTATGTGGTGCTGAGAATCGAACCCAGTACCTCATGCATGCTAGGCAAGCACTTTACCACTGAGCCACAACCCCAGCCCACCCCCCTTTTATTTGTTTTTGTTACATTGTTTTTGTTAGGATTGAACCCACAGTCCCTTTACCACTAAACTACATCTCCATTTCTTTTCATTTTTTATTTTTATTTTGAAGTAGGGTCTTGCTAAATTGCTGAGGCTGGCCTGAAACTTGTGAAACCCAGCTTCAGCCTGCTGGGTTGCTGGGATTACAGGCATGCACCATTACACTTGACACTTTCCTTCTTACGGAAGGTCATCTTTTAGAGTTCCATTACAACAATACATTTTTAGAGCATTTTCATCAACCCCTAAAAACCCTTGGGCCCATTAGTGGTTAGTATGCATTTTCTCACATCCGTCAAAAATTTTATAGAAATACTAAGCTACTATGTCTCTGCAGATTTGCCTATTCTTGATATTTCATACAAATAAAGTCAGAAAATATGTGACTTTCTTTAACTGGCTTCTTTCACTTAGCGTAATGTCTTTGGATTTCACTCATTTTTGTACCATATATTTATACTTAATTTCTTTTTATTTGGCCACGATTTTGTTTTCTTTTTGAGATGGGATCTCAGTATGTTTCTTAGGCTGTTCTCAACCACCTAGATTCAAATGATTCTTCTGGCTCAGCCTTTGTAGTAACTGAGACTACAGGTAGACAGATATACTAACGCACCTGGCTTATCTTTTATTAATAATGCTACAAGCATTTGTGTATGTGTGTGTGTGTGTGTGTATATGTGTGTATATTTGTGTCTGAATGTGTGTTATATTACACACCTAGAAATAGAATTGCTAGGTCATACGTAATTTTATGTTTAACTGTTTTTCAGAGTAGTTTCACCATATTGCATTCCTCTATGTATGAAAGTTTGGATTTCTCCTCATTCTCACCAACAGCAGTTATTATATTACTAGTTATTTCATTATAGATATCCTAGTGGGTATGAAATGGCACTTAATTTGGTTTTTATTTGCATTTCCTTAATCACTATTAATGTTGAGCATCTTTTCAAGTATGTTATGGGTAGAATTGCCCACCTTCATTCATGTATTATGTCCTAACCCTCAGTACCTCAAAATGCAGCTGTTTCTGGAGATGAGTTCTCTAAAAAGGTAGTTATAGTTAAATGATGTCATTAACTTGGCCCTAATTCAATATGACCAGTGTCCATATAAGGAGTGGAGATTAAGACACAGACATTCTCAGTGGGAAGGCCATGTGAATATAGAAGGAGAAGATGGGCATCTATAAGATAAGGACAGAGTCACTCAGGAGAAACCAATGCTGTCATCATCTTGGACTTCTAGCCCCCACAATGGTGAGGAAACAAACTTTGTTGTTTGATTCACTTAATATGTAATAGTTTGTTATAGTAGCCCTAGAAAACTAATACAGTGAGGTTTTTTTTTTTACCATTTGTATATATCTTTTTTTTTAAAAAAAAAACCTGTCTATTTATATTCTTTGCTTATTTTAAAAGTTTCTTTTAAAACTATTGTGTTGCAAGCATTATTTATGTATTCTAAAAAAAAGTCCCTTATCAAATATATGATTTGCAAAATTTTTCTCCCATTCTCTGGGCTTTCTTTTTGTTTTCTTTATGATATGCTTTGGAGCACAAAAGTTTTAAATTATCAACTTTCAACTTACCTAATCCTTTAATTTAATTTAGCATTTTTTCTTTCCTTTTGCCTTTTTTTTCCCTTGCGCTTTTACTGATGTCCTCCAGAGAACATCTGCATTCATACCATCTGTGAGATATAGATGCTGCTAGGGGAGCCACTTTGGTTTCCTTTGAGAGCCCCAAGTTTTGTAAGAATTATGAGGATTGGATGAGAGATTGCTAAAGGTCTCAGTTCCACTGTAACAGCATCTAGATAGGCTAAGGTTTATCTTTTGAAGTCAGCAGTGATATTAATAGGTGCCCTCAAAAAATCCTGTCAAGAGTATTTTTTTTTTGCTTTTTGAACTCACACTTCCTAGTTCAGTCTGAGTCAGTCTTCTGGGGCAAAGGATTGTAGATTTCCCCATCTTTCCTGTAAAACCAGCATTGCATTAAAGCATGTTTTATCTAAAATCTAATAGCTTTATAGCACAAGGGTCTTTGAGAATATCTAGTTATCATCATATTACCCTACATAGTTATCCTGAGCCAGTGTTTTCTGAATGCTAAATATTGTGCTCGTTCTGTACAATACTACACATAGTATTCTGTGAAGCACCACAGAGTCTTGCAAAACTACAAGTCGACTATGGAAATACTCAAATTTTAAATGTTAGCATTCTTGTTAATATGTCTATGATTTCAAGTTTTTAACTCTAATCAAAGGTGGTATCAATAATTTTTTGTATGTTTACCAAGATAAAAAGGATTTCTTAAGTTGTATAAGACAACTTATCCCTCAATCAAGTTACTGTGGTAGGTCAAGCGCGCAAGCTTTTTTTGTTTCTGTTTTTTTAAAATTTTTTTCCAACTAAAAATAATACGAACAAGAAAAGGATGGTTCTGAAACTTTTCTTTAGGCCCAAAATTTCACAAAATATTTCTGGTTGAATGTTAGTGTATATATAAATATTTCAATGTATATTTCTCTATTTCATTTTGGGTATATTTTACTCTTAACAATGAGTTAACTCTTAGTTATCTAGATCTTTACATAATATGTCAAGTAAGCACATGTACAAAATGTTAAACGTGTCCTGGTGAATGTTGCATAAATTAAAGAACTCCTAAGAACTCCTGTCTTGTCTTCTGACTGTGACTAGTGTTCTAGTCTTTTAGCAGCCTACCTGAGTGTACTTCTAAAAGTGTCTACACTTAATGGCAATAGCATTAATATCTTATGAGTTTAATTTAAAGTGGATCTTTTAGTCATCTGTGAGGAATGATCATGTATAAACACAAAATACTAAAAAATCTAAAGTCAAGAACTTCCTTAGAAATATTCTTTTAAAAGAATGAAACCAAAAAGATTAAGGGATTTCTCAAGTTTACAAATACAGTTATTATTGGAACTAAGATCCTAGTTCTGGTCTCTTGATTACTAGTCCAGTGTTTTCCCGAATGTATCTAAGTCTGCAAAGAAAGCAGGTGATGTACAAATGCAAAAAATACTAAATGAAATTAACTAAAATGAATTTAAGCTAGTAAAATTGGGGTGAAATAATCACATGCCAAAATGTGGAAAAGACTCATTATGACATTTAAAAATTAGTGTAAATTGAAAATGTATAATTATGTATATTTATGGTGTACAAAGTGATGTTATAACTTACAAATAGAATGAAGTCAAACTAATTAACATAGCCATACTTTTTGTGGTGAAACCATTTGAAATTACATTCAATGATTTTGAAATTTAAAATAAACTATTATTCACTTTATTTATTAGCTGTTCAATAGAATAAGAAAAGCTTATTACTCCTGAATGAGACTTTATGTCCTTTGATCACCAGTTCCCCATATTCCTCACCCCCTTTGGTCTCTGTAACCATCCCTCTACTCTCTGCTTCTATGAGTTTCTTAGATTCCCAGTATAAATGAGAACATGAGTTATTAGTCTTTTTATTCCTGGCTTATTTCACTTGGCATAATGTTCTCCAATTCTACCCATGGTGTCACAAATGATAGCATTCTATTCTTTATTAAGGCTGAATAGTTTGCCATTAGGTAAGTAGATCACATTTTCTTTATCCACTTACCTGTTGGTGGACATTAGGTTAGTTCCATGATCTGATTATTATTTACAGTCCTTCAGTGAACATGAGAGTGCAGACATCTGTCCAACAAAATCATTTCAAATCATTCGGACAAGTAACCAGAAATGGGAATAATGGATCATACGGTAATTGTATTTTGAATTTTTTAAAGGAATCACCATACAGTTTTCCATAATGAATGTACTCACTTACACTCTTACCAACAGTGTATAAACTTTTCTTTTCCTCCACATCTTTGTCAACACTTGTTGTCTTTTGTCTTTAATAATACCCATTCTGATAAGTGAGAGGTGATATTTCATTTTGGTTTTAATTTGAATGTTCTCAAGAATTAACTTCATTGAGCAATTTTTATGTATTTGTTGGCAATTTTTTTTGTCTTTTTTCAAATATGTCTGGGTACAGTGTTGCATACTTGTAATCATAGGGATTTGGGAGTCTGAGGCAGTAGAATCACAAGTTTGAGGCAGCCTGGGTAACTTAGCAAGAGTCTGTTTTGAAATTAAAAAAAAAAAAAAAAGAGTTTAGGGTGTAGCTTACTGGCAGAGTGAGTGCCCCTGGGTTCAATTCCCCATACCAAGAAAGAAAGGGGAAAAAAATAAAGATAGATAGAAATGTCTATAGAGGTTCCCTGTAAATTTGTTAGTGGGTTGTTTTCTTGCTATCATGCTGTTTGATTTTTCCTTATGTATTTTGGTATTAACCTTTTTTAAATGTGTAACTTGTAAATATTTTCTTCCAGTCTTCAGTTTGTCTCTTTAAAGTCTTAATTGTTTCCTCTGTAGCACAGAAGCTTTTAAATTTGGTTTTATAGCATTTTTCTATTTTCTTTTTGTTGCCTGTGCTTTGGGAGTCATATTAAGACAGTCATTGCCCAGAATGATATTGTATAGCTTTCCTGTTTTCTCCTACCAGTTTTACAGTTTCACGTCTTAAGTTTAAGTCTTTAATCCACTTTGAGTTGAATGGTGTACATTGTATGAGATCAGGGTATAATTTCACTCTTCTGTATGTGGATATCCTGTTTTCCCAACACCATTTATTGAATACTTTTTTCCCATTGTATATTCTTTGTATTTTTGCCAAAGCTCAACTGACCACACATGAGTGGGCTCATTTCTAGACTGTTTTTAAACTAATTAATCCATTAGTTAATATGTTCATTTTTCATGCCAGTGGCTTTTTAATAACTATAGCCATGTAGGATACTTTGAAATCTATATGATGCCTCCAGTTTTGTTCCTTTTGCTCACGATCGTCTTGGGTGTTTGGGATGCTTTGTGTTCGCCTATGAATTAACTATTTCTATAAAAGACAATATTGCAATTTTGATAGAGATTGTATTAAATAGGTAGAAAACTTTGGGTAGTATGGAATATTTAACAATATTAATTCTTCTACAAACGTGGAATATCGTTCCACCTATTTGTGTCTTTCTCAGTTTATTTCATCAGAATTTTAATTTTTTTTTAATGTACAGTTCTTTCACTTCCTTGGCTATATTTATTCCTAAGTATTTTTTGTAGTTATTATAAATGGGATTGTTGATGTGATTTCTTTTTCAGTTATTTCATTATTAGTGTTTAGAAACTCTATTGATTGCATATTAATTTCATATTCTACAAATTTGCATTATTTATTTATTCTTACAGCTCTTCAATGGAGTCTTGAGAGTGCTCTATACATAAGGTTATGTTAACAATATACTTAATATTTTCCTATATGGATGCCTTTTATTTATTTGTCTAATTGCTTTGGCAAAGACTTCTAATATTTATTGAATAGAAATGATTACAGTAGGCCTTGTCTTATTCCAGATCTTAGGAAAGTCTTTCCACTTTCCCCATTAAATATAATGTTAGTTGAGGGCTTATCATATGACCTATACTATGGTGGCATACATTTCTACTATTCCTAATTTGGTGAAAATTTTTATCATGAAAGGATGCTGAATTTGGTCAAATGCTTTTTTTTTTTTTTTGGTATCTGAATGAGACAATCTATTGTGTTTACATCAAACATCACATAACTGGACTTGGACATATTAAAACATACTTGCATACCCAGGGTGAATCCCAATTAATTATGATGAATTATATTTTTAATGTATTGTAGAATTCAGTTTGCTAGTATTTTCTTAGGAATTTTTGCATACATGTTTATCAAGAATATTGGCCTGTAATTTCTTTTTTATATAAAGTATTTGTCGGTTTGGGTGTCATGATAATTCTGGCATCCTAGAATGAATTTGGAAGTATTCCTCCTTCTTTGATTTTTTTTGGAAGAGTTTAGGAAAAATTGATGTTAATTCTTCATTAAATGTTTGCTAGAAGTTGTCGGTATAGCTATTAGGTTCTGAAGGATTTCTTTGATGGGGCACTTTTTACTATTTATCCAACGTCCTTATGCATTAGTCTCTTCGGATTTTCTATTTTTTTCATAACTCAGTCTTGGTAGGTTGCATGTCTGAGAAGTTTCCTATTTCTCCTAGGTTATCCAACTTGTTAGTTCCAACTAGAATGACTGAAGAAGTGCAATATAGTCTCATAAACTAGAACCCTTTTTAAGATAAAATAGTTCCTGCTGCTGCTGCTGTAGATGATTGTACAGGAGACTCCTATAGATCTCCCAGAAACCTTACGAAATTTGAAGAGTTGCCTAGAGGTCATTACCACAGAGTAGGAGCTCAAATTGGTATTATCTGTACCTGCTCCCTGCCCTATTGACTTGTGTTGTCCTAAGATGCTTCAGGTCAGCAAAATCTTGAAACCAGACCCACTGGTAAAGTAGGTCCCAACCTGGAGCTAGCAGTCACTACATATCTCTATTCTGTCTTCATTTCACCATACTCACATGGGTGACTATAACACCATAGCCCTGGCTGCTCAGAACATAGACATGAGATAAAAGCTGAGTCTCCTGCTTCCAAAACCTACACAGCTCCAAGGAAGAGCTTGACTCACACAGAGGGGATTTGACACATAGGTAACTGCCTGCACTTGCCAGGTCTTGACCCTAGAGCCAGACAAGTATTGACTCTGTTGCCCCAGAGAGTCTACCACACCAATCACCAATGTCCATGCACACTTGACTGTGGCCTGATATCCAGCCAGAAAGCAGCCCACAGTGAATCTATGAGAAGGTTGGATGACCCGTAATACCTGTGTATGTGTGAATCTAACTTGGAAGGCCTTTAGGTAGGGGCTTCAACCCCCAATGAGTCCACCACACAGTTGACTGACCCATCATGCAACTAGGTACCTGTGATCAGCCTGATAGTCCATGAGAGGGTGGTGCCAGCAACCTAGGCCCCCAGTGGAATTTCAGGATAACAGCCGAAGAAACTGAGTCTACCTATAATCAAAACTAGCACATGAAACCCAACTGACTCCTTCACACTCATTTGCAGGAAGAAAACCACTTCCTATGGGGGGGGGGGACCTCCATAAAACTGGAAAAGGTAACTGTTGTGCTAGATACATGGATGTATCAACATAGAAACACAAGAAACATGAAAATAAAAACAGAGTTTGAGATGAAACTAGATTCTTCACTTCTGTTGGTAGGTGGAGACTATGTAAACTGCAGGCCTCTGCAGCAAAGAAAGTCTGTTTTAGGAGATGCCCACCTGAGTCACTTCTGAGGGTCAGAGTTGGCAAAGCCTGATTCTTCTCCACTACCATTGAGTAGTGTGTTGCAACTGTCAGGTTCCAGCTCTAAATGGTGGACTATGCCCTTCAGTGTTGCAATAGATCCCCATCAGTTCACTGCCAACTTTTTCCAGGTTCTTGTCTCAAAAATTTGAAGAATGAAATTCACTGGACAATGGAAGCAAGGATGAAAGGGGTATGATTTATTCAAGTCTGAAGAATAGAAACGGAACTCTTGTAAGGCAAGAGGGGATCCAATAGGGGTTGCTGCCTGAGTGTGCTAATCTAGGGGTTTATATAGCATTTGAGTATTGACTATTGGTCTAAATATATGCTAATCAGGGCTTGGAAAAGTATGTTATTGGGTATAAATTGCTGGAGTCTGAACTTCATTCAGGTCTGCCCTGTTTCCATTGTCTTGCAATTGATTGGGAAGTGGGAGGTTGAAGTCTTCTACTCATGAGTGCTTCAGTGTTCTGGCTCTGGTGCTATGTGCAGCAGGCTTTCTCACTGGGCCCAAGCTAGGATGCCACAGTGTGACAGGTTGGCATGCCCTGCCTTCCCTCAGACCTGGCTTGCTGTGCCTGAGGCCCACACTGGTGTAGTAGCAGCCCACAATGCTGGGGCCTGTGCTCACTGCCCATGCTTCAGCCTGCCTAGGCTACCACTCCAGGAAAAGAGCTTGGCTTCACAAAGGTTACAGCAACTAGAGGTGAAGAGGTGTGGGTGAGAACTTGACAGCAGAAAAAATAACACCCAGTGAAATCTAGCGATTCAGCAGAATAACAAAGCAAGTGGAATACCCTAGAACTTTGTATCTGCTACATGATGCATGGGAAGAGAATTCCACCTTCAGAGAGGATAAAAGTGAAAGACAGTCACAGTATGTTGTGGAATACTGCACCCTGTAGGTGCATTCCTCCATCTATTCTACCTGCCTCCTGCTTTTTAAGTATAAGTAATAGGTGAATAAGTAATAGGTGAATAAGTCACAAGTTAACTTTAGAGAAAATAATCACTGCATCTCTCAGCAAACTTTGAGTGTTAAAGCCAAGAGCCAGCTTGAGATGGGTCCTATTTTCTGAGTCTACCCTACACAGGGAGATAAGAACCCAGCATAATAGTTCAGTATTCCTGTGGATACCACACTGAATTGTCTGGGCAGGCCGCCACCACATGAGACAGGTTTGGCTTGGGGGAGTGTCTCAGACACAAATTCACAGTTTCATGCTATGGGGAGCATGGGCTGTGTCAGAGAAGGAAATGGAGGAAAATATACTGTAGAATTAACAGTTCAGTGAAGCTGACTTCAATGACTTAAAGTGTCACCAATCTCATCAGGTTTGCTGTAGGGTCAGGAGTGAAGGTGCTGTGATCCAGGATAGGAGATCACTTGGATTCTGCAACCCCACTTTTAGCACAGAACTTGGTGGTTCACTTGCTACCTTAGCCCTCCAAGGCGTCTGGCCCTGAGGTACACAGACTAAAAATCTCGAGAACAAATATACATATGTCGCAGCTTGCATTCTATACAAATATGGTCAGGGAAAATTCTTGCTGGGCTTTGACATTTGCCACCCCTATCCCCAGGGTGAATGAACTAAACTGAACTGCAGAACTAAAAACCTCTGGAAAGAATATACACATGGCATGGCCAGCTTTCTACCTTAACTCAATCAGTCAGAAATGCCTGACACAGTATATGCATTCGCTCCCAACTCATTTGGCAGAACCTGAAGGGAATTTCAACAAGCAGCACCTGGACTATTGCCTCCCTTCCCTACCATATCTGGAAGATTTTAACCTTAGAATATCTGGAGAGAAGATTAGGTTGGCATAGCCTGCTATCATCCACCCCTGCTTATATTTCTTGGCTTGGATGGATATTTGACTCTTTTTTTTCCCTCCATCTATTCTACCTGCCTTCTGCTTTTTAATTTTTTTAATTCAAAAATTTCCTCTTATTTTTTCTATTTCTAATTTTTCTGTTTTCATCCCTCTTTTCTCTTCCTCCCTCCCTCTCTCCTTCTCTCCTTCCCTTTTTCCCAGTGTTGGAGTTGAGCCTAGGGCCTTGAATACATTGTGAAGATGCTTTGTCTCTGAGCTACAGCCCCAATTCAGCTGAGAGGAATTCAGACAAGCTCTGGACACACCTCCGCCTTTCTCAGATGCTTATGAACACTTCTACTTCAATAAAAGTGGAGACATAAGCTCCCAAATGTCAACCTATTACTAGGAGTGCACAACTAGCAGGAGGTTGAGGTTCTTCTCTTGTGCAGATACCCCACAGTAACTGCAGAAAGTAAATAACACAAAGGTCGCTGATCGCACAACTTGGGTCCTCTACAGTGATCACAGCTATACTTGGTAAGATTGTGTAGGGCTGGTAAGAATGAAGGTGAGTGTCACAGAGAGAAAACTGGAATTCAAGCTCCACTCCTTCCCACATACCACCTAAATCTTCAGTTTCAAAGCACAAGAGCTTCACACAACTCAGGCAACCAGCATGACAATCACTTTTAAATATCAGGGCTACTATTAAGTGCCTGGGGAAAGCCCCAACTCTTGGCTACCACACTTACAGTAGGAGTAACCACAGGGAGCACATTCCTCCACATACTCTGATGCCTACGTCACCTCTATATGAAGTACGGGTGTTCCCACTCTTACAAGACTTGCAAAAATATTAGGTATCTCCGATTCTGTTACAATGCACTCTGTGCCCCAAACCATAAATCACAACCAGAGAAGTTACAAGGAGGTACTTTGGAGTCCAGTTGGAATGAACTCAACATTATACAACAAATTGATACCCAAGCAGAAGAAAGCTGCATACTGAGAAGGCCATCACATAAAAGTATAAGAGATATGCACCCCATTAAATGTATAAACCTTAATATAGAATCTCAAGAAATATGAAAAAATCTTAATATGTGACCTCCTACAGTTCATAACTTTGTGACTGCAGTTTCCAAAGATATAAAAGTAGATGAAATGCTAGCCACAAAATTCAAAAGAATGATTGTTGAAAAGCTCAGTGAGGTCCAAGAAAATACAAACAAACAGTTGGATGAATTAAAAACTTCATCTGACTCAGAATATGTATTTTATAAAATGATTTGTAAATCCAACATTCATTACTGAATTATGCTTAAAGTTTAGAAAAACTGGATAATTGAGTCGGGTACATGATCACACATTTACTTTGTCTATTTTTGTAACAGACAGTTCTGGTCCTCGTGATATGTCAGTTTTTTTAAAAAAAAGTACAAAACTTTATCTAATGGCATAACATCACCAGAGGCCTATTTTTTCCTAAATAAATTTATATATGCTAACCTGCACTCCCATCTAATAAGATATTAATGTATCACTGATACAAACAGAAAAACCAGACTCATATATTATTAAAAATATTGAAATATGTGGTCCAAAAGATCTGACTTTATTGTTTTTCATATTCAAGATCAAAGTGTTAGTTTATTTTGGGGTTTTCTTTGCGGTATCGAAAGGATTATTCATCTTTTATAATGGTTTCAGTTTCAAAGAATGTTGCATGTTTGAGTGAAAATAAGATTTTACTGCCTCTACATTAAGTAAGAAAAATGACAAATGACACATTTAGAACAAGATAGAGGTCACTGAGAACACTTTGAATTTTTAAACATTTTTACAGTGTTAACAACATGTACCTGTATGTTAAAGAGATGATTTTGAGGAGCTACTACTGCAGGTTAGGTCCCTGGTTCTCAGTAACCTGTTTTGTGAATGCTTTCTCAATAGTAATGGTCCTTTACTTTGGATACATATTGGCATGACAGTGTAAGGAGCTCCATAGGCTATTCCCATGAATATTACAAAGAAAAATAAATAAATTTTAACTCCCTGGTAATGGCACTAAAAGTATACGGCACCAGAAGAAACATTTATTCAAGAAAATCTACCAAGACACAGTAAGAAAATCTGCTAACAGTTGGTTATAGCTTAGGAAGTGTCATTCAGTAAGACAGAAACTCCGTTCCTGATTGGGATAACACAGGACCCCTCTTCTTGCAGCTTGCATTTGGAGGGATTTATTCTTAGGAGGAACACAATGCCAGTATTTATCATCCCAATCCCAGCTGTTGCTGAAGCTAAGTTCTAAGCAATAATATTCAATAAATAGGGAATATCATCTTCTTCCCAGCCCTCACTTTTGACTTGAAAATGCCATCTTGGGAGCAGCACCAGTGAAACTCCTGGGGACCCATCGCTCTTGCCCTGGCTCATCAGGTGGACCTGAAAGAGATAAGCCCTGAAAAGCTGAGGCTACTCTCATCTCCACTGAGTGCTCAGGTCCTAAAGCAGGAGCTGTCTATCATTCAGGAATAAGAAACCATTGTCCCCACTTAAGTTCCAGAGTTTAGGCCTAGGGAGGATCTGCAGGCAAAAAGTGGGCTACAGAAAAGTCAGCTCCAAATGCTTTCCCAAAGAAACTGACTTAATTTGTAATGGAGTATGGAGAGGTCCAAGCCCAAGGATGCTCTAAACATAGTAGAGGTTATGATGAAAGTCACTTGGGAGAAGGTTGATTAATTGATTAGAGATATGGATTTAATTATAAATTGGCAAGTTTTCTGGAAAGAATCTGAGACATATAGAATTTGAAGGCCTAAGGAAAAAAAATTAAGACACTAGCATTAGGAACTGCTTCTTCAAAGGAGATGGAATTTGTTTGTATAAATCTATGGAGAAATATATTCCTCAAGGAATTACTCTGTTGTTGAAAACAATAGAGCAATCAGTATTCTATTGATAGAGCTAAACAACTGGATATAGCAGGGAAAGAAGCAAAGAAAGCCCTGATAGCACCATGGCATACTAGGGTGACTAAGGCATATAAAAGGCTACCATTCTAAGGAATAGCATAAGGGACTTTACACTGCTAGAGAGATAAATATCACTACTAGAATAATCCAGGCAGTTGTTAAACTAGTAAACTAACAAATAACAGCAAGCCTTGGGGTAGTTATATGGGATAAACACCCAAAGTTGCTACAATGTATTATCTAAAATATCCCAACAAAAATTTATGAGATGTGTAAAGCAATAGAAAAAAACCTGTATGTACCTTGGGGGAAAAAAGAAGGAACAAACAAGCAAAAAGTCTTTCTGTGATATCTGGTCCTATAAGTGATCAATTGTCATAATTCAAAATAGCCATTACAAATATTCAAAGAACTAAAGTCATGCTTAAAGAAGTAAAGGAAGGTATGGTGACTTTATGTCTCAATAAATAGAAAATATTGGTAGACATAGAAATTACTTTAAAAAGAAAATAAATGGAGATTCTGAAATAAAAAAATCATTAGAAAGATTCAATAGTACAGGGAACACAGCAGGAGAAATATAAGCAAATTTAATAATTAATAATCAACAGAGTTTAAGCAATACTAAGATAACAAAGAAAAAAGAACTATGGAAAATTAAAGAGCCTCAGAGAAATGTTGGCCCATTATGTGAAACAACATGTAACAGCAAAAACAAGAGGCCCAGAATAGCCAAAGCAATTCTTAGCTTGAAAATTGGTAAAAGAGGCATCACAATACCAGACTCCCCAAAAAACAACAGCATGACATTAGCACCAAAATAGACCTGAATGGAACAGAATAGAAGATACACACCTACATAAATACAGTTATCTTAGCCTAGACAAAGGCACCATAAACATACATTGGGGAAAAGATAACCTCTTCAACAAATGGTGCTGGGAACACTGGAAATCTATAGGTAATAAGATGAAATTGAACCCCTATATCTTACCCTGCACAAAACTCAACTCTAAGTGGATTAAAGACCTAGGCATTAGACCAGAGACCCTGCACTTACTGAAAGAAAAAGTAGGCCCAACTCTCAAGCATGTCAGCTTGGGAACCGAATTCCTCAACAAGAAACCTAAAGCATAAGAAGCAAAATCAAGAATTAATTAATGGGACAGTATCAAACTGAAAAACTTCTTTACAGCAAAGGAAACAATCAAGAATGTGAACAGAGAACCTATAGATTGGGAGAAAATCTTTGCCACCCGTCCCTCAAATAAGGCTTTAATTTCCAAGATATACAAAGAACTAAAAAAACTTAACACCAAAAAAAAAAAAAATAAATAAACAGCCCAATCATTAAATGTGCAAAGGAACTGAACAAATACTTCACAGAAAAAGAAATATGAATGTTCAAAAATATATGAAAAAAACGTTCAACATCTCCAGCAATTAGAGAAATGCAATTCAAAACTACACTGAGATTTCATCCACTCCTGTTAGAATGGCAGTTATAAAGGATGCAAGTAACAATAAATGTTGGCCAGTATATGGGGAGAAAGGTATTCCCATACATTGCTGGTGGGACTGTAAATTGGTACAACTACTATGGAAAGCAGTATGGAGAGTCCTTAGAAAATTTGGAATGGAACTTCCATATGACCCAATTATCCCACTCCTCGGTCTATACCCAAAATACTTAAACATACTAGAGTGATGCAGCCATGTTTATAGCAGCTCAACTCACAGTAGCCAAGCTATGGAAACAACCTAGGTGTCCTTCAATGGATGAATGGATAAAGAGAATGTTCTATATATACACAATAGAATATTATTCAGCCATAAAGAAGAATGAAATTATGGCATTTGCCCATCAATGGATGTAACTGGAGAAAATCATGTTAAATGAAATAAGCCTAACCCCCCCAAAAAAAACAAAGGCTGAGTGTTCTCTCTGATTTGTGGATGCTAACCCAAAACAAGGGAGGTTGGGGAGGAATAATAGTTATAGACAAAGGATAAGGAAGGAAAAGGATGTAGGTGGAGAATAGGAAAGACAGTAGAATTAATTGGTTGTAACTCTCCTAGCCTTGTATTCCTATATATGACCACAAGAGTGGGAACCTAATAGAATAAATTATACTTTATATAGGCATATTCTGCCAAAATATATTCTACTGTCATGCATAACTAAAAAAATATGTAACAGCAATCATAACTTCATTTTGTTTTATGCAATCTATTTTAAATTAGCTTACTTTTCCAAGTTGTCCTTCATAAAATTAATTTTTTTTCTTTCCCCAACATTTTAACTTCTAAAAGAAAAAAACCCTTTAAACGGTTAAAATAATAACTACCAGAGTGAACTCCTGCCAGCTGGCCGGGCTGACGAGATGAACTGAGTTCAAAGTTGCTGGCTGCAACAACAACCTAAGAAAATGGCAACCACGGAACACACGGTCATGAGTTTCAAGAATAGGACTGCTCTTTGACCCCAAGGGTCAGTTCCATGCTGGACAGAGCTGGAAAGAGCAAAAGAGAGAGCACACCCAGAACACCCCCCCCATTTATCGGGGAGAAGACATTCAATAGAATATTCCACCCAAATAAGGCAAGGGACAAGGTTTCGAAAGGTGGAGTCTTGCTTGGTGATGTCTTGTGGTCAGTAGATTGATTGACATCTTGGCAATCACACCCATCTCAGGTGCTGTGTGAGATCACAGGCAGAATGAGAGGAAAGGCATACTTGCATGGCACAGCCCAATCAACATGCAGAGCCAGACCAGTCCCCTTATGTACTCAAAAGTGATAGCTCACACACACAGCCCATGGATGGCTTGTGACAGTAAATTATTCAAGGAAAGGGGGCGAGGAGGATAAATACTGGTCACCAATCTTAGGGGATCACCATTTCAATGTGACTGTACTATCTGAGAAAACATCCTTGTCATTTACTGAGTCGTTTCTGAAACCTTCTCCAAAAGGAAGATTGCTAAAAACCACATGGACATATATAAGCTTCAATTTAGAAAAAGTAAGAACCCAAAAGTGATTGGCAGGCTACCTTTAGATCTCATGATGTCAAAAGCTAGTGAATATGATCCCAGCACTTTCATTTTCTTGATCAAAACTGAGCAAACCAAGTCAAAGCATAAAACATAACATCATTGCTATGCTAAAATTTCTAATCACTTGGGGGTAAATGAACAACAAAATTTGCTGGGTAAAAATTAAGATGAGGCAGTTACTTTTTAAAGTAGTTATCTAAATTGAAAACAGGCAAATGTTTTAAAGGAAAATGCTCTGTACTGGGGTCTAATTAATGTATACCTTTGAAGATATTCAGACTGAACTTTAATTCCTTTTTGTTTTTTAAGT
The DNA here is from genome assembly GCF_964194105.1 of Spermophilus citellus. Taxonomy (NCBI): domain Eukaryota; kingdom Metazoa; phylum Chordata; class Mammalia; order Rodentia; family Sciuridae; genus Spermophilus; species Spermophilus citellus. Next base: position 181,574,963 of record NC_138184.1, on the reverse strand, counting down.
GATGTTGATTCTAATAGCTAAGTGTAATGGTTAACTATGCAGCAGAAAGATTTCTATCACATATTGTATGGGACAATTAAAATATTCAGTCTTCCTTCTCTTAATAATATTCTGTTTGCTCATATTTTTATCTCTGTAATAATTACAGTGACTCAGTTACTAAGAGTAGCTAGAATTGGGTTTTCTAGCTATGAATTGGGGGAAGATTACTGAATTTTTTCTAATGTTTATTTCCTCATTTGGAAAATGAAGATAATTTTTTATCCCAGAGTTTTAGTGCAATATTTAAATGTAATAATTAAATGTTTACTGTACTAGAACTTAGATGGTTTCAGAATCAAATGTGGACTGTCAGATTTTAAAGATTTGGTAGAAATTGCTTTGTAGTTAACAATGTCTCAATGGAAATTCAATGAAAGAATTGTTGTATTTATTTTAACATTCAAAATTATAACAGATAACACATGATTAAAATAGTTTAGAGCATTGGTTAATGTTACATATAGATTACATTTTTAAAACTACAGCTATTTCATGTTTAGAATTAAAAGCAAAAAAAACAAGCCACACACTACTGAATTACAAGAATATATATATTTTTTGTCAACCATAAACATCTATTAAGTAACTAAAGTACTAATTAGATGCAACTACAGGGTAATCACTGCCCTGTAATTATATTTACAATTGAGCATGTGCCTTTTGAAGTTTCTTCTTAACCTTTGAAGTTATCTTATTACCTACCCATTCTGGGGCTTTTATTTCTATTTTTGTTTTTAAATGAAGGAGTAGGTTTTCCAAAGATCTTGTCTCCATTTTCCAACCTCATACTTGGTCCAAACTCTTCAAAAATTCCAAAGCAGAAGAATTCCAAAACCTAATAATATTCTCCTGCATATTTTCACGGCTGATTTCCCAGATCCAAGTTCCTTCCTTTTCTGTGCCTTCTCCCAATTGGTGAATCTCAGGGACACTCCCATCCTGTCATTAACTAGGCAGATTCTTGGCTGCCTGTTGCTCTAGCACAAGATCCTGTTTCTCTTGTTTCAGGTGAGAATCATAGGGAGCTCCTGTCATCCTCTGTTCTTGGGGAGGAGACAAACCCAACTGTCTGCTCTTCTCATTCCTATGGGTAAATGTCCGAACATATTTATGGAGTAGTGCAAAGGGGCAGAGAGAGCTATGAATATTTATGCATCTTTAGAATGGCATAAAACGTTGAGTTGCAGATAATTTTTTGTCATATATTTCTCCTGAATGCTATATGCTAAATGTATTGATTATTTTAATAAACGAAAACGTTAATGATTATTGATGATTACTCATAGATGTAAAAAACATGCTAATAGCCAAAGTAAGTTGGTTTGAGTTTAATATTGAGAAATAATACTAACTCTTGCTTCTTTGATTTTTTGATAGCTGCTCTGCCTCCTCTTGTGAAATAGAAGCACAAATGGCCTGGTTGGTGATACTATATTATACAACCACCAAACACTGTAAAAATATCTGAATTCGATATGAATAATATGTTTTGCCGCTATTTGCTTTAAATGCCACCTTACTTCAATGTTGTTTATTCCACAAAAACAATTTAAAAGACTAAAAACTTTCCAGATAAGTTGCAGTTTAAATGTCAGAAAAATAATTAAATTGGGCTGAGGAAAGGCAGTTTGAAGTTCGAGCTTAAAGAGGGTGTTTTCTTAGTAGACTCCTCTCAAAGATGCAAAGTGACAGTCAAATTAATGCAATTCACACAGAGGCGCAAGTCAGTCTATCTGCTGATAGATTCATGATCCATGAAGACCTCCTCCTGCAGGTTACCTCTCAGGAACACACTGTGTGCTAAAGCTCACATAGGGCCATGGTCAGATGTGGCTCCACGGCAGTATGAATTTGCTGAGTATTTCATTTCTAGAAGAGCAATTTGTTAATGGCTCACATATTGAGATTAAGTTTTTTTTTTTTTAAATTCCTAGGGAAGTCTTTATGCTATCAGGTCTATATGAATCATTAAATCATCTTGGGCTTTGTGTAATTTTTGCAACTATGGTACTACTTTACATATAGAAGAAGGTGGGGGCAAGGGATAATAATATTAATAAAGATAACAACAGGAATGACTTGGATTTTTGGAGGTGCTTTCTGTTTGCCAGTTGTAAGGAAGAAAAAACAATTTTCCTCTACTCTTAAAATCTATGGCGAGGGTCTGTGCATCCAATTGACAAAGTCAGATTAGCAAGAGAAAAGCATGTAAATTTATTTAACATTTTTATATACCATGAAATCCTTCATAGGAATAATGAAGACCTAAGGAAGCATTTAATGTTAAGAGTTTGTATAAAATTTTAACAACAAAATAATAAATTACATAGAAGTAACAGAGGAAAAGTGATGTAAGCTTCTAGGGCAATTATTTTTTTGGAAGTGCTTAGGAGATATTTGGGAGAAACAATGAAAGATAAAAGTTATATTTGTATTGATCCCTTTCAGCATCCACTGTCTTCAATGATATGGAGATTCTCTTTTTCTTAGTACCAAGATGGTACCCTGTACATGAGAAAATTTATGGCTAGTCAAGGTCAAAGAGACCTTCCTGCATCTGCTGTTTCTGTCATCTTTAGTTCAAAGGCTAACCAAAATGCCAAAGTGGCATATTTTCGGATGGCATGTTGTGATGGCTTGTGTAATTTTCCCTGCCTGAAACGGTCATGTAATTTTTCTCACAATAAATGCTGAATTAGTGGCTGTAGCTGAGTGTTAAGAGATCTGAAAAGGCAGAGAAGAATGTATACTAGAAGGAAAATAGTTCACAGAAAAGAACAATTCAAAGCACATTTCCCCATATCCTGTTTTCCCCTATATCTCCCAAATCTGGTCAGCTCAATAAAATGGCTGAGTCTCACTTGTTTGATGGATGGTGTTAATCTTTTCCGTTCAAAGGTAAAAATCAGTCACATTGTCTTACATGATTCACATAGAAGCAGCATTTCCCACCAATGATTACATAAACTTCTTGTTGGGCAGTCATGTATCTAGGATGCAAAAATTTTGGAGTTCAATAGAGGCTAAACTATTAAATTCTGATTGGTGTGCTTCCTGCCTTTTCATAGTGGTACTGAATTGTCAGATTCCAAAACTTGGAAATATGATCTTCAACACTGGAAATAACTTGGAGAAGCAACATACAAGTAAGTCTCAATGCAGTCTCATCTGTTTATGTTCCACGACTTTCTGAATGAAAGTGCCTGAGTTGGAATATCTGGAGACAGAAGGAACTAGGTATCTGAGTCCCCATTGCCCCGACCACTTAGGTAGGAACACTTCATATAGCTTATTGCCACTTGGTAAAAATGTCAGAGTTATTCCCGGGCATGGCAAGGGAGGAGCCTGCAGTTCTCTGGGTCCAGTCTCATGAACTTTGTCATCAGTCATGTTGGTATCTTCACACCTCCATGAGCCTAGTATGTCAGTAAGAGCAGCACCTGTTGTGAAATATTTGACACCAGAGGCCTGAAGTCTGATCTTGACTACTATGAGACTTGATTTTTTTCACCTGGCCAAGTTAGTCCAGATTTGTGTTCTACCAATGTAAAAAATTTAAATTCTGGAGCATAATCAGGGGAGCAGCAGAGCCAGCCCATGTCATGTTAAGAGTGGCCTGTGAACCAGACAAAACATTTGGAGAATTGGTAAAAGTTTTTACCATCCAATGAGGTGCTAGAAGCATTTGTGACCTCCATGAATGGTTTCAGGTGCAGTCATAGAATTTGATTGCAATATTGTCTTGGTTTATTAATTAGGAAGAACCCAGTATCATATTTGTGTTCAATACAAAGGAAAGAATTCCCTTCCAGTGTTTTCATCTGGCTAAGGGGCAACCTTGAATGTTCATAAAGGTCTTTCTCGGCCTGGTGACCTCTCCAGAAGCACAAGCAGAGTGATGTTTTTCTGGCCATGTATAACCTACATGTGTCCATCTTCTAGTGGTTCTACCATATGCTGTCACTGGCAGAAATCAAAAGTTTCTCAGGTGTTTCTAATCTATTAATATGTTGACATCTCCAGTTGTCAGATTGAGTAGGTAACAAGGCTACAGTTTAGAAAACTGGTGTAAGGGGCAGTGTCAGGTTTGTGCTTGACTTGCTAAGAAAACAGTAAGACCCATAGGAGGCAGACAAGTTTGAGAGCCCACAGTGGAGGATCACAGGGAGAGCAGTTTAAATTGAGACAAGCAAATTCCAGTCAACTTTTCAATAAGGGGGGAAAAATGAAAGGTTTTGTTTAAAAAGGCTTCCCCCCCACTTTTTTTCAGGAAATAAAAGAGACTTAAAAGGGGAAAAAAGATAGAAGCAAAGTTTCTTGATCTGTGATCTTGAGAAAGCTGTCTACTTTGTGATGTCATCTGATTCCAGAGCCTTGGAATTGGCTTGGAAATCTATACTATGAGGTCGCTGTAGGGATGGTGTTCTAGTTATCCTGTAAGGGATGATCTGAGTCTAGCTTGGTGTGGATCACATGAGTCCAGAGGATTTTTCTTTCATTTTGATGGTAGTATAGGTGGCTAACGGTACTTCATAAGGTTCTTCCTAGCAAGGTAACAGTATATACTTTCCTCTAAAAATCTTGGTGGATACTTGACCTCTTGGTTGAAAGTGATGGCAAGGTTTGCTAGTCAGTGGAGGCCATTGCTTTTTGATTTAATGAGAGACCACAAGTATAAAAGTTAGTTCTCATGTATAGCAAATCATCACATCACATCATTCAAGTCCCTGTAACATTCACTCTACACAGAAATGAGAGGGTTAGAGATGCTGATTGACACAAGATCACGCAAATCTATTTCAAAAGGGGTTAGTTTATGTTTCCTAATTGGAGAAATCCAGATTTTTATAAGGTCCAAAGGTAATGCTCTGAACCATTTAAGTCTTATTTCTTGACAGATATTTTTCCCCCAAATCCTTTTTGTTCAGGGTTGTACATTCTCTTTGCCCTGATGATGAAGGATGACATAAGGTATGAAATTTTAAAGAATGCCATAGAATTTTTGTGAGCAAGTGGTTTAGTTTTGCTGAAAAAAATGAGTTCCTTAGTCTGCTTCTATTTGTAAAAGAATGCTAAACTGAGAAATAATCTCAGTTGTTAATTTATTTGCCATTGTCATGGTGTCAACATCTAGTTGGGTAGTATTCAGTTCATCTACCAGACATGAGGACATCTTCCATTATTGGGAACAGCCTAAGCCTTGAGGTAAAGCTAGAAAATCCACACAGAGTATCATAAGGGAAGTATGGGCCATGGAGGATTCCTACGGGTATGTTAATCACTTCTAGAAGTTTGGCAAAATTTATAAATAGTGCATCAGGAAATAATTTGGCCAAAAATTCTGTGAAAAATAAGGCAGAACCATGTGTCTTTAGTTCCTAACTCTCCCTGAACCACATGTATGTCTCATCTGATGGCAGATAAGAGCAAGCTCAAAGATCACAAGAAAGTAGATTACAGGAAGTCTGTCTGGCCACCATATAAACATTCTGGTAATTATTCGAGAGTCTAATGTGTTCAGTTTTTTTTTTTTTCAGACTGCCAGCTGATCAATAATATCAGTCAGGAATAAAAGAAATCTATAAACTGGGTGGAGAAAGAAAGGAAAGGTGTCCATTTTCCACCACATATTTCTAGCTTGTCAGCCCTTTTGTTCTCAAGAGACATATTATCAGTGTCCTTGGTATGAGCCAGACAGTGAACAAATAGCAATTTTAGCTGGGAGATGAACAGTTTGTAAAAGGGTAGCCATTATATGCCCAAAGGCAATTGGAGTATCAGAAGAGACTAAGAATCCAGAGGATTTCCAGAGGATGTTATTGGCATGACAAAATCCAAAAGCATATCTAGAGTAGTATTAGTAGGGAAAGTTTTCTTTCTGGTCAGTGTGTACACTATAGTAAGAGAATAGGTTCACTAGACCTTCAGGCAGAGATTCTGGAGGCTGATGTAAGAATTTCACTATTTGAAGGCTCTTGTCAGTTGTCCCCCATATCTCAGCTGCACCCTGTGGAGTAAGCAGGGTATCCCAGGCAGTAATGCCTTATTCTTACTTTCAAAACTGAAGGAACAAAAGATGAATCTTCCTCTGCTGTCCACAGTTCTGTAGCTGGAGCCTATGAATTGAACTGACAAAAGATAGATTAGCAGGAAGAAACCAAACAAATTTTATTTGGTATTTTTACATGTACCAGGAGCCTTCATAGGGAAACAACAAACGAAGACCCAGAAAAGCTTTTAGGACCAATAGCTTATATACTTATTTAAAAAAACAAAACAACAACAACAACAACAACAAAAAAAAAAAACAAAGAAAAAAGAGGCTTAATCTTTTAGAGGGAACAATTTGTGGGAAAGTGACTAGGAGATATGTGGGGAAAACGAGAGGAAAATAAGGGCTATTTTAGTAGGTTTGTTTTATCAATTCATTTAAGCATCCATTCCCAATGTCCAGTGGTAAGAATGTTCTTTTTGTAGTACAGGGAGGGTACTCTGTACATGAGAAATGTCTTGGAGAAGGTCAAAGACCCATTCCTGCAACTACTGTTGCTACATCATCTTTAGTTCAAAATAGACAATACCTCACAGTAGCATGTTTTAGGGTGGCATTTTCTGAACCCCTTCACATGTATTGTGCTGTTTCATGAACTTTTAAAATAATTTTATAATTGATTTATATAGTTGCTTTATTTTCCACAATTTACAGTTAAAAAGCAAACAAGTAAAACAAAACAAAACAAAACAAAAAAAAGCAACACAAATAAAAATCTCCAAGCATAAAGTACAGTAAAAAGTCAAGTAAAACAGTTCTGGGAAAGGTAAGTTTTAGATTGACCCAGATACTATGCTATTTGGTTCTAATCTAGAAGATCAAATTATCTAGTGCAGTAGTTTATACACTTATAGACATTACCTAAGAAATCCTCAGGCAGATAAGAATTCTCTTCTGATTGTTGAAGAGATTAAAGAGATTAAGTAACATAGCTCAACCTAGTTAACTAGAAAGTGTCTGCTTTTGGGATTCAAAACCTAGGTGTCTCCAATGCCAAAGTTTTTGTGTTGCAAAATTATTTGATTGATTCTATAGTGAAAAATTAAATATTTTACACTGTCACTCACTACACACATATATAAATATATAACTTTGAAATCATGATATATGAATTTTAGTTTTCATCTACAGTTCCTGGCTCATAGTTTCCTTCCTAAGATAGGCCATGGAAAGTACAGTTTTTCTTCTTAAGGCAGGTCATAGAAATGATAATCATAGACTGACTTTCTGTCTTGTGCTCACTATGAATTCTAAGACACACCCCATCCAATAGTAAGTCATGTGCCCCTGCTCTTTCCAGAGGTGTCCAGTCCCATAGTATGGAGGAAGGCTGCACAGAGAGAAGAAGAAAAAGGGGAAGAAAGCTGAAACAGCCTGTTCTGCTTGGTTCCCTCACCTAGTTTGTTGGTATTAGATCACACTCTTGTTGTTCAATCACTTTTGACACAGTTGTGCATTCTTCAACCATATGTATGCAATGAAGTCTATGTAAAAACCCAGAAGGACAGGGTTGGAGAGTTCCTGGGTATCTGAATACACAGAAGTTCCTGGAGGGAGGTGTACCTGGGAGAGTGCAGAAGCTCCACACCCCTTCTCCCATACCTCAAGCTAAGCATCTTTTCATCTGTGGCCTTTGTAAGATCCAGCAAACATAAGTGTTTCCTTAGTTCTGTCGGCTGCTCGAGCAAAATAATTAAATAATCAAATCAGGAGGATGTTGTGGGAACCCTAATTTATAGCACAGGGTAAAACAACCCGGCAGCTTGTGACTGAAATTTGAGTGTAGGGGGTGTCTTGGGGTCAGAGCCCCCAACCTGTGAGATCTGATGCTATCTCCAAGTTGATGGTGTCAGAATTAAATTGGATTAGAAGATACCCAGATATGGTATCCACTGGAGAATTAATTGCTTTCTTTCAGGCAGAGAGAAGTCTGCACACCTTTTGAGGTCACATACTTATATGTTTGTTGTTGTGGTGTGTAAACAGAAGGAAAGTAGATACTTTGCTCTCCCAATGCAAGATAACTGAGAGAAGAGCTTTATAGAATAATATCCTTGTTAAATACCATGGCACCTGGTGGTGCTTTCTATCCTATTCCACTCTATTATTCTCTATTTTACTCATTTTTTTAAACAAAAACTCATCATAGACAATTAAAGTGATTTTGTGGCAAATAGGTTGTGACCTTCAATTTGACTAAAATGCTAGGTGTAGGCTTATAATCACTTTCTTGAATCACTCTGCTTGCAGTTAACCTCCATTGTTCCTAAAATACATAAGACTAATGCAGTGGTATTTATTTAGGGTATGCTCTGAAAGTGCTCTTTGTAATAGGCTTTGGCCAGAGACGATCCCAAATGTGGAAGAGCTGACAGAGCCCTCCTGTGGAAGGGTTTACTTCACTATTCTATTTTCCCTTCAGCACAGGCCTGTGATATGTTCCAGAATGTTCCACAATTATCTGAAACCCTGAATAGTACCCGATTCAAAATATACAGAGTTTTTACATATATACATGATAAAGTTTAATTATAAACTAAGCATAGTAAGAGATTAACAACAATAATAGAACAGTTATAGCAACATAGTGTAATTATAGAAGTCATTTAAAATGTTCAAATGGTTTATTTCTGGAATTATTCATTTAATATTTTTGGACCATGGGCATTAAACTATGGAAAGCTAAATCACAAGTATGGAGGGACTGCTGTATACTTTGTACTGAGTTTCTACACACTGAGATTAATTGAGCTAGGTATGACTTTTTTACTATCCCTTCTTTTTTGTTGTAAACCTAAATTCTTTAAAGGAGACTTAGATTATTGCTATTATCACAAAACATCTCTGCATTGCCCAACCAGTGTTTCTGGTAAATACTTCTGTGCAATTCTTGGGTTAGGAATTCATCTCGAGATACTCCTAATCTAATCATGTGCATTGAAAGAATTCTCCACACCTGTTATAGCTGTATTGCTTATAACTTGGAGTAAATGCAAATAAGCCACGAGAACAAAGCAAGATTTCATTGTATTGGTGGTACAAGGGAAATAACATTGCACTTTAGATTTACACATTTTTTTAATAGAAAATACCTTAACAGGTATTGTTTCACACATTATCACAGCATTCCTGGGAGTTGGATAGATTTGAGTATTGCCAACATATGTTTAAAAAGTTAAGTGATATTTAAAGTTTGAATAATTTGGGTCCTCCAGCCATTTCATAATGGAGTTAAAATGGAAATAAAGCCTCAGTCTATCTACAGGTCTGGTCTCCTCAATACTTTTAGGTATGTTTGTTGCCAGTCTCCAGGTTCTCCTGGGCAGATCAAAGACTCAGTTAAGAAAGAAGGGAAAAAGTGAAAAGTAAATGGGAGAAGAGGTAACAAATGATATTGTGAAGAAAGCACTGGTAAATGTTTCTAGTGCTGCATTGTAGTACAGGTATCCAGAGGGTGTACTATATGACATGACATCATTAACTAAGGAGAGTGGTGGCAATTGATAACTATCTGAAAGAATAGGATTAGATTAGGGGGAAAAATGATCTTTAAAAGCTCTTCAAATTGTAACCTGTAAAGTACATCTTCCAGCCGGGAATGGTGATGCACACCTATGATCCCAGTGACTTGTAAGGCAGCAGGATCATAAGTTGGAGCCCAGTTTGGCCAAGTTAGTGAGACCCTGCCTCAAAATGAACAACAACAACAACAAAAAGCTGAAGGGCTGGGGATACACTTTGTTGTAGTACTGTGCTATAGATACCCTGGGTTCAATTCCCCAGTACTGGAAACACACACACACACACACACACACACACACACACACACACACACACAAATCTTCCATCTTCCTATCTATATAATAAAATAAGTTTAAAAGTAACTAGTTCGAGATGATAGTTTTCACTTTTCAACTCCAAATCTTGTTAATGTTTAAAATATTGGTCTGAATGTTTATGCTCTCCCAAAATTCATGTGTTGAAACTTAATCCCCAATGTGGTAATATCAAGAGGTGGGGCCTTTTGAGAAGTAATTAAGTCATGAGGCCTGAGAGTTCCTGAATAGGATTAGTATAAAAGAGGTAGGAGGGAACTTGCTTGTCCCTTCCATCTTGTGAGGGAGCTATAAAAGTTCCATGAAGAAGAGGGTTCTCACCAGACATCAAATAAGCTGGCGCCTTGATCTTGGAATCCAATCCCAGCCTCTAAAACTGTAAGAAATAAATATCTGTTGTATATAATCTACCTTGTCCATGATATGTTGTTATGGCAGCCCAAAAGGACTAAGCCAGACAGGGCAAACTGCATTGTGTCTAATAGATGTCCTTGTGCTTTGGTAGTAGATTAAAAATATTTTTATAAAACTGTAGAAAAAGAAAAAATCATTTGGTCATTGTGTTCATAGATGACTACTTTCACTTATTCACCCATTCAATTAAGAAATGATGGACCTCCTTCTATGTACCAGGCACTTTCCTGGGAATGGGGGCAATGATAGTGAGCTTACAGTCTGTTGTGAGTGATGTTAAGAAAATAGGTACAATTTTTGTGAGAACTTTGATAAATTAAAAGTGGCTTTGGTGATGATCAGAGTTAAAGATTCTATAGATCTGTTTGGAAAGCCTGCATCAGTAGGAGCAACCTTGAGAGATATATCTCTAGACTCAGAATAAAGACTAAAAATAAAAAAAAAATCTAGTTCAAAGAAATTTATGCAAGAGGTGCAAGGCAGGATCATGGTGGCAGACACATTCATTCATGTTATCCCCAAAGAACTTGTAATCATCAAATCTTCCTTCCTCTAAGAACAGGAACTTTCATATTAATAACAAAAGATTTGAATTTTTATTTTCCTGTAGATTCTGACTGAAAAGCTGGCCTACACTCAGTTCCTACACATTTCTTAAAAGTGGGCAAAGATATATGGTAGGAGGACATTTGGTTGCTAAAGATTTTAGCCGTTTTTCTTTTAAAGAGTGCATTCTTCAGGTAGACATCCTAGCATGATTTTTTTAAAAAGGCAAGTAAGTTAAGTAATAAATAAAGATTTTTAAATTAGTCCTCTTTTTGAAGAAAAAATTTAGTACTCCATTTATAGGCTAGTATGGAGATAGTCTCCAGGTACTTTATTTAAGAAGACAATTACCTATTGTATTATCTTTAGAAAGTGAGTTGGTGTATTTTTCTTATTTATCTTCTATGTTGCTTAATGTATTCAATGACACTTGATGAGATCAGGTCCCTGGCGTCTTTGGACAAAGGATTATGGGATAGATATTTGCTGTTTGTGTTTGACTATAGTAGCCATTTATATCTTTAATATAATCTGAATTTTAAAAGATTTATTAACCACAGCTTTGGCTCTTCTGAGACATAAAAAGTAGAGGTTATATGAATGGTTGAGAGAAGATAAACAGTGGTTATTATTAATAGACTTGTTAACTCAATGCTCATACTTTTTGGTCTTAGTGCTTTTTGTGAACTTCATTGATGCAATGTACCAGTAATAACAATGACGCTAGATATTCTTCTTAAACTTTTATTTGGCTTGGTACTAAGCCTTCTTGCTTATGAATGTTAGGCAGCTGAGCCATTGTAATCACTGAATTGGTTTCAGGTTTGTGAGAGTAGGATGCTGAGTTCACTGACAAAGTCTGGTATCACCTGGGGCTCAGCAAGTGCCATTGCAGAGAGCATAGAAAAACTATTGTGTTTATAACTACTGAAGTGAATTTAGAGGCCACTGGAGATTTTAGAGTCTTTATTCAATTACTTGGGCTGTCATGTCTGGGTGTGTCAGCCTCACGGTTGACCATAGAAGACATACTTGTATTCTGAATAATGCTGGAGCTGTGGCTTCTGGATAATAAGCTTCAGTTTCTGTTTGAACATCTTCCTTTTAAAGTATCATTGTGGCTAAAATTCCGAGTTTACCCGAAGGCAAAGTTCATCAAGTTTATTTAGTTAGTCAACTAATTAATGCTTTTACATGCACAAGAGGGAGAACTGACAGATTCTTTCCTTGACAGAACTTGACTCAGGCTCATCTTGTACTCTTTATGATTAGGTCTCAAACCCAGGACTTCTGTGTCCATCCTTGTAGAGTCCAGTTCTAGCAAGAATCCTGTCTTGTAAGTTCAGCAAGAGTCCCAGAGCCTGCATATCAGTCCCTGATCCAGTAGAGCATTCTTATGCTAATTTACCATCCTTGCTAATCTGCTCTGCCATAGGCACTCCATAACAGATTGCCCTTACAGGGGTAAGGGTAGTTTCCTCATCCTCCAACAAACCCAGGTGATAGCTTATCACACCTTGTCCTCAGCAAGCCAGAACCCCCACTTATCTCAGATATTTTATTTTAGTAACTCTCTATACACTGACACCCCCCGCTTTGTGGATCTGAATTCCCACTTTTCCTTGTTGTAGCTGGAATTGAGCTCAGTTCTAAACTGAGGTTTCATTTTTCCTGTTGCAATAGTTTTTCTGACTAAAATCTATTTTTACTACTTTAATTAAAAGCCAGCTGTATTTCTTTTTGTTGTTGTTGATTGTTTGACAAACCTATGGCTTCTGATTGGCGGGCTTGGATTTTTGTTTGAACATCTTCATTTTTACAGTGTTAGCATTGGCCATAATTTTGAGTTTACTGAAATTCAAAGTACGTCGGGTTCTTTCAGTAACTTATTTAGTATTTATTGTCAACTGAGTTACTCTGGAAGTTAAACAGTGACCCAATCCTATAATTAAGTGTATATTATATACCATAAACTCCGAGGTCTACAAAGATATTTTGGAAGTAGAATGTTATTGGCATCCTCTCCAAAAGAATTCCCTTCCAAGAATATAATTACTTACTTTCTTATTTTCAATAAAACACCTTTGGTATTGACTACATATGCATTTTTAAAAACTGAAATATGAGTATTTTGTAACATGTTGATTTAATTTGCTTAAAAATTTCAACTTTTAGATTCATGTTTAATCAGACTGTGGTTTGCTAGCTTCTTGGTGTAATATTTTCTAATTATATCAGAACAACAGAATAAACTTACTGCAAAATTCAACATATGTAAATTTTTTCCCATGTTCCATCATAGTCATTAAATACAATTTGATGCTGAGAGCTGTTCTTGAGGGATTTTATTATTTTTCTCCTTCTGTCCTTTCCCACCTTAAGGAAAAGAATTCACAAAACGAGTATTTTCTTATGACAACATATCAAGCATGGCTTCCTTTATCATTTTGAAAATACTAATTCTAATTTATTAATTTTCTAAGGAGACATTATTTTTACATTAAATGCTGTCCTTTTTTTGAAAACAGTTCATTCTTCACTTGTATTACACTGCAGAAATCTGTCATTAACAAAATGCTGAGCAATTAAAACAACTGGAATGAGTGCTTATATTACCACTGGCCTCTTAAACTCATTTCAAGTGCTAATAAAAATTTATAACATTCTTATGTTAATTTACCATCCTAGCTAATCTGCTCTGCCATAGGCACTTGAATTTGCTTAGATTAAAACACCAAACACACACACACACACACACACACACACACACACACACACACTCCCAAGCACACTCACACAGGTTTCCTTTCCCATCATAAAGTAACATAGCAAAAGATTAAGTCTTTCTGTGATTGACTGGACAAAGGGCCACCTTTTCTCACCCAACAGGTTAAATACTGCATAGCTAATAGATTGGAGCAACTTCTGATCTGCTGACATCACAGAGGAAAACTTTGTCATTTTTACTTCATAAGTAAGTCATCCGTTTTTCTTTCTACTAGTAGGGAAAATCAGGTGTAGTTTTGTGGAAAAGGATTAGAACTTCTGTAATATGTCACATTTTTTTTCTTCAGACAACCTCCTTCATTTTTTTTAAAGAGAGAGAGAGAGAATTTTTTAATATTTATTTTTTAGTTTTCGGCGGACACAACATCTTTGTTTGTATGTGGTGCTGAGGATAGAACCCCGGGCCACACACATGCCAGGCGAGCGCCGTACTGCTTGAGACACATCTCCAGCCCCCTCCTTTATTTTTTGAGAAGCATTTCTGGCATTTCATTATATCTGGTAGTGGTTAAAAAGATTAAGGGTTAGCAATTTCTTTAGCTTTGACAATCTCCAGGGGTTCAAAACATGTCTGGTAGACACTCAGAAAGTTAAAACAAAGGCAGGAAAAAAACAATGAAGAGGAATAATAATAATAAAGAATAATGGGGAAGAAAAAGGAGTTGATAGAAAGTCACTTCAAATGGCACTCATCTATCTTGTTGAATTGTTTATAATATCTATTTCTGGCCAAATTATTTATAAAATATTATGGTTTTAAGAAAAAAAAATTTCCTGGAAAAGTCTTGCTGAAATGGTAAAAAACACATGTAAATTTTTTAAGAGAAGAAATTTGCACATTTCCTGATTTTGCTTTTATGCTGATCTCTTATGTTTGTTCAAAATGCTTAGGTTGGATTCCCTGAAACTTGTAACTGGAGGTGATATCAGCCTCCTTATTGAAATTGTGAACCAAGCACTTTGTACTAAATGTGATTAATGTATAAGGGTAATAACTGTGGGGCCTATTGCTAACAAGGGATTTTGTTTTTATATTTCATTTTAAAGCATGACTCCATCATATTTATCAAGTAATTTATATTAAAACTACCTTCATTATCCAGAGGCTTCCTAAGCTGAGGGCTATTTGTTCAGTATTGTAACTATGTATATTTGTCCTGGGGATATAGGGTAATGGAGACTAAGGAGGCTAACTGTGAATAACTTAGACCTTGGGACTCTCTCCTTTGCTCTTTGCTCCTTTTGGTAATGCTATGCTTTTTTTTTTTTTCCACCAGTTATAATCTTGTCTTAATCAACATTTGCCCATATTTCTGAAAATTTCCCTTTATGTGCATAATTATAAGTCTATGGTAGTTTTAATGACAGGAAGGTGTGTCTGAATTCACTTCTTAAGTCCACTGAGGTAACAGATACATAGACTGGAAATACCAAAAGGATAGATTCTGGAGAAAGTGGCCTGACTGATCTGTTTATCTGTTAGTCATGATTCTCAAGAAGAAAGCATTTATCACAAAAACAAATCATTTGCTGTGGAAAAGCAAAGCAAACAATTAACCAAGAAATTTGGTTTCCTTTTTTCCCCTCTGTTCCCAATCTCAAAAATATGACCCATCCCATAACATCATATTGTATACCTTAAATAAATACAATAAAATTTAATTGTAAAAAAAAAATACCAATCACCAACTCCTTTTTCATAAAAATATAATCTCCTTCTACAAACATTCTGATGGGGAATAGGAAAATTTATGGTCCTTATTTTTTTTCCTGAGGAAGCAGACAGTTTGTCCTTGCAAACTAATTTTTAGCATTAAATTTTGTTTTGTTTCCTCTTCTTATTTGAGAAAGTGTATGGTAATTAGATGAAAGAAGATTAGATAAAAATATATAATGGATTCTCAGGAAGTATGAATATTATTTCACATATCTGAATTTTTTTCAGCTCCTTAATTATGGGCTTACATGTTTTTGTATGCATCAATTTAGAGTGTAAGTGCATTTTTTAACTTTAATTCACACAGTAGTTTAGGTGAATACCTTTCCATGTTACTTCACTAGCTTTATGTTGCTTCATTAGCTGCACAAATTCTCTCAATCTGAAGTATGGCATTTAAGCATTTCTTACCATTGAGTATGGAAATTACTTTTTATCTTTTCTCATTTTATAGATTTACAATACACAAAGATGAATGCTACATATGTAAGTATCTACACATAGCTGTATAATTTTTATTATAAACTGCTTTTGGAATTCCTCAGACAAGACATTCCTGGTTCAAAGGATTTAACCAGCATGAGTTCCAGTGATAAAATGTCATATAAAAAGAGTCTAATCTTAAATAGAGTTGCAAATGTATTCAGTTCTTAAGTTCTTAAATTTTGGAAAAAAAAAATTTAAGGGGGTGTAATCGGCTTACCAATGTTTTAAGAAGACATTGAAACCAAACTGCTTCTTGCCTTGAAATTAACTGCAAGACAGGTGCAGTGGTTGGCTGGATGTAGAAAGCAGGCTTTTGGACCAGTACCATTGTTGGGGTCTGGTGAATGTCAAGACTTAGCTGGAGCACTTTAGAAACAATTATTCCAAAAAATGGGCAAAGAGGACACTGAGGAGGCAACTTTAATAGATTTAGATTGAGTACAGATCTTAGGATCTTAGTACAGAAACACATGAGATAAGAAGTGACATAGATTCAATGTATATGGAATATATACATTCAGATTCCATATATATGTATATATACATATGCAATAGATATATATTAAATAAACATATCCTTAGGGATTGAACCTAAGGTCTCACACAGGCTAGGCAAGTGTTTCATCACTGAGTTACATTCCAAGCTGCAATTTTAAAATAGTTTTGTGCATGGACCAGGTTTCACAGTGTGGAATTTTTCACTTGTAGTTTGATATTGGTGCTCAAAAAGTTTGGAATTTTTGAGCAGTTTGGATTTTGGATTTTTGAATTAGGGGTGCTCAACCCCTGTGCTAGTGGATAGACAAGGTCAGCTATTATTTGGGGTTAAATCAGTTCCAAGGAAATGAGGTTCTCTAGCAGATGCTTTAAATAAAAAGAAGGCACTGTTCTGTATCTAACTTCTAAATCTGTCCTCAGTTCTGTGCCCTGAAACTTTGTTTGAAGATTTATATTAAAGAGACATTTCATCCAGTTGATTTCTGAAGGAGAGAAGTGGCTACCTATTTCTGAAGATTTCTATGGGTAGAGATCTTATCAGTAGGTTCATTCTACCCTAAAAGTTCATGTTTTTACTTTTTAATATTAAATGATCATATGGAGTTGAGGTTTGAATATTAATTTCCTAAGTTTGGCATTTCCTCTTTCCCTGAGACACAGGAAAGCTAATTCTTTATTTCATTTTCTTTTCCCACTCCCTGCCATTCAGCTATTGGTGTAGGTAGTTAGTAATTGATTTTTTTTTTTTTTTTTGGTGATATTACTCATAAGATTTGTTGAACATTACCCTGAATAAGAAAGTTTATAAAGGTTTAAATTCTAAAGATCTTTACTCTACCATTCTTAACATGAGGGAAAAATTATAATCTTTAAAACATGACACTAATTGTTGTTTTAAGATTATGACTGTTGTTATTTTTAGAATCTTTTCGATGAATGGCTAAGTGATTTGCTATGTAAGGACAACATGCTCGACAACATAATTCTCATTATTTCTCCATGTAGTAGTACTATTTCATTAAAGAGAAAAAGTCTTATTTCTTCCTCAAACTAAAATTTTTTTTAAACAAACAAAACATTTAAATATGTCTTCTTAGGTTGGGAATATGGTTCAGTGACAGAGAACTTGCTTAGTATGTGTAAGGCCCTGGATTCAATCCCCAGCACCACAAAAAAACTGAATAAAATAAGTAAATAAATAAAATTTAAAAATAAATAAATAAAAACAATAATGTCTTCTTGCAGGTAATTTTTGCAAATATCAAGGGATGATTAATGCATTATTTCTTATCCTTGCCTCAGACTATTTTATGGCCCTACAAAAGTTGTCTATAGCACTTCACTTTGTCTCAATCAGAATAACCACACAATCTTGCTTATCAAACACTATTAAAAAGCTAATATTTATATATTGCTTTTATTAGGCTAAAACCAATTCTTTTAGTAGAAGATGTGGAGTAGTAAAATGTTTTATTAACTTAAACATAAGAGAGAATATTACTGTAAGATTTTGATCCATCAGTGTTCCAAAAATTACTTTGATTTGTCACTTGGTAGGAGTTTTGGGTTGATTTAATAGTTTTGAACACACTTTTGATTTATTTCTTCTGACAAAAGTAGATTTTCTCTTCTTCCTTTCTGTCCTACTTAAAAATAAATAAAAAGAAAAAAGAATTAGGAAAATATGAAATTTTTTAATTCTATGAGAGGTTCTTTTCAATATTTGGCAAACCACTAGAAAATGGTTTGTCAAGAAGCAATAAATAAGAATGAGATTCGACTTGGAATCTATATTCATTCAATAGGCTTTGCTTGGTCCAGCATTCTGTACACCTGGAATGGCAAAAGGAAAAATAATTATATTGAACTCTCTGCAGGCTCTGTTATGATTTGAGAAAATGAGACAAATGTTAACTAGTATAGAATTTGTATCACACATAAGTGAAAGTCATATTATTGACTTAAACAAAATAGTTGGTCTTTTATCTGCTAAAATGGAATTAAACTGTTTTCACATAAAGTTGAGAACCTGGTAAAGCTTACCATCTTGGATACAGTAATGTACCTTAACAGAAAATATTATATTTCCTTTTTTTTCATTTATAGATGATGCAACTTTCAAAACATTGCTGAAACATGAAACAAGAAGAGTATTTAAATATAACATAATTATTCTACCTCTTTACCCATCAAAGTGGCCTCATTCCACTATATTTCTTCTGTGCTCATATCTTGCATCAAATATTGGATAAGCCAAAGTGTGGAAGAAGAAATCACTGTTTTTCATAGTCATTATTCTGCAATGGGAGTGCTGACTTTGAATCATCTATTTGTTGGGAGCTTTGTTGAGTCCAATGGAGCATCCCGTACAGTGTTCATCTCCCTTCTAATTCCATGTTGCCTGACTGTGGATTTCAGTGCCCCACCTCTTATCCCAAATATGCCTTTCATCTGGGTCTGGAATGCTCCAACTGAAGCTTGTACTGGAAAGTTTGACGAGCCGCTAGATATGAGCCTCTTCTCTTTAATAGGAAGTCCCAAGAAAGATATCACAGGGCAAGGTATTACAATATTTTATACGGACAGACTTGGCTATTATCCACACATAGATAAGACAGACACAAGTGTGCATGGAGGAATCCCCCAGCTGGGGTCCTTACAAAAGCATCTGGACAAAGCTAGGAAAGACATTTTCTTTTACCTACCAGTAGACAACATGGGCTTGGTTGTCATTGACTGGGAAGACTGGAGGCCCTCCTGGGAAAGAAACTGGTCACCTAAGACTATTTATAGGAAAAAGTCTATTGAGTTGGTCCAGCAACAAAATTTACGACTGAATATCACAGAAGCCACTAAGATCGCCAAAAAAGAGTTTGAAAGGGCAGGAAGGAGTTTCATGGAAGAGACTTTAAAATTGGGCAAATCAATTAGGCCAAATCACTTCTGGGGTTTTTATCTTTTCCCTGATTGTTACAACCATGACTACAAAAAATCCCATTACACCGGAGCGTGCCCTGACATAGAAAAGAAAAGGAATGACGATCTGCACTGGTTGTGGAAGGAAAGCACCGCCCTTTTCCCATCCATTTATTTGAACAGCAACTTGCAGTCATCCTCACTAGCGGCACTCTTCTCGCGTAATCGTGTACAGGAAGCTATTAGGGTTTCTAAAATGATTAATGCTAGAAGCCCACTTCCAGTTTTTGTATATACCCGCCTGGTTTTTACTGATCTTACTTTGCAATTCCTTTCTCAGGTAAGTAAATCAAAGTAGCAAAGTTTCAGAGTTATGAAACAGGGTCCATACATGGTGTGCAGTGAGACTGAAGAGCATTTTTGTGGGAAGTGAAGCTTAGCTTCTAATGTCATTTAGTCATATGTACAAGAGTAGTTCTAAGTCATTATATATATGAATGCAGAATGAGAATATTTTCTCTCTTTCATGTAATATCATCATGTAATCTCTCAGCAACCGTGCAGCATTAGGTAGTATACACAATATAGAAGCTCTATCTCTTTTTTTCATGGGTCTGCTCTCTTGTCAGTAGAAGTAATTAAGACAAGAATTTTCTATTCTTTTTTAATAATAGGGATGTGGATGAAGAAATATTTAAATTACTGTTGTCAAAGCAGCAGGCTCAGCTTTGGAGTTAATGTCCTGTGCATAACACTTTCATTTTGTTCAGTCTCTGCTCCCTCTTTCTATCACTTTCACCAGGTTGACCTTGTGAATACAATTGGTGAGACTATTGCTCTGGGAGCCTCTGGAATTGTAATATGGGGAACTCTTAGTTTAGCACGGAATATGGTAAGTTGAACTGGTAAGAAACAGATGAAGATATTTCTACCTTCAATGTTTTGGAGAATTGTGTGTTAAGTAAGAAAATCAGTGTTATGCTTGGCAGATAGTAAGTAGTAGGTGCTCGATGAATCTATGCAGAATTGAACCATCTTGCATTTGTTTGGTTAGGTTATAAGGCAAAGTATATTCCAGTGAGAAATCAGAAATTCGGTGAGATTAATTGAAATTCTCTGAAGCTAGATGGCTTGTTAAGTAGCAAAAACAAAGCCATGATTTCAGTGTTCGGCATGGAGTTTGGTGTCAGAAGATGAGTGTCTATTTTCATTCTTGTTTAATTTTCCATATCAGATCTTTGCCCCTTCTTCAATCTTTGTGACTTAATGAAAATGAAAAGCTATATATGTGGACACTATTAAATTGGAGCCAAACTTTTCCTTTTCTGATGGATATGGAAATACTAATGATGAATGTCCCATGGAGAATTTCACATGCAGTTCATGGCCTGAGGTCCTGTCCTCAGAGCATAGACGTTGTACCCTAAGACGGGTATTATGTCTGTCTCATGTCGTTTAGATAGACTGACAATATTCCTACTTTGTTTAAAAGTATAGTAACATTTGTGAAATTGTTTTAAAGTAGTCTCAGAACTTTTACCTATTTTATATAAATATATTATCTCCGGTTTGATCTCTAATGAGAAAGAAGAAACAAAATACAAATTCAGGGAAAGATATATGTCTCTAGGTAATACCTTTTATATGTGAGAATATTATCTTAAAATTGTGATTCTCCTAAGTATATTCTCAACTTTTATTACTTGTTTTTCCAAATCCATGAACCCCTTTCTTGGGGATACTATTCACTCTATGATGGAACCATTCATGCATACTCCACATAACTTCCTTAGGAATAAAACCACCCTTAGTGTTTTTTTTTTTTTAAAAAAAAACCTCCACCCTTAGTCTGATGAGTAATGAATCAGCCATTTCACAATAAGTAGGATGTTGTGATATACTATGTAAGTGTCACACTTGTTTTCTAATGTCACTTTAATCTTAGATTCATATTCTTCTACTGTGCCTCCCAAATAATCTTCAATATTATTCATTCATGCAAGGGGCAATGGTGAACATCTATAATTCCAGGCACTCAGGGGGCTGAGGCAGGAGGATTCACAAGTTTCCAACCACCCTGGATGATTTATTGAGTCCTGTCTCAAAATAGAAAAGAAAAAGGGCTGGGTATAATGCTTAGGAGTAGAGTGTCCCTGGGTTGTATCCTGAGTTAAAAAAAAAAAAATCATTCAGTGACAGTCCTTTGACTTTAATAGGATTATTTAATTAATTCACTATTTAATGACACTGTCTCAACATTGTCCCTTATAGACACTGCTCTATACATTTCTGCCACTTTTCCCAATTTATGATAATTTTGAAAGTTAGTGTTATCATTACTTCCCACTTTTTACATGTCAATAGACACACAGGTCACTTGTCATGTTTCCTCTGATCCATTGAGAAATTGAGAAACTGGTAATTGTAGATTTACTTGCAGTTGCTGGAACTGACCTAAAACCAAGAGTTATGTAAACCATTTCTTTCCACTCCTTTTGACTAGACCCAGCAGTGTGATGGAGCCTTTTGAACTGGCCCCAGCTTGTGATACTTGATTGACAAATATTCAGAAATTTTGTGAGCCAGTTGTTAAACACTGTTACTGTTAAAAAATTAAATTATACAAACTCATAATAAATTATTTTAAAAACAAAGGTATTCAAATGTACTGATTAGTACATTAATAATACATGTCTGAGGTTATTTATATCTGTTGGATATATATCTATTGCCTCTATATAAAAGGAAATAATATGTAATAGTTGCTACCTCATAATGCACACCATACTGCGTAATGGTGGTGTACTCAGTTACCAGTTCTGCGTTCAGTGGTATCAGATTGATACTTAAAATTGACCATTGTAGGAGTATCTACATCATGATAAATTTTCAAATGCTGTAAACTAGCCCTTATTAATTAAAGAACCAGTTTTAGATCTTTCCACAGGCTACACCTTATTTAGACTAATGAGTTTCAAATTATTCTCATCTTTTTACTCCTCTGTTTACCTACCCCTATGGATTTGGGGAAGCAACTGCAATGTCACCTGAACTTGGTATAAATTCTTCTATGTCCTTGATATTGGGGATGTAATACTGAAGAATATTAACAAAGTCTTTGCATGCTTAGAGTTTATGAGTGCATTAATAAAAACATTTGGTATGATAAGTACTATACAGAGAATTAATAGAGAGATATGAGTTAACAAGAAAACTTTCTGAGAAAGGTACTGTCTAATTATAGAATTTTCAGAAGGACAAGATGGAGTCAACTATGATAAAAATTGGGGAAAGAGCCTTCCAAATAGAGGGAACAGTAATGCAGTTTGAAATAAACCTGGTATGCTAGTGAAACAACCACTGTATTGAAGGAGAGTGGGTGGGGAGGGTTGTACAAAAAAAAAGGAAGAGTTACACCATGAAAGACCTTATGAAGTCAAGAGAAGTTTTTATTCTAAATGCCATGCAAATCCATTGGAGAGTTAGAAGGCAGATGGTTTTATTAGTTTTCTATTGTTACCATAAAAGTTACAATGCCTAATGGCTTAAATAACAGATATGTATCACCTTTCAGTTTTGTAGAGGAGAAGCCCAGCAGGGTCTCCACGGGCTAAAATTAAAGTGTCCGCAGATTGCATTTCTTTCTAGGAGGTTCCCCAGTTGCTCATCTGGGTATTCAGCTGATTTAGTTCCTTGTGGTTATAGCAGTGAAATCTCTATCATCTGACAGGCCATTGGCTAATGGCCATTCAATCTTCGAGAAGTCCCTACATTTTTCAGCTCCTACTCCTTTTCTTCTATCTTCAAAGTTAGCAGTGGTAATTTAAGTTTCTTCTACATTTTGAATCTCTCCCCTTCGTTCATCTTATCTTTCTAACCAGCTACAATCATTTCTGTACTTTCAATGACTCATGTCATTAGATTGAACTCTTCCAAATAAGTCAGGTTAATCTCCCCTTCACATGCTACATTCACTCAATCGTATCTACACAGTTTGTTTTACAATGTATATTAACATCATTACATGTTGTGGGGTTAAGGTACAGCCATCTTTGAAAGGTCATTATTATTCTAACAATAGATGGTATCAGCTCAAAGAAAGTAATAAGCAATATTAAAAGGATGAGTGGGAGCAGCCAGTACTCTTTTACTTGCCTGCCAGGGTACCTCCACCATGCCCTGTGGTCTGCTGAAGGAAGAACAGAGCCAGTTCACTCAATGAAACTGCTGAACATCAAAGTGACTGTCTTTGATGTCTTTGAAAGGATGATGTCCAGATTTTAAAACATCCCTGTCTCAAGATGAATTATTTTAGCCATTCATCATTCATACTCTGCCAAATTTATAAAAGAGCTGTCATTACTTACACAAAATTTGACTCTATGTAACATTTAATCTAAAATATACTCAGTTGAACCTGTTTGGTTATTTTGAGCCATTTGGAATTTCTTTTCAGTGCTGTTTAAATGTGTCTGACAAATGTGATTCTTATTACATTTATTTATAACTTATTGAGGGTTAATTGAAAATATGTTAGGGTCTGTATTAAGATTCATATATATGTTTTCTTTTCATCTTCAAAACAACCCTTTGAGATAGGTTCCCAAATTACCTTATTTTATAGGTGATGAAACTGAAGCATAAAGAATAACCAAATTAACTAATCAAGGTCACCAAAATAGGAAACTTAGAAGCTTGAGAATCCCTAAGTTCATAAAGCTGTTATTGATGAAACCGGGACTGCAGTCAGGGCAAATGAACCCCAGGGCAGATATTCTAACAGCTGTACAATTCTATCTGCTTGATTAATTTATGAATTATTGAGGAAGACCAAGGCTTGGATATGTTAAGTTTCAACAGATCAATTATTCAGTGGCATGAAATGGCATGTGTATGTTAAAAAAAAAATAGTGGAAATAACTTTGTTTTTTTAAGGTAAAAAGAGAAAATGTTTCCTGTCTTTCGGTGTGTCTGGTTTGCTTGTTCTTAAAAAATGCTTATTGCTGTGAATTAATTTACATGCGAACTAACTTATACCCTGATATTGTCTTATAATTCTACAGAAGGCTTGCTTGAACCTACAGGATTACATGAAGATTACACTGAATCCTTACTTAATTAATGTAACCCTAGCAGCCAAAATGTGTAGCCAAGTGCTTTGCAAGGAGAAGGGAATTTGCATTAGGAAAAACTGGAATTCAGACGACTATCTTCACCTCAATCCAAGTAACCTTGCTATTCAAATTGGGCAAAATGGAAAGTACATAATACATGGAAAACCCACATTTGAAGACCTACAGCATTTTTCTGAAAAATTTCATTGCAGCTGTTACACTGACTTGAATTGTGAGCAGAAATCTGATTTAGAAGAAGTTAAGTTTATTAATGTGTGTGCTGTTGAAGACGTTTGTATAGACACCTTACTAAACCCAGATTCCATTAATAAGACTCCCCCCCGTTTGGAACAGGAGACTCCTCCTTCCCAAAATGAGAAGAATGAAGGTCTGGACATTGGGGAGAGCGGGGAGAGCTGGGAGAGCGGGGAGAGCGAGGACAGCAGTGAGTCCTTCACATCCTCTGCCACAGTGTCTCCACAGATTCCTAGGAACAACATCAGTGGAGGACTCTTAATTCTATACATGTATTCACAGCATTTGAAATATTTGGCATAGGCTCGTGGAAACTAAACAATACAAGATAGGTGTCATCTTACAAAAAGAAATCTGATTTGAGTTTCAAGAGCAAAAGGTCTATTTTTGTATCAAAGACTGATTGCAGATTCTATAACTCTGGAAAGATTAGTTTTCTTCTGAGAACAGTGAAGATTTGAATAAAGCCAAGTTAACTGTCAATAAATGCCTCTATGAATAGTTTGTGATTTGTCAAAAAAATACAGTCAAAATAAGAAAATATTAAGTCATAATAAACAGTCATAATCATTAAAATCCAAACAATCAAATAATGAATAGCAAACAATAATTAATAATTACTAATAAATGGAATAATACAATAATTAATCATTACTAATAAATAATTAAAAGTCAAGAAAATATTAAGGTGTAGTTTTTAAAAGGTAGCATGCCACATGTACCAATCTATCT
Organism: Spermophilus citellus; assembly: GCF_964194105.1. NCBI lineage: Eukaryota > Metazoa > Chordata > Mammalia > Rodentia > Sciuridae > Spermophilus > Spermophilus citellus. The sequence goes on along the minus strand of NC_138184.1, from coordinate 181,549,568 downwards.
CACAGAACTATGGTTTTTAGCTATTTCCTATTGGAAATGTGCTCCAACTGTATTTTAGGGAAAGGCAAATTTTAGAAAATGATTTCTCTATATTTGCACATAACGACATCTCCAGAATTCACATTTATAAAAATATTCTAATTTTCTTTTCACTCTTGGTTGTCATACCTAAAATGCCTCATTTCATCTAGGTATCCATCTACTTGGGCATTCATATCCTTCAAAGAGCATTTATCCAGTGCTCATTCTCTGCCAGGTTGGTCACTAAGAGTCACAGATGCAAGATGAAGTGGCATGCTTCTTGCCAGCTGAGTTTCTTTTGTTTGAAGAAAGCAGAAATTGAGTGTGGAAAATGATAACATAGTGTGTTGTAAATGCTATGATAAGTTTAGTATGCTCTGGCACGCAAATAAGAATTTGGTGTGTCAGAGGTTCCTGAGAAGAGGTAGTGTGTAAGTTGCCTTAGGGTTACACAGGTATTAGGTAGTCTCAGAAGAATCTTCAGAATGGAACACTGAGTGTGGTGATGAGTTGTTGAAAGCAGATGATGGCCAAATGATGAACCATACTAATAAGCTAGGATTTCACAATGATGACAGTCTCAGTCTTTATACCTGCCCAATATTCCCCACTTCTATCAAGTGCTCTAGAGTAAAAATCAGGAGGACAGGTATTTGTTCTATTTTGCTTACAACTCTACCTTCAGTGTGATGAACAGTACCTGGGTTTTCAGGGGGTGCCCATTAAGCAGTTGTGGAGGAAATTAAAGCCAATGGAGACTCACTAAAAGATTTTAAACATGAGAATGGTCCTGGCCACTTTTCACAACTTGAGAACTCTCAGATCAATGCTGTCCTCAGAGTTTTTCAGCTGTCTCCCTCATTCTCCATTTTAATTATGATTCTTCCGCCCAAACTGTGTTTTCATAAGTTAGTCATGAAAAGAAATAACTTGATAATGACCTGGGAAAGACACTTAATGGGCATCAGAGTAAAAACCGATTAGGACTTAGAAACAAAAGAGGAAGCAAGGCCAATGGAGAGGGAATGGATTTTGGAATTGTTTGAGCTTTTTTGCCACTGTGACCAAAAGACCTGACAAGAATAATTAGAGGAAGAAAAGTTCATTTGGTTCACTGTTTCAAAGGTTTCTGTTTATAGACAGCTGACTCCTTTGCTCTGGACTCAAGGTGAGGCAGAACATGGTGGTATGTGTGGCAGAGGAAAGCAACTTAGGACATGGCAACAAGGTAGTACTGAGAGTTCCACCCACCAGGGACAAAATGTAAACCCCAGAGGCACACCACCCACGACTGACCCACCTGTAGTCACTCTACACCTGCCTACAGTTAATACCCAGTTAATCCCAACCAGAGGATTAATGCACTGGTTAGGTTAAGGATCTAATAACCCAATCATTTCACTTCTAGGCTTTCCTTCATTGTCTCACTCATGAGCTTTTTGGGGATACCTTATATCTAAACCATCATGGGAATTGAACAATTTTAAGGGAAAATTCTAACTTTTAATATTTGTTAGGTATATGAACCCATGAGAGTTAACCTGGCTCAGCTTACATTTTAATAAAAAGTACAATAAAATATACCTTTTAGAGTTCCTGAGATTGGTTAGTATAGTACACAAAAGGCAAAATAACTCAACAAATACCTGTGGGGAAAGGTATTTTTGGAAAGTCCTTTCTGAACTACTCCACCTAGTAAATATTGGTTCCATTTGAACTTGAAAAACTGTAATTTTGCATGAATTCTCAATCCTGAGTTCAAGATCTGTCATATTCCAGGTCCCAACAGCTTGCCTATCAGTATCCTACAGTCTAGAGAACACGGACTCATATCCTCTGTTTCACTTATAAGTGAAACTGCAGGGTTGTTTCGACACAATCATTCTGCACAAGGTCCTAACATTTTGATGGAATTAAATTTTGACATGAACTGGTAAGGTACTTGAAAGTAAAGCACCACCAAAAAAGCTAATTGATAAAATTTAGACAACCTAGATATTTCTCTTTTCTCCTCTGCTTGTGATAGATAGATACAATGAAGGAAGGAAGGAAGGAGGGAAAGAAGAAAGCAAAAGAAGGGAGCTTTCTCTGGTTCCATTGAGGACATAATTTGCACTGGTTAAAAGGAACTTCTGATTCAGACATTATTAGCCTTCAACATCTTGTTAAAGTATTCAAGAGAAGTTGTACTTGAATACCTGTTTTGACCTTCACAAATGTCATTAAACTTTCTCCCTTTCCTTTTGCCTCTGATATCCTTTTAGAAACAAAAAGAAATAAAGCCACAAAGCAATGGTACTGTTTGGGATGTTGCCAAATCCATCTTCTTTTCTGTACTATCTGATTATGTTACAGTCAAAGGCACTAAGGTCTTAAACTCTTTAAGGCATCCAATTTTCTGTAAGAAAAAGGGAAATGTTTATTTTGTTACAGAACTTGTTTCTTTAAGTTTTAATATCTGAGTTGAAAGAGTTGTAAAAGCAATTTTAAAATGATTTGGCTGGGCGCCTTGGCGCATGCCTAAAATCTCAGAGGTTTGGGAGGCTGAGGCAGGAGGATAGCGAGTTCAAAGCCAGCTTCAGCAAAAGAAAGGCACTAAGCAACTCAGTGAGACCCTGTCTCTAAATAAAATACAAAATAGGGCGGGGGGTGTGCCTCAGTGGCCCAGTGCCCCTGAGTTCAATCCCTGGTATTCCCCCAAATGATTTGAAATATTATTATATATTTAAAACTAACAATTTTTAAACAATTGAAACACTGTGTAGTATTTTATATTATGTTAGTCTACAATTGTTTTATTTTTGTAAAGTCATCGTCATTCAAGGCAAAATAATACAAATTAGAAAACTAATAGTCTCCTTCCCTCCCTCTTCTGGTGATAACTCTTGGTTACAGTTCCATGCTTATAATTCCAGAAATTTCTATAAATATGGATGCAAATGCATGTGTGTGTGTGTATAATATGAAAACAAAAACAAGCTTTTAAAAGAACACTTCATTTTTTATTCCTGTATATGTTTCAAGTGGCATCTGACTATGATAATAATTATTATATATTTAAAGTACAAGAGTCACAAGTAGTTATAAATTCAACTATCTACTGAATTCATTTACTTTATGGGGTCATCAAATTTCAGTTTTGGGAAATAACTTTTGTGCATGTATGGTTCTGGGGATGAAGCCTAGGACATTGTGCATGCTAGTCAAGTACTTTACCTCTGAACTCCATTCCCACTCCAAATAATACACATTTTTTTTTCTTAACCACTGAGTTATATCCTTAGTCATTTTTTATTTTGCATTTTGAGACAGGGTCTCACTCAGTTGCTTAGGCTGGCCTGGAACTTGTCATCCTCCTGTCTCAGCCTCCTGAGTTGCTGGGATTATAGGTGTGCACCATTTCCCCTGGCACAGCTCTTTTTAAGAGAAGTATCATTTAAATAAAATTCTAAAACCCATGCACTGCTAGTTTCTCATAGGAGATCCAATTGTTAACCACAGAATGGCTGGGAAAAAGCAAGCAATGCTAGTTCCGTTATTTGTAAGTTGCTGAGTTTGAGTAAGTTACTCATCCTCTCTGAGTTTGCTTCTTCAACTATAGAAGGTTAACTGTGGAGAAGACTAGAGCAAATAAACAGAAGTCATCAGGACAGTGCTTGTACAAGAGCACTGTGTGCTCTAAGAAGCAATAGCCATCTATTTGAAACCTTTATATACTTCTCAAAAATTCCCCTCTATTCGATGATTTAAAGTTTACATTTGGAATATAAAATTGACTTGATAGTTTCAGTTTGAAGGATAGGATATTAAGTAAAATGCATTTATAACATGTTTAACTTGACTACAGACTACAAGTTAATTCTAGCATAAGGTGCTATTTTATTGATGTACTCTATCTTATGACTGATGTGTTACATCTGTAATTAGATTCTATAAAAATTCAAAACATTGTCCTAATACAACTGTGTTCACTTATTTGGTCTCTAGTCATTTCCATATAGCACATATCTAATTAACAAATAATAGGTGGATCACACAATTTTAATTGAGGTAGATTACTTCTATTCCAATTTGCTAAATCTAAATCAAAGATATAGGGACAAGGATAGGCTTGGATCAATACAAAATTATGCAATTTTTAGTGTATAAATCATTACAAATGACATTTTTGCTAAGTTTTAATTAAAGATGGGAAATAGAAACTACTTTGGGGTTTAGCATTTATACTGTATCATTTTATAAAAGTTGGGAAATATCAAGACTACATAGTATGTGGTACACATGTGTTTTTGAGTTAAGTATACTTTTGTATGCTGTAGAAAACTTCAGCCACTAAATGGTAAGGGTCAATTTCACTGACTAATAAAATCAGTGATGTATTGTTCCCACAGAGATGCTGGGAATTAGCCTGGATGACATTGTCAATTATTGCTTTGTAATTCCTCAAAAATAGGAACTTCTGTCTCTTACTAAAGATTTAATCCAGGTGCTTTACATACAACTTCTGATTTAATTCTCTTTTCCAGGTTAAATAACTAAGTCTTAGTTTGAATGATTTGTCCTGGGTCACACAGCTAATAAATCTTAAAATCATCAAGAGCTGGGTCTGTGGATTTGACTCCTGAGTCCATACCTTCTACCACAGCACAATACCACCCCCACGAGGCAGCAAGGTGAAATCGCATCATAGCACAAAGAAACTTAAACTGGTTCCTACTTCCTTACACTTAGGGTTCCAAAATGGCATCTGACCATAACTATGTGTCCACTACCAAGAAATGTTCAGAGTGCCATACCATAGGAAACAGGTAATAGAGGGGGCACTTAAGTTTATACATACTTTCAATATAGATTTTAATGGGTTAAAGAAGAAACTGGCAATTGAAGATAAAAGAAACTCAGTTTACTAAAGTTTGCATCCTTCAACATTTTCTGGGCCTCATTCAGGACATAAAACAATGAACTATGCATTGAGAGCAGCAGGGGGCAGTAAGATAATGGTGTCAAGTCCCCTGGGCTTCTTCAACAGTAAAGTTTCTGTGTCCTTGAAGTCTTTTGGTTTCTGTAAACAGAATGATAACTTAATCACATGCCAGCACATTACCACTCCAGGAAAAAAATCAGTCTAATCAGACCAAGAAAAAAAAATCACATATTACCATGCTAAAGACAGAACACATAAATAATGTTGCTGGGTTTCATTGTCCTGGAAGTTCTATTAGTGAAAGAATTTAAAATGAATTATTTTTACAAGCAAAAATTTAATTTTGTGGACATTTCGGCATTGAGGGAATGGATAGGGTAGGAAATTGATAATGTGTTCCTTATTGTTTTATGTAGTCTTATAACATGCTAAGTTTTTAGAATGTAGACTGTAGTATAGTATTTGTGAACTAATGTGGTGTAGGTGTGTGTGTGTGTGTGTGTGTGTGTGTGTGTGTGTGTGTGTAAGAACAGCTGGAGACATTTTGTCATTATCCTAAGCCAGAGAACATGAGGTCTTGAACTAGAAAGTATTAGGGATGGAGAGAAGGGAATTGAATTAGGAACCAGTGATTGGCTGATTGAATGTGGGGACAATCTAGGCAAAGCAGGATTCTAATCTGACACCAGGTTCGTTGCTACTCACTGACTTCCAAAAAGGAGCACAGGTGGAAGAGTTAGTTTCCAGGACTCTGCTTTGGGCACGTTGCAGTCTAACTGCCTGTGGATTATCCAGACTGTTTTTATTTAATTTAATTTTCTAATTTTTTCAGCTGTAATGATTTATAAGTTCAAGGGATAGTTGAGGGCTGCATCTGAACAATGGATAATGACTGAGAGTCATAACCCATTTTGAGAACAAGATCTCTAGAGGCAGGCTGCATTCGAGTTCTCCGCCCATTAGCTATTGGCTGTGTGAGCTGGGGCAGGTTACATAACTTCTTTGTGCCTTTGTTTCCTCATATATTCGAGAATTAAATAAGTTGACATGTAATGCTTTTAGATAAGCACTTGATTCATAGGAAGCGCCATATGTTTGTTGTATTGCTGTTACTTTAAAACTCTCATTTATTGAATACTTGCTCTAGGGCAAACCTGTGCTAGTATCTTCCAAGCAATTTCTCATTTGATCTCCATAGTGCCTTATGATAGTGAAACTGATATTATCAGAAGAAACTGAGACATTAGGCTGAGCATTTTTTCCAAGTAACCCATGGGAAATTAAAGGCAGAGCCAGGATGCAAACCCAGCTCTGAAGGACAATGGGAATCTAAATCCATTTAATGATATTTGAGACCATGAGAATGGATGAAACCTCCCAGGGATCCAGGAAACACCAGCATTTCTCAATGGCTGGGGGTGAAGGCAGAGAGAAGCAATTGATAATGCTCACTGCAGGAGGCAGGAGGAGAACAGGTCAGCAGTCATTTGCAACTGTGGCCCAGTCAGGTAAGATTTTCTTTTGAGTCTGCTCTTATAAGTCCTCCTCTTCCATACTTCCATAACTCCTAATGCTGAGATTTTATCCTTTTTTTTTTTTTTAAAAAGCATTTTCTCTGCAAGGTGTGGTGGTGCACGCCTGTAATCACAGTGGCTCAAGAGGCTGAGGCAGGAGAATTGCGAGTTCAAAGCTAGCCTTAGCAAAAGTGAGGTGATAAGCAACTCAGTGAGACCCTATCTCTAAATAAAATACAAAATATGGCTGGGGATGTGCCTCAGTGGTAGAGTGCCCCTGAGTTCAATCCCGGTACCACAAACAAACAAACAAAAAACATTTTCTCATACTTAGATGTTAAAACAAACAAACAAAAAAAGCCAATTGACACATGGATCTTTAATCCTAGGCCTGAGGCATCACATTATCTAATACCTTCACTGTACTGTGAAGCACTTTAATTGTAGAACCTCAGAGCTGCTGATCTCTTTCAGGTCCTAAGAGTTTTGGATTGTGCCCAGACTGGCTATCGAGATGAATAAACTTTGCTGCTCTGTGCCCAGCTCAGGGCTTCCTTCAGACTGCCTTAGTCTGGATTCAATTTTTGCCTTGAGTCCCTTGGAATTTATTCTGTAGATCTGTTTTAGTTTGCTTTGGATGCTGTAACAAAGTACCACAGACTGGGTTGCTTGAAAACCAAAGACATTTTCTTACAGTTCTGCAGGCTGGGACCCTGGGGTCTATGTGTTAGGAAAATTATTTCCTTCCAAGAACTGTGAGGACACAATTGTTCCAGATCTTTCTCCTTGGCTTGCTGATGATGGTCTTCTACTCATGTCTTCATTATATCCCTGTTGGTATGCAAATTTCCTTCTCATATGGAGACCACAGTCATATAGGATTAGTACCCCTCCAACACCTCATTTTAACTTAATTATATCTGTCAAGGTCCTGTCTGCAAATGTAATCACATTCTGAGATACTTCAGCATGTGAATTTTGAAGGAGTCCAATTCAGCCCCATGCTCCACTGATAACTAACATTTATGTTAATTACTGAAGCCTTCAGTTTTAATGAATCCAATCTAAAACTGAACTATGAGTAAAGAAACATATTCTTCCCCACCATTTTATAATTTCATGAAGCTAAATAAAATTTTTTCTTTATCCTCCTGGCCAATACCTTCCTTCTCTAATCTACGAAGTCCTATACATGAACAGGGTTCCTTCCTTCTCTTGATAAGAAATAGATTTACATCCAGTTTTTAGATTAAAATTCATAGGTATGCCTATTCATTCAGCCAGGTGGTCAATATCCTGTAGGGAATGGGAAAAATCATGACTCATATAACCAATTATGACTGGTCACTTACCTGTCCTGTAGGGAGAAGGCAGGTTACAAAGATGGCACTTCCCTCGGGAATGTCATATTTTTATGGTATTATTCTTAATGATTTTTGCATCATAGGGGCTCTGGGTATTTCACAAAAGCTATGACTTTTTTTCCCCAAAGATATTTGCATAAGATGATAAGCAAAATTACATATTTAACTTTTTTGTTGCATTGACTTAAAATATTTTTTATAACAAATTCTGCCTTTTTCATCAATATTTTTGTGCAAAATTAATTTCAGGAAGACTTCTTTTTTATTGTTTTTCTTTTTGGTACTGGGGATTGAATCCAGGGGCACTTAAACACTGAGCCACATCCTCAATCCTTTTTATATATTTTATTTAGAGACAGGGTCTTGCTGAGTTGCTTAGGGCCTCAGTAAATTGCTGAGGTTGGCTTTGAACTGGATACTCCCAAGCCATTGTAATCACAGGCCTGGGCCACCATGCCTGGTCTCAGGCAAAATTCTTAAAGATAAGGATGAGGGGAAATATCCTCCCAAGGTGTGCAAATGAAATAGAAAAAATAAACTTTAATTTTGGCAAAAAATAAATTTTAGGACTGGGGATGTACCTCAATAGTATACTGGTGTGCTTGGTATGTGCATGGCCCTGGATTTAATTTTTAGAACTTAAATTAATAAATAACCATTGGAGAACTTTCCCCTGAGTTTAATGAGAAACTGAAATTACAGAATGGCATTTAGCATGGTAGCACATGCACTTTCCTGAAGATTTTCTATTTTGATAGTAACACTGAAAAGTGGGGCTCAGAACCACAGGTTATAGCCACCAGGACCAGCTCATGTTCATGGCAATAGGCTCGTGATGAGGGAGCACCAAGAGATCTCAAGACTGTGTGGGATTTATGTCCTTTAATTTCTACTGGCTTCACATCACTGAGCTTTATCTTCAGCAAGAGCATGCTCTTAATAACAGCAAAGGGAAGATTAAGAACCCACATTTCAATTTTAAGGTTGTCTGAGCAGAAGTACTTTAAAGAGTTGTGCTGAGTTTCAAGTTGTCTGCATATTTCTGTATCACAGGTTATAAAAGAGAAAGTTCATACTCAGTGTTCACTTCATGAGAAAGCATGTTGAAGAGGCAAAGACTCAAGGTCCTACCATTAGTTGGTGCTGTACTAGAGCAGAACCACAGAGAGCACAGGGCCTATTTATGTTCTGCCAGAAGCCATCCATGAACTCTGCATGAACTAAAATGGTGTTGAAGCCATTAGGCAGGAAAGCCTGGTATTAGGGACTCCAGGCAGCAACCCTGCTGGTGTGAGAATGCTTAGTTCATGTGGCTTCCCACCCACCTCCACCACAAGTTCAGCAGAGGATTGGACGTGGGGTGACCTGCTAGAGCCACACGGCCTCTCAGAGATGGGTGTGGCTTGCCAAAATGCCAATCAACCTGTTTACTGCCTGATCTCTACCAGATAGAGAAGCAGGACTCCTCCCACTGAAATCTGCTTTAAGGTACTCCCCCTTAAATAAAAAATCGGTCCCTTTTACAGTTGTTCAGTTCCAGCCCCTATCAGGATTGGAAGACCTATCAGTCGTTCCCCTTTTTATATCTAATTTCCTTGCTCTGGCTCTATTTTTTTACTAATTATTTTAGACTTTATATTTCTTAGGCGGCTCACACCTCCTGAGCAGGAACCTACTGTGGCTGGGTGCTGCTCACTCTTCGTGTCCAGTGAAATTCATGCCTGGATTCACCCAGTCTGCCTAGCTCAGCCTGAGGCTTCCCTGGTGTGGTTTGCTCACTTTGGCTTCTTTCCAGGAGCCTGCTTCTCAGGTCGGCCTCCAGCTGCTCACACCTCAGGCACTGTGCGAGTGACCCGTGTGCGATGATGAGATCTTGTCATGAGGGTTATCATGCTTCAGCGCCATAGGACTCGGCTTGTCTGGGAGACAGAATTTCAGGCACTTGTGCACTATGGCCAGGCTTAAGTGAAATACTTTCTTCTGAAATGTAGAAATGAGTGACATGAAATTGGGTTAAGGAATAGCTGTGACACCCAGGGTCTCGCCTGTGTTTTCAGGTAACTAAGCACAGGAAAGAAAGCATAAGAAAAGAAGCACCCAATATTAAAATGGATTTTTTTAGAAGGTGCTGGTGGAGAGGAGGCAAAGTGTTCATTTCTCTGCGGTCTGTACAAGCTCACTGTGTTCCTTTTCATTGCTTTTCATCCTGTCTGAGGACTTTTATCAAGTTTCGATCAATGGGAGGAACTTGCTCTGCTGGAAACGATGTTTTCTGGATCTAGCTTAATTTGACTGCTGTTTACATTTCTGAATTTCCTTCTTCCCCCTTTTCATGTATAAAATTATCCTCTCCATCTTGCTCAAGATTATAGAATTATGCCTTGAGGTTGATTCTGTCCAGTCACATGGTAAAGAGTGACAAGGAACAGAAACAGAAGATGTGGCTCTGGCTTGCTAGCCTTAGCTACCTGCCCGCCCTGCCACTCTTGAGATGTGCTCTAAGAATGTGGTCATCTGCAGACCTGTAATGCTCTGGAGCCCTGATTCTGATTCTAAAATGGTGATTCATGCCCCCTTGTCCCAAAGGGTAGAATGTTTCTTCCTGCATATTACAGTTATGCCCAAAGTCACCTTGGTGGATCCTCTTGGTGGCATCATCTGCTTCACTTCACATCCCTCTTCCACATTTTGTTTACACAACATGTTTTGGTCTGGGTTTTTGTCCCTTCAAAGGTCTGTTTGAAGATATATATATAGAAAGTGATTTCTCCCATCAGATAACATAAGAGAAACTTTTCTCTGAAACCTCTTTCATAGCAAGTCTTACTATATACTCTTTCTTGTGTTGACCATTAGGTCCCCTGTGTGAAAGCCTATAATGAGAAAATCAGAATAAGGAAAATGCTATATTTATATGTGAAGCACTTTGAACACAGAAAAGTAGGCAGCACCCATGAGACTTGTACCAGGGTGGCATGTGAAGTGATGGCTGTTCACACTGGTTTCATTTCAGTCCAGTCCTACCTGTTTTAAAACGGAGAGGAGAGAGCTTGTTATGACCTGCCAGTCTGACAGCAAACACAGTCAGCCCTGTTGTCATGAACTGATGCTTCCTGAGAACCAGGAAGTTTCTCAAAACACTTGGAGATTTTAATGAGTCCTCTCAAATCTCCTGTGAAGTGGGGCATTTTTCATCTGCCTCCAGGCAATAGGTGAAAACATTTATTTGACTTGTTTAAGGTCACAGAGACACTGTGCCAGAGAAGACAGAAATAGCTACTGAGCTTGATGTCAGACCAAATCCTGTCACTCAACCAGCAAGGAGAGGAGCGCTGTGGACGTGGGGTGCAATAGGCATCTTTACAGGGATGCTACTACAATTCAAGACACAAGAGGCTCAATGTATGTCTGATGCCTTTCCTGGGGCTGAGATGACATCAGAGAATGAGGTAGGATGAGGATTAGACAGTGCATGACAGAAAGGAAAGCAGGTTTCAAAGGTCCAAGTGTCAGGATGAGGGACAGGTAAAGAGATACTGAGGGTTAGGGTGGGAGTCTTGGTGTTTAGAGGTAGAATAAAAAATGAGAAAGGGTTGTGGAAGAAATATTATTAGTCTAGAGGTCAAAGTGCAGGGGTGGGCATGTTGTCCATGTCACCCAGACTGTAATGCTTAGTGACTAGGATGGAGAGGGTGGGTGAGGAGATTGTTTGCCAAAGGCTTGGACCCATAGTCTTTCACAAGTGTGGATTTGTTCTATCCACCATGAACCTTTTGCTATTTTGTCTATGGAAATATTTGCTGGCTTTCTTTGATGCATAAGAGAGTTTATAATTCTCAGATTGAAGAAACTGGTATATTTTAGAAAAGATTTCCTCTTCAGTCCACGGAAATTGCTAGGTTCCCCCTTTCTTGAATCTGGTTTAATTTTCCAGCACCAACTCAGTCTTTTCCTGATTTGGATCTAGAGTTTGTTGTTCTAATCCTCTTCATCTGTCTTCTTCTCATCCAAATCCTTATTCTCAGAGCTGTCCACAAAGCCTCTTGAGCCTGCCCAGGCTTTGCTTCAGATATGGGCCTGCACTGGCTAACTCTTCTACTTCCTTCCTCTTTCTTCCTCTCCTGTACCAGGATCATCTTATCCTGTAGCGCTTTTCTCCTTCTTCTTTCTTTTATCTTTAACTCCAACCCCAGTTCTGCCAATGTCTGTGGCTTCTTGAGTTGAATTTCCTCTTTCTCCAAATAGAAATCAGAGGAAACTCCCTGCCAATACATCTGGTATTTGGTGTATGTGAAGATGGATACATAATATAGTTTCTCCTATACTATGGAGCATTAGCATCAGGTCTCACAGCTGTAGAAAGATTATTTGCAATGTAATTTCATAGCAAAAGTTTTCAACTCATTTCTGAGCTAAAATAATAATGGTAAAAATGTATAATAACAAAAATAACAGCCACATTCATTAGACATTGTTCAAAGTATTTCACTAACTTAACACACCTAGTCCTTACAATTATCCTATGAAGTTGGTACCATTATTAGACACAATTTCAAGATGAGGAAACCAAAGCATATAGAATAACTTGTCTATGATGCTTGAAAGTAAGTCCTATTTCTAATTTCCATTCTCACCAGGCTTTGTAAATACAGTGAGATAGCATTGCATTCACTAGAATGAATGCAGTACCAAGTACTGTGAGGGTATAGAACAACTGGACTCTCCCACACTGGTGGTGGAATTTAAAATGCTATCATCACTTTAGAAAACTGGAACTTTCTTATGCACTTAACATCTAGCATTCAATTTCTAGGATTTAGTCAAGGAAAAAACCTAAAAACACATGTCCACATAATGACTTGTAGTGAAAGTTCACCATAGCTTTATGCATAGTGACCCAAACCCAAAAACCCAAATGTCCAGTAACAGATGTATGGATAAATAAGTTGTGGTGAATCCCTACAGTGGAATATTTTTCAGCAATAATGAGGAAAAACTACTGATATAGGTAATAACAGAATTATGCAAATAAAAGAGAGGCAGACACAAAATTATAGAATGTGTGGTTTCATTTCTGTGAAATTCTAGAACAGAAATTATATAGTGACAGAAAAAAGATGATTGGTTCCTGGGTGCTGGATGTCAGGAGAGGAAATGGATTGCAGAAAATAAGAAACAGCTTTTCCAATTCTTAATTGTAGTGTTGGGTACACAGTCACATTCCTTTAAAAAAACTTATTGATACGTACATTAAAAATTGATGAATTTTATTGCATACAAAGTAAAACTTAGCAAATCTTATTTTAAAAACAAAAATAATACACAGCTCACTTTATAAAAATAAACATTTCTAGTCTCAGAAATACAATCAATGCACTTTCTGACCTTAGGCAAATCACTTAGGCAACGTCCTTTCTAACAAGAAGATGTTAACAAATTCTTATTGAATGCATGTGATTATTGTGAGGACAAATTAAGATAATGGATAATAGATTAGAAAACACTTTAAAAGATGAACCAACCCACTTTTTGGAACAGGACCTCAGGTCTTCCAGAAAATCTCTCTTTTATGCCCTATACTATCACAAAGAGGCTGTTCCTATGATAAAGCAGCCCTTGAGGAGCCTTAGACATGAAACCAGTCAAAAAACCTCACCCCATATTAATGCTACCATTTTGAGATGTGTTTGTGGGAAATTTTAAGTCCAGCAGATGAAAATAAATATCAAAATGGAACAAAATGAGAAGGTGGGTTGGAGACAGATAAATAATTCTAAATTGTTCAGCTTGTTCTTGTAGACTAACCTGCCTGCTCAAATTGGGGAAGCAGGCATGAAAGTTTAAGGTCTAGAAACATACTTCTGACCTGTGGCCCCTGGCTACATATTAACTCATCTCAGCCCCCTTTATCCACAAAATCAGGAAATCGTGATGAGGATTACATAAGGTGAAGCAAAAAATAACAGAGTACAATGCCTTGCATAGAGGAAGTGCTTTGTGATAATAATGGAAATAAACCACCAGTTATTTTATTATCTTGGATTATTACAATAGATAATTCCTAATTTAGTTTATGTATAACTTTTACTTTATCATTACTCATAATTTTATTAAATCATATTCCCATTTGACAAGAATTGAGTATTTCAGGATTAAAGATGTGGGTAGCGTAGGGTCAATAGGAGACCTGGAAGTCAGCGTTGACTGTGATGAAGGAAAGATCATTCATTCTCCTTCGGCCACAGCTCCCAGAAGCGAGAAAGAGTGATAGTTCATCTTCTAAATCTTGATGGGATGTCATCCGTGTTTAGGAGGCTGTTCAGACACATTCTAACCCCGAAGCAAATGACTCTATTAAAAATTCATTCTCAGTAGCAATTCTATTTCTCTCTCAGAGATCACTTCTAAATTGATAGTTAGAATTTTTTTTTTTTTGTCTGACAGCAATAACACAATCCATAAAATAGGTTCCTTGTAGGTTATCTGGTCTCTTTCCACCCCATGTGTGTTCTCCCTACACAGTTGATGGCAACTTTTGATTATTCAGGTCCATGTCCTTAAAGTCACTCTTGATACTTCTCTGATATTTTGCATCCATGAGGAAATCCTGTTGGAAGTTTTCAAAACTTGTCCAGACCTTGACCACTTCTCACAGCCCCTGCTGTTACTCATCCAGTGTGAGCCACTCTCATCTTTTGCCTGGACAACTGCAGCATCTCCTAGGGGTCTCCGCATCTGGCCCTACCTCCCATCTCCTAAGTCTACTCTTCTCACTTCCCAGCTTTCTTGAGGTATAACTGTCAAATATAATTTGTATGTCTTTAAGATGTACAACTTAGGGTTTGATATATGCAAACATTGTGAAATAATCACCATAATCAAGCTAATCAATGTATCCATCCCCTCACATACTTAGTTACCCTTTTCTTTTCTTTTGTGGTAAGAACACTTAGGATCTGTCTTCTTAGCAAATTTGAGTATGCAGTACAGCCTCAACTATGGTCACATTGCTGTTCTTAGATTTCCAAAAGTTATTCACTCTGGGACGTGGGGTACACAGGGTTGGATCCAGGGGCATTTAGCCAGTGAACTACATCCCTAGTCCTTTTTATTTTTCATTTTGAGACACTGAGTTGCTGAAGTTGGCTTTGACCTTTTGATCATCCTGCCTCAGCCTCCTGAGTCTCTGGGATTACAAGTGTGGGCCACCACACCAGGCCAGAACTTCTTTATCGTCATGACTGAAACTTTGTTCCCTTTGACCAACATCACCCTGTTTCCTTCACTCTTCATCCTAGCCCTTGGTAACCTCCATTGTATCTACTGCTCCCAAGAGTTTGACCATTTTGAATATCTTCTGTAAGTGAAACCATGCGTTATTTGTGTCTCTGTGCCTGGATTATTTCACTTAGCAAGATGTCCTTCATAAAATAGGTTTCTTATAGGTTATCTGGTCTCTTTCCACCCCATGTGATTTCTCCCTACACAGTTGATGGCAACTTTTGATTATTCAGGTCCATGTCCCTAAAGTTTATGTGTGTTGTTAGAATCAGCAAGATTTCCATTTTATATATTTGTCAATGGATACTTAAATTGCTTCCCTGTCTATCTTTCCCATTTTCTTTGAATAAAGCTGCAGTGAATGCAGACATCTCTTTGGGACATTGATCCCACAACAGGCTTTATAACCCTAAAGGCCCTCTGAAGAGTAACACTGGACCAAAGACCTTCTTTGTTGGCTAGTACATTTTTATTTTGAAACCTTTTGTTTTCTTTCATCCTTTTCTTGGTCAAACTCAAATAGGATGTAGTGGTAATGTTTTAGTCTGGTTTGGCTGCTATAACAAAATACCACAAACATAGGTAGCTTTTAAACAACAGAAATTTAGTTCCCATAGTTCTGGGGGTTGGGAAGTCCAAGGTTAAGGTTCTAGCAGATTCAATGTCTGATAAGGAACGTTTTTCATGAGGTAGTTTCTAGCTGTGTCCTCATGTGGTGGAAGGGGCAAGGCAGATCTATTACACTTCCTTTATGAGGGCACTTATTCCAGACATGAGGGTTCTGCCCTCATGACCTGATCTTCTGTGTGTGACTATTATCTAGACAACAATGTTGTTAGCTCTGTTATCTTCATTGCTTTACTCCTCATGTTTAGACGGACAATTCACTTAGAATTTGTATGGTGAAAGGTAGTGGAGGGGTCAAAATTAATTTTTTTTGAATCTTAAATGGATGTCCAATTTAACTAGCACCATATTAATCAGACCATTGCTCTTTAGTATCACCTTAACCTTTTAAATAACACTGTTGTGTGGCTAGGGACATAGCTCAGTTGGTAGAGTGCTTGCCTCTCATGCACAAAGCCCTGGGTTCAATCCTCAGCACCCTCAAAAAAATAAAAAGTTTCCCTAAATAATACTGTTGTTCACTATTTTATTTTTTGGTGCTGGGAAGTGCTGGCATTGTGCAGGCTAACACAGCCTTTTCCTCTTCCTTAGCCCATAGTGGGTGTTTTAAATAACACTCACCAAATGGAGTAAAAGCTGAGAAAAATGTTCTTTTCCATTGCCTATATATATATTTTTATTTGTGTAAATATCTATCTGGAATCTATCATAAAATTTTTCTCTAAGTTTTTTTCTACTAATGCAGACTTATTTTCTAAGATCTATTTTAATGATCCTCAAACCAAGACCACCGCAAGATTTGATCATCATTTTGGATTTGTGCCATGGTCTTGAGAAAACAACTTAAATTGGTTTTTGTTTTGCTTTTATTTCTTTTTGAGTAATTGTCAGGAAATGAAAGGGAAATGCTTGAGGTCAAACTTCTTTCCCAAGGTAAAGTATATTTTTGCTGAAAAAATATGGAGTTCTAAAAAAAGAAAAAGAAAACAGATTTATCATTGAAATGTAGTTACCATTATATAACAGGAAGATATTTAAGTTTCTTAGATCATTGAAATAATGTAAACTTTTTAAAAAAAAGTGTTGACTTTCAAGATCCATGGAAGTTGCGCACTCTGCTTAGATGTATGATGAGAGTTGAAAGGACCCTGAACTTGGAGCTGAGCTCCTGGATTCATCCTCATGCTTTGCCACTGAATAGTTCTGCCACTCTTATTCATTGGATCAGATCAGCAGTTCAGTTTTTACCTGATGTGAATGTATCAAACTTGGTTCATTGTGCAACTTAGTTTTGGATCACACCTGGGTCACAGACGACCTTCTGATTATTAAATTCATTTTCAGCTTTATTTTCTAATCAAGGAAACTTCCTTGAAAGCAGGAAAATAAAAGGTTACCTACAATAAACTTCTACCCTCTCTGATTTACTAAAAAATCTCTATGACCATATTAATCTGAAAACTTAGAATAGCTTGTGATTATTATGGACTTCTCTCACTTCATCCCCCCCACTTCCTTTTTTGTTACCAAAAAATTCCTAGACATAATTGACTTTTGTTGCAATATAAAGATGATTGCTGATTTTTTTAGAAGTCCTAAGGAAATATCTTAGCTGATTTTTGCCTTGTGACTGAAAGCATGTATGTATTCGCTATCAGCTTAAAGAGTTAGGTAAATTTGTAATTATAAAACACAATGAAATTAATTTACAACTTGTACCATGCACATTTCATTGAAGTGAACGTGCCGTCAGTTGTAAGATGCACCATCATTTTAAGCACCACTAAGAACCACAACAAAAAGGAATGTCCTTAACAAAGGATGAAACACTATCGAATGTAAGCTCTGTCCCAATTTAAAAAATATTAAAATACATAAAGTTTCCTGGAATCTCTAAAATGCAGTAAAGGCATTTCTGTATCTGAATGATTTTCTCCATCATTTCTAAGAATAAAAAGGAATATATGTATGAGAATGGTAGTCTCCAAATCCAGCTTTGCATTATAACTACCTAGGGATTTCTAGATTCTTCTCTTTGCTTGCTAAATCTGTGTATCATAAGGGGTGAGTCCAAGGAATATGAACCAAAATAAAGAAACAAATTAAAAAGAAAACCACTCTCCACTTGGTTCTAATGGTCATTTGGAGACTACTAGAATAGAGGAAGCTTGTCTCTGATAATTGGCTTTGTGTCTCTCTTACTGTGTTGCTGCTGTCTCATCTCTAGAAATAGCAAGGAAGGGTGTCAGGGAGGAGCTCTCTGGTGCATTGCTGTTTTTTCTCTTTTATAAGAAGAAAGTGAATTGAGGGGATGTTTTTCACATGTTCCAAAAAATGGGGATGTGAATTTTATTAATGGTGAAATTGATTCTGGGGATAAAAGTATAAAACAAGTATTAAACCGAGTTTGGTATTTTAGGAAAAAAACTGATCATAAGAGTATAAGATAGATTTGATAATAGCCAAATAAACCTATTGTTTATTTTTCTTTTTCAAGTAAGATTACTAGCTTATCCAGGAATGATAGAAACAGTCTATTTAGAGAGCAGCAAAGCATTTGACAAGCCTCCTATGATATCCTTGACAACCTGATTATGAAACATGTACCAGATAATACCAAGTGAATTCAAGTTTCAAGGCTGGGCAAATAAATAAAGCAAGGTTCTAACCTTGACCCTATCTTATCTATCTTTTGTTAAAATAAATCATTTGATTGGAGACATCCAATAACACTTGATTTTTCAATTTGTGTATGGCTAAAGCTGGGAGGCCTCACAAGCTCTAAATTCATTCATCCTAAAACTGGATGTATGATCTCGACATGCTGGAGCATGAGGGCAAACATCAACTACTACCACCAACAACCAAAAAACCCCATCTAACTGAAAAACTGTGTCTTCATATTTATGTTTTAAGATATAACTCAGGTTGGGCATGTAGTTCACTGTAGAGTTGAGTGCTTAGTATACACAAGGCCCTTGGGTTCAGTCTTTCTCTCTAAATATATATTTAAATATATTTCAAGTAAGTATGGTACATGTATAGTTAAGATGCCTGGAAAAAGGTCTTGAAAAAGTCTTGGATGTGAAACTTGGAAGTTTATCATGATTATAAAGTATAAAGTAATAGCTGAAAATTGAAAAAAAAATTGGGGACACTTACCAGTTCTCTTGATAGAATAACTTGCTAATCCTCCAAACTTGGCAATGGAGAGAGAGCCTTCTATGGGAAGGCCTTTTGTAATCCATGTCATTGTGGATTCTTTTATCCAACATTGTATTTACTGGATCCTAATATGGGGTAGGGACACTGTGAAGAAAAGAGACAAAACTCTGTTTGTGGAAGTGTTTGTGGAGAGATAAACTGTAATAACTAAACAGATGAAACAGAATGTGAGAAGGCAGTGAGTGCTAAGGAAAACAGGAAAATGGAGGTGGGACAGGGGAGTCAGGCATTCCTGGGGCAGACATGGGGCAGGTTACAGTTGTTAATGGGATTCTTAGTGTGGGTGGGCCTCACTGAGAAGTGGTCTATGAGCAAAGACTTGAGAGTAGTTGCATAAGGACTCGAAAGAAGATTTTATTTAAAAGCAACAGCATGCCTTTCATTAAAACAATGCTTTTTATAAATATTAAGAAAGCATTATAAATTTCCTAGTTAGTACCCAGTGTCTTTTTATTTTAATCCTAGATCTATAGTTTAACAGTTTCTACATTTCTGTTCTTCTCATACATATACTGCTTAAATGTAAAATATATCCTATTACCTTATGGTTTTCCAAATATCATTTTATTAAATTTGTACTAAATGAAGGACAAAAGAAATGTTGATGAAATGATGCTGTATCTTAAATTAGAAAAGATACACTGATTAATCCTTTTCTTTTACCTTTTAAAAATGTAGAATGTAAATTTTATCAATAATAATCACAGCAATAATGAGTATTTATTTAATGTTTACCACCTACTGGTAAGACTTGTGGGCTAAGTGTTACTCTATGTCATTAAGAGGATAAAATCCTTGGAATAATCCTTTAAGGTAGCTCTTGTTTCATATGCATTGCAAGTAAGGAAACTCAGATCACAGGAGTTAGTAAATGGCAGGACTAGGATTCTAACCCATGTCATCTTTATTCAGAAATGTGCTCTTTAACTTTCTACTGTTTCCTAAAACATATATAACACAATTTCAGATGGTATGAGCATGAAACTTTTTGTCTTAAGAGACTATATTCAGCTGAATGCGATGGTGCACTGCTATAATCTCAGCACATCAGGAGGCTGAGACAGGAGGATTGAAGTTTCAAAGCCAGCCTCAGAAACTGAGAGAGGCTGTAAATGAGCTAGTGAGAACCAGTCTCAAAAAAGGGCAGAGGATGTGGTTCAATTGTGAAGTGCCCTTGGCTTAATCCCTGGTACAAAACAAAAAAAGTTTATTCATTTTAAAGTATCAAATTTATGTTCTCACAAGGTCTTATGAGACTTGAAGGCACTGATCACGAAAGAAAGCAATCTTGACATCAGGGAGGACTTGAAGGAAGCTAACCGTCAGAACTGTACACACCACTCACTTCTTCATGTCTTGAAGAAGTAAACTTTACTGGAAAGAGTTAAACATTTCCCTTAAGCAAAGGTTGCTTTTACCTAGTTATCAGAATAAAGATTTACAGGACCTGTGGAATAAAATGCAGGTTTATATTATGAAAAAGAAAAATTACAACTAAATACTTTTTACATAATTTTAAATGTTAGTTATTTTATTTACTCATCCTAAGTAATAAAAATTTATTTGAGGCTATACTTGTATTAGTCAGCTTTTAATTACTATAATAAAACACCTGAGATAAGTAACTTACATAGAGGAAAGGCTTATTTTGGCCCACCATTTTGGAGTTTTCAGTTCAAGGTTTGTTGGTCCCATCATTCCTAGGCCTGTGATGAGGCAGCATATCATGGCAGGAAGTGCACTTGGTGAAGCAAAGCTGCTCACTTCATGGCTGGTGTGGGAAAAGAGAGGATGAAGAAGAGGTTGGGGTCCCACTGTCTTCTGAGACAGAGTCAGAAGAATACTCAGTATTCTTGCAAAAGAATAGAACTCTGATTACCTGTGTGTGTCCTGTGACTAGATAGTAGCCATATCTCTGCATTGCAGCTAGTTAATGTCATGAGTCCTTGTCATGTCCCAAGCACTGTTTCCAAGTGTTTGACATTTTCACAATGACCCCACGAGGAAGGCTTTATTATTGTCTCCATTTTACAATTTACCAAGAAACCTCTCTCTAGGCACCAACTCTCTCTCTCTCTCTCTCTCTTTTTCTTTTTTGTGCTGGGGATTGAACGCAGGGGCACTTAACCACTGAGTCACATCACCAGTCTTTTTATATTTTATTTTGAGACAGGGTCCTGTTAAGTTACTTAGGGCTGGCATCAACTCTTATAGTTTCTACCACCTCCCAATAGTGCCAGTCCAAAGAACAAGCCCAGGGCCTTGGGCATGTAAACATGTGCTCTGACCCTAAATCACATTCCCAGTTCAAGGCTACTTTTTTTGTTGTTATGTTTGTTGAGATAGGGTCTTACTATGTTTCCCAGACTGGCCTCAAACTCGTGGGTTTGAGTGACTTTCCTAAGACTTCCCTTTTGTTACTAGTTTTCCTTTTATGGTAATAACATTAATTTTATTTAAAAATAGAGTGAACTTTAATAATTTTACAATAAATATGATGACACATGTGCACCGACTTTCCAAAAACTGTGAAGGTGGTAAGGACAGGACACAGGTCTGAGAAACATTATAGCAGGCCAGAGTTTAGCAAATGATGGCCCTTAGGCCAAATCTGGCTCTGACTGCTTTTGCAAATAACATATTATTGGAACACAGCTACACCCATTCATTGACTATTGTCTATGTTGCTTTTCAGTTGAGACACAGACTGAATGGTCAGAAAGACTAAAATATTTACTGGCCCTTTACAGAAACAGTTAGTTGATCTCCCTTTAACATTATCATTATTACCCCTTGAATATTACAGCATTTTAAAAAAGCTTAATGGTTGGTGTAGTCATGACTTTATAAGAAACAGATACATTTAACGTCCAGACCTGTGCTACTTTGTCCCTTTTTGCATTCAGAACAGTCTAGTGCCTTTCTGCAGATCTGGAGCATCCCGGGACACCAAAGGCTTGAGGCCATGTGAGAACACTGGGCTTTTATGAGAGTCTCTTTGTTTACTGTTTGACAGGATAGATTCTGTCTTCTCAAATTCTGTTTGATCACAAACACTGTGGCATAATAAAAGGGGCAGATGAGTTACTGAGGCCCTGAAGCTCCACTAAAGATGAGAGTAAAACTTGCACTTCAAAAGATACTGGTACAGGAGGAAAAGTCAATAGCTTTCCATTCTACATGAGGATGGGACCAGGGGACACTGGGAGCCTTCACTCCTAACTGCAGAACAGCAGGAGGCAGGACACCTCTGGAAATCACTTCATCTGTCCTTCAAGGTTTCACTGAGCTCCAGCTCATTTTCTGTTTCAATTTAGCAAATATATTCTGACTATCTTCTCCACCCTCTATACTCTCTCAAGAACACACAGCTCCTAGATTACCTGCGTTGGTCCTGTGAATGGATGGTGTTATGGTTTGGGGTGTCCCCCAAAAGCTCACACGTGTTAGACAATGCAAAAAGGTTCAAAGGAGAAATGATTGGATTTTAAGAGCCTTAACCCAATCAGCCTTAATCCCCTGGTAGGGATTAACTGAGTAGTAACTGAAGTACTAGGGTGTGGCTGGAGGAGGTGGGAATTGGGCATGGCTTTAGTTATACATTTGTAGCTGGTGGGTGGAGTTTCTCTACTTACTGACATGATGCCAGCTGCTTCCCTCTGCTACCCTCTCCTGCGGTTCTCTGCATCATCCCAAGCCTCCAGGAATGGAGTCTGCCTTCTATGGACTAAGACCTCTGAAACCGTGAGCCCTCAAATAAACTTTTCCTCCTGTCCAGATGTGCAGGTTGCGTCCTTTAGTCAGAGCAGAGAAAAAGCTGACTAATGCAGATGGTAGTCACATCTAGCTAGAATTGCATGTCCTAGCCATGTCCCACGTGCTGTTTCAAGTGTTTGACATTTATTATCTCACTTCATCCTTACAATGACCCCATGAGGTAAGGTCTGTTATTATCTCTGTTTTACAAAAGAGGACACTGGGGTACAGAGAGATCTAGGAACTTGCCCCAAATCACATTGCTGATACTTGGCAAAGCAAACATTTGAATCCAGGACATCACACGGCAACATATAACTTCCATCAATACATGAATGTGCCTCTTTTCTGATCTGGACATCCTGGTAAAGCCAGTGTAAAGCCACAGTCCAGTTCCTAGGGGGTGGAGTCTCCCTTAAAGGGGGTGGGAGTCTCCTTTAAAGCAGGTGAACATTCTTAGTGTTAATCTCTTAGGAAAAGACAGAGGCTTAGACAGGAAAATGGGACTAGAAAGATTGGCCTTAGATAGGGTGGAGAAGGAGTTCCTGCCCCACACTTGACCATTTTCTCTCCAGGTTGGACAATCTGGGAGGCAGGGGCTCAGTCATCAGCTCTTGGGTGAGGGCTGCCAATCAGCCCCTCTGTGTGGAAATGAGGGATGGAACACAGAGAACGTGTCACCCTGCATCCCAAATTTCATAGTACCCATATTACTGTGTGGATGTGTTTTCCTTTTCTTAATCCCTTAATTTGCTTTTCTTTCCTTTCCTTTTCTTAAATGGCCGTCACTTAAACATCTTGTCCACTTATGTGAAGGGAATAAGAAGAAGAGACAGTTTAACCAGGATACTTCAAAGCAGAACCACGTATCCTGATGTTGAGACTAACATGTCGATAGCGACAGCAAACAGAGGATTCGTAAAGAGGAACTTGACTTTCCAGAAACAGGTTGAGGCTACAAGACAGAAACTTCTTCCATGGAGAAATCCCCTCAAATGTTAACAATGGCTGATGCAGTTACACAAAGCTGTAAGATACACAAGGGATGATATGGTTCTCACTCAGGGAGCTGTTTGCAATCTGCTAGAGGAACAAATATGAATATACATAAGGTATATATTAACCACAATGAAATGTGATGTTTCATAATAGCAATTTAATAAGGACTGGAGAGGGAGGGTTGCTCTCCATTCACATGTAAGGAGGGACAGGGCAAGCTGAATGAAGTTTAAGATCCCACAGAAAGACCATACAAGGCAGACCGAGTCCATGCTGAACTTTGCACTGCATTGTTTGCCAGGGTGAGGAATTTTTAGGTGAAAAAAGGAAATGAGGGAGCCATTGGAGATATCAGAGTAAAAGAGCAATTTTATCTTTTAAAAGGAGAAAAACTCTAGAAACTTGTTGAGGATATGTTAGAGAGGAGGTGGTCGGTCCAATTCTTGGAGAGCCAAATGCAAAATGTTGCAACCTCACAAAGGAGGAAAAGATTCAGCCCAGCATCAGCACTACTGTCAGCCTCACTGCAGGGAAGTCAGGGGGAAATGAGACTGACTGACCACTGATTTGGCAACCTGGAGGAGCAATTTCCATGGGTGGTGGAGACAAAATATAGAGTAGATTGAGAATAAGAATGAGGAAATGGAGACACCGAGTGTGGAAATATTTCACGGAGCTTTGTTGTGAAGGAGAACAGAGGGGAATTGGGAAATGAGAAATAGATTTTTGAAAGGGGGATTTTATTTATTTTGTGTTATTTATTTATTTTTTTAAAGAAGTGAACTATTAAAGTATGTTTGTTGGCTAATGAGAATGATCCAATGGAGACAGAAAATTTGATGATACAGGTAAAAGTCCTCATGGATCTAAGAAGTGATGGGATGTGGTATGTTAGTGACAGTTGGCATTATATAGGATACAGATATTTATTCTTGAGAATAGAATCCATAACATATAAATATACAAACACAATAAGGCTGATAGTTTGATGGTAGGAAGATGAGGACATTTTCTACTCTCATTCCACTATTTTCTACAAACTTATGATTGTTTCTATTTCTTAGTGCATAGGAGTAGGGCAGCATGAAGGTGAGAAGGGGATGGGGCCTCAGAGATTGGAAAGGAAAGGAGAAGCCAGGAAGTTGTCAGAGAACTGGTTGACTAGGAGAGACTACTGATATTGCTTATCAGTGTTGAGGCCCAGTTTCGTTTTGAAGTCTAAATTTAGTATTTGACCTTCAACTCATTTCTATCCATCATTAGTTGCTTAAATGAAGGCATGAAATAGGCAAAGAGTGAATTTATCTAGGTTTGGAATTTTGGGGAAAAAAATGTGCAGTAAGAGTGAAAGAAAGGCAACCCCCCCCCCCCCCCATATATGACTGACTACTAGTAGCCATAATGATAGATCATGCCATTTGAGCTGGGTGGAGTGGTGTGAGAACAGGAATTGGAATGGAAAAAGAGGAAAGCTGAAAAATGAGAGGCGATGCCGATGATTTTCACACCTACATACCTAGGACTGGGTCACTTAATTTGTGGAGCTCAATGCAAAATGAAAATGTAGGGCCATTTGTTAAAAAAAAATTATTGATAGATTTAAGACTGTGACAGTGGAACAATAATGAAAACCAGGAATCATTTAAATGCGGGGTCCTGTTATGTCCACACACACATGTACTAAGGTAGGTGACATGGTAGACTCACCTGAAGCACATGGTCTATAAATTCAATATATAGTGTCATGTTTGAGAATAGAAAGAATTCCTGAGTGGCACACATAAATAATGATAACATGTTGATGATGCTGATGATAATAATAGTAGTACTTATATAGGACATACTATGTGCCAGAAATATATTAAACATATTTATATATTAACTCATTTAATACTCATTATAGCACTATTAGCCTTATAATATAAATCGAAACACAAAGACAACTGTATCTTTCCCCAAATGAAACATTTACTAGGCTTATCATTCAAAAATTTATTTAGTAATTGTGTTGACCCAAAATGCATTATCTACTGGGAATGTGAGTTCATTTGGAATAGTCTTTGCACACACATACTTAATCTAAATGATGTCATACTGGATTAGGGAAAACTCTAAATCCAGTGATTGGCTTTATTATAAAAAAGAGGACAGAGAGAAACACACAGGGGAAGAATTTCATGTGAAGACCAAGGCAAGGAATGCAACTACATGTCTAAGAAGATCCTCACAAGCTGGCGGAAGCAAGCACAGGTTCCTCCCCAGAACCCTCAGGTGGAGCACAGACCTCCTGTTACTTTGGTTTCTGATTTCTAGTCCCCTTGACTATGAGGATCCATTTCTGTTCTTTGAAGCCACTGAGTTTTGGGCAACTTATTATGATAGCCCTAGGAAACTAATACAGTGATAGTATGAGGGTTATGATAGTATTATGAGGGTTTCTTATAAACCTGCCTGCATAAGTGAGTCTAAATTTTAATACCAAGCATAAACACAGGCATCTCTCATGCTCCAGGGTTCAAGAGAATGCATTTGCAGGAAGGAATATATTTTTGGAATGAGGAACAGATATTCCAAAATCAGCAACTGAAACCCACTTTTGATTTGCAAATCATTCAACAGTGTAGACATCATGTATTGTTCTCTTACTCATGTGTGTATGTTAATGGCATGCAATTATCTAGGTAGAGGCCAGGGAGGCTGCTAAACATCCTGCAATGCAAAGGACAACCTCCCACAGCAGACTTATCCAGTCTGAAACATCAGTAGTGCTAAGGTTGAGGAACCTTAGGGTAAATGCAAATGTAACACCATGATGTCCCCCTCACTTCTTGCTTTCAACTTATAAACAACACAATTTCTATTTCTATCAAGGTATTATGTTGTTACAACTATTTACTGCTGAGCCAAGTAATGAAGTATGAAGCACTAACCTCCTTCTTTTTATGTAAATTTACATTTCATGGAGGTACTCATTGCCTTATTTTTTTCCCCATTTACTCACCTTTCTTTGTAACTACCTTTAAATAATCCCACCTCTTCCATTAGTCTGACAATATAATTTCCACACTGTTAAACTTACCAATTAGTTCAAAGTTATTTAACTCCTAGAGAAACCATCCTTCTGGAGCATTCTGTCTTGATGCTCAAATGGGACAGGCTGTGGAAGCAGACACAGAGAGAAGAAATATGCAAAGACCACCTAGCTAGTATGTACCAGAACTGGACTCAAAACCAAGTAATTCAAGTTCCTTGCTTTTCTTTTTTGTTTTGTGTCAGTTATTTATTGCCAAAATAATGTTGTGCAACAGACTGTTCCCAAACTCTGTCTTGAGAGACAATTATTTATTATTTCTCATTTATCTGGGTTTGACTGGTCTTGGCTGGGGCAGCTCTTCAGAGACTGATGTGCTTCTTTTACCTCCTGGTGGGTCCAGGCCTATTCTTATGTGGACAGCAGAAATGCAGGAAATCATGCCCTACAAGTGCAACTCTACAAGTGCTTTTCATTCCTTTGTTATCACATCCTGCTTCTCTCCCATGGATCAAACCAAGTCATATGGGCAAGCCCAAAGAGAAGGGGCAGGAAAGTTTTATCTACTTTCCTAATGTGGGGAGAGAAGGGAGTAGACACTCATTAATAATAACTTAATCTATTACATCAACTAGCAAGATATAAATGCAAGATATGAGACTCCATCAAAATATTTAATGATTAAGAAATCAGCTAACTTTGAGACTTTTTAATTTGTTGCTTCTTGCTAAAGCATAGACATTTTATCTAACCTTAAACTCTTGCAGAAAACAGATAAGCATTACAATCATATTTCAGTGCAGTATTGAATATATCAAAATATTTCAATTTGATTTTTTCTTCTTATTATTTTCTTATAGTTTTTTTTTGTATTTTGTGCCATCCATAGAGCATACTCATTAGAAAAGTAAAATGTTGCAAAAAGTAAAATTTAACTAATTTATTTTAATCTTAGAATATTCAAATATCTTACTGAGTCTATATTTGAATGATAAAAATATAGAGATCAATTTTATTTTTTAATTAATATTCATAGGGATAGACCACATATGCTTCAAATTTATAACAGGACATATTTTAAAAGTATGCTACTAACATATGATAATGTCATCATTCCTTAGGGGCCCCAAACAAATATATTTAAGAAGAAAGCAAGGAAATTATAAAAGGTCAAAGATGAGCCAGGCACAGTGGCAGATGCCTGTAATTCCAGCTACTCAGGAGCCGAGACAGAAGGATCCCCAAGTGCCACGCCAGCCTGGGCAACTATTGAGGCTCTGTCTCAAAAATTTTTTAAAAGGTGGGGGGTTGGGCCTGGGAATGTAGCTTAGTGGTGAAGCATCCTCTGGGCCCAATTTCTAGTATCAAACAACAACAAAAAAAAAAAAAGGGAGAAGATGAAAATTTCTGTTTGAAAATTTTCAGTTAGGTACGTTCGGTGAAAAATTATGAATTACAATAAAAACACTGCCCAGACTGACACAAGAACAAGTTATTACTATACATGTATAGTATTATTACTATTCATGTATGTATAAAACATACATGAATTATGTTTATATTTATCATTTTGGTGGTAGTACTATAACATTTTTGTTTATGTGATGATTTTGGTTTAGAAGAGGACGTCTTTTAACTTCCAGATCACGTGTAAGAAAGGCAAGTTGAAAGACAAAATGATATATATAACTCTAAATATTGTATCCATACAGGAGGGGATCTTTTACGCTAAAGTCTTCCCTTTAACTTGCACTTCTATAGCCTATGGCTAAATTAATTGCTTTCCTTTTGTTTGGACAATGTAAAAGTAGGTACCAGGACCTGCCCTTGTGAGAACTCCCACGCAGGTGGGTGAATGGCAGCAGGGCCAGCCTTTAGTGGTCGGCCTTTAGAATCAGAACATATGAATGCTTTTCGGGTAGAAAAATAAGAATTCACTGGATTCTCAGTCATTAAACTTGGGCCAGCATGTTTGTGCCCTCCTAAAAGTGTCTTTAGCTTAGCCCTGATCACAGTGCTTGCCTGCAGGCTGCAATTAAGATTGCATCTTACCTCTCTTGCTAAAAATACACACATTGAAAGCTAGCCCTCACAGTCTGAGGGAAGATAATAGGTGGGGAGCAGACAGTCTGTGCACTTTGCCAAGGAGTGCTGCTTGTGTTTATTTTCTGTCCCCAGGCCCTGGAACTTGCCAGCATCAATCTGTAAATTTGGTTATTTCCTCCTGGGAACAGATTGAGATTGCCCAAACCTGCTTTTCCTTTAGATTACTTCTAAAACCATTTAATTTGCAATTTTGCCAATAGTTGCTCCATGGCTCTCAATTAGTCTCTAGATTGGTGTGAAAATATTAGGATTCTTATACTAATTAAAATATGCTTTGCACAGCTGCAGTTTCCCCACAGTAAGTTAAGGGAAGCCCTCTGGGCAGCCCAAAACCCCTCCTGGGAGCAGGTTTGTGATTTTACAGTGACCCAAGTGCCAGCCAGGTTCCATTCAGACACCTTGAGGGGTTTTCTAGTCACATCTCACCCTGAACCACTTCCATACCAGGTTGCTAGAGCCCAAAGTACTTTTAAAGAGCTGGCAAGCCAGCATCAGGCAAAAAAAAAAAAAAAAAAATGCTTATTAAAATAAAAGATAAAAAAGATTGAATTATGTAAGCTGCTTATAGAGAATACAGAAAAGTCATAAGAAGTTTTACCTATGCAGTTCTGTTAATCTTGATACTACTGTGTTTTAAAACAAAAAGTTAGTTAAAATCATGAATAAAGAGGTTCAGGGTGGGAGTTGGGCGGGTGGTGGGAGTTGCAACACAGTGGTCCAGAGGTAGCATGCACATGGCCTTGGATTCAATCCCCAGCATAAAACACAACACAAAACAAAAAATGGGGGACAAAGGAAGAAATATAAAGAAGAAAGACAAAAGGAAGGATGAAGATGAAACTCTGTTTCATCAGTCAGCTGCTTCAAACAATACTTTAAAACATTCAGTCATACAGTTAAAACAAAATATTGTGAAGGTGAGATAGGGATTTAGGGATAGAAAGAGCACTGAATCTCAAAAGAGAATGAACTAGAGGAACACAGGACAAACAATTCATGAGCAACTCAGGCCCTGTTCTGGATCCCTGCATCATTGCCCATAGCTTCCTGATTCGCTGAAAAGCAGCAAAACTGCAAGATGACCACAAGGCACATGGAGGAGACGCTCATTTAGGGGGTTTATGCATTAAAGACTGTGACTCAGAAATAAACCCTAGCTTTATTATAGTAGCAAGACATGCACACACCAGGGAGGAGATTTAAGACACTAGAGAGACATGAGATGCAAGAAATAGCATGATTAGAACATTTGAGAGCAATACACTAGAGTAAGGAAAACTGGTGTGAAGCATTATCCTTCCCTGACTCCTCCTCTGGTTGAGTCCTCTAGCTACTGTCCCTTTGTACATGCCCAAACTCCAGACTAAGACGGGGTGACTCTCTCTCTCTCTCTCTCTCCCTCCCTCCTTCCCTCCCTCCCTCCTTCTCTGTATAATAAATTTCTTGCAGTATTACTCATACCCAGTGTGTCCTTAATTTCTGTTCTGTGACATGGCCAAGAACTTTGAAGTTTGGAGTAGCTAGCTGTCTCCTCTTCTCCTGGAAACCCCCTCGGGCTCCCATGTGGTGACAAAACCACAGGACTTCCTGTGCCTCTTGCTATATCCTGTAACTTTCCATTGCCTACTTTCCACATAACTTTCTTCCCTTAGCGTCTCTCATTTGTGTTAGTGTAGTGACCTCCTAGTTTCTCTTTCATTTATTATCTCACCTGCAAATCAGAGTCATCTTTATAAAATCTGTATCTGCTTGTGGATGGTTCACTTTGCTATTTTCATTGACACTCAGTATCCTAGGATGAACCCAGCTTCAGTATACCATACACATGTCTGCAGAGATTGACCCCCTTTTCAGTTTCACTTTGTAGCCACTCTTTCCTTGATTCACTGCCTTCCTGACTCTGAATGGAATGTTCCATATGCTCTGTCTCCATCCCAGTTAAATGTTGATCTATATGCTTGGTTAAGCACAGAATTTTTTTGTGAGACATGCAGTACCCCATTTCCTTGTGAGTGTGGAAAGAGAACTCAGTAACACCTCTCATCAATTAATTTGCAATTAGATTACAATTCCAATCAGACTCTAAAGGGAGGCTTAGAAGTGTGGAATTTAAAAAAAAAAATTTTTTTGTAGGTGTAGTTGGACACAATACTTTTATTTTATTTATTTATTTTTTATGTGGTGCTGAGGATAGAACCCAGTGCTAGGCGAGCACTGTACAGCTGAGCCACAACCCCAGCCCCAGAAGTGTGGAAATTTAATAAACAAACATTATTTATGCAGTTTAAAAAGGCAGCCTAACCCCAGTCGATAAAAATGTGTTCAGAGGTTTGTATAAAGAGTGATTCCTGGTATTTAAATTATGTTGGATCTGGCCCATGATGAGGAAGGAGGAAAATGTATCCTTATACACAACAGATAAATCAAGGGAGCATTCTGGCACAGGCTTATGCCATTGTTAGTATGTTTAATGGAACAAATTTTCATCCCTGATAAATCATACCTGTGACCCCCCCGACCCAATTTGACAGCAGATTTTTAATGGAAGTGAATTAAATTATCAGTTTATACACTTGTTTATTCAATTTTAGGCTAACCTATTTAATTGCCTCTTGAAAATTTTATATTACCATTTTTTTTTTTGGTCCATAAGGAAAGAATTTAAACATAGCTGAACATGAAGAGATAGGATACTAACAGGGGTGGCTCCAGGAGAGAGGGTTATTTGCTAATCTAATAGTAATTGATCAGCTTGGAGCCCCATGGACTGCTACCATATCTAGGTGAATGAATTACCCAGAGAGAACACAGAGGGAGCAGGGAGAATTCAAGGAGCATCAGAGGAAGTCTTTTAACAAGAGAGATGAAAAAGTCATGGGACTGTAAAAAAAGCACCATCAGATAGGAGAAGAGGTCTGATCGTGAGCAACATTAGGTTTTCTTTACACAGCCCTTTAATTCCCAGTCTACATACTCCTTATACCCCTTGATTTGCAAAATCTACACTTACACACATTTTCTTGAGATTCGTGAAATCTTTTTCTTCCTCTAGTGCTGGAGATTGAACCCAGGGCCTCCCACGTGCTAGCAAGAACTGTCCAGCTGAGCTACATCCCCAGACCTTTAAATCTTATTTTGAGAAAGGGTCTCACTGAGGTGCAGGCTGTCCTCAGATTTGAACACTTCTGCCTCAGCCTCTAGATATAAAATCTTTTATTTGAATTTCGAAGTTGTGGTCTGTGAGCTTTACTTTACACTAATGCAGCGGACTGAGTAGGAGACCTTTAACTTCAAATTTGGTCAGTTTAAATGTTTTCATTCTCTTAGTCTTCACTTTCCTCCCCATCTCCTATGGAGAATGAGAAATGCAGTGTGTTAAAAGGACATTCTACATGCCTAGTGAGGGCAGGCTCACAAGTCTGTCTCCATTTGAAGATATTTTAATGCTTTGTTTAGAAATTTTGTTCTGATAAAGCCAAAGCTTGATGTTCCAACGTCTTCCTCATAGCAGGTTATATAAAAAACTGAAAGTTATACCACTGTTTCTGAAATTTATAGGACATAAACCTGTTAAAGAGAAAAAAAATTATTATGGACATATATTTCTATTTGTTTATTATAATTGTACATAAAGTGTGATTTGTTGTTAAACATTCATTCCTGCACACAATATAACAATATAATTTGGCCAATAAAATTTCCCATGAGATTCCCTCTCCACCTTTGTTTTTCTTTTTTCTCTCTAGCTTCCAAGTATGAGTGAAAACATATGACCCTTGATCTTCTGAGTTTGGTTTATTTCCCTTAACATAATGTTCTCAAGTTCCGTTCATTTTCCTGCACATGACATAACTTCAGTTTTCTTTATGAGTAAATAAAAACTCCATTGTATGTGTGTGTATGTGTGTGTGTATGTGTGTGTGTGTGTGTGTGTGTGTGTGTGTGTATAAGTTACATATATCATGGATAAAAAATATGTCATGGATATATTTTTATCATGAGGTTGCTTAAATAACACAAAACAAAGACAAAATCTTAAGTGTATAGCTCTTACAACATAATCCAAAAAAAAAAAAGAAACTTAAACAAATCTACACATTTTGTGAAGCAAATCAAATCATAATGCAATATAATGTGTGGATGATATTGCTTTCTGAAAGTCAACTATAGGTATTGGGTTTAGAGTAGGGAGATACAGTTTCTAATATAATTCTTCAGTCATTTGTTTCTATGCAATTGTTCACATGTGTCATGTTTTTTCTGTGTTTTACCAGTGTCAATGTCTTTAAGGTACTTTTATTGTTGTTATTATGTTACAATAACCAAATCCACTGAGTAATCACAAAAGTCAATTCTCATAAGATGCTACAAGATGACTAAAGCTACTTTTATGTTCCCTTGAAGATAAGTTTAACATTATTGTGCTAACTAAATCTACTTTAGCTGGTCATCTAATTTAATTATTACTGCATTTGGAACATAAAAATGTTTTTGGTACCAATTAAATGAAGTGATTTGTCAAATAAACCTATAGGATGAATGTGGTATAATTGGTGTGGTTTATCTGGGTTCATGTCCCTGCATTCCCATGCACACGGTGACAAATCAATTTTCCTGTCACTTTTATCTAGGCAATCTATTATGAGTCCTTAGTTCATCTGATGTATTTTAAAGTCATTGACCTTTCATATGGTATAGCCTCAGTAGGAGCCACTATAGTAATTAAACTATAAATAAGGATAATAATATTGCAATATAAGATTATAAGAGGTAGGATTTAGATATTATTAAAATGAAAGGGCCAAAGCAAAAATACTGTCTTATAAACTAGTAGATCCCCTATGTATAGATATTGGAGGTGAAAATATTGTTGGAGGGGAACAAAAATGCTATGTGAAGTTTTTGTGATATATATTTATACATTATATCAAAATCCATATGTAATATATTACTTTCAAAAAAGCTTTTTCTTTTTTAAAAATTTATTCTTATTAGTTATACATGATAGTAGAATGTAATTTGACATATTATGCATATATGAAGTATAACTTCTCATTCTTCTGATTGTACATGACGTAGAATTACATTGGTTGTGTAATCATATATGTACATAGGATAGTAATGTCTGATTTATTCTACTATCTTTTTATTCCCATGGCCCCTCCCTTCCCTCCATTCCCCTTTGTCTAATCTGAAGTACTTCTATTCTTCCCTATCCTACCCCCTACTGTGAGTTAGCAGATATGCAGATATCAGAGAGAACTTTGGATTTTTGGGATTGGTTTATTTCACTTAGCATGATATCCAGTTTCATCCATTTTATATAAGTTAATTTTTCTTTATAGTTGAGTAATGTTCCATTGTGTATATATACCACATTTTCTTTATTCATTCACCTGTTGAAGGCTACCTGCACCTCAGATAGAGCATTAATCTCCAGGATATATAAAGAACCCCCAAAACTTTTCCTTATTATGAAAAAAGAGCCATATGATTTAAATGTGGTGGCCTGACTATTCCTTTTCTGGAGGATAGAAAAACAAGACTGAAAATCGGGCAATTCTCTGGGGAATCATTTAATTAATGAATCATAAAGGAGGTCAGAGTAATGAATCCAAGTATAGCTGATTGTTATGAAGTGTCAGATTTAGATAAGCTCAACTTCGAAACAGAGTAAAAAGATGTGAGAAGAAATGGTAGATTCCTAGATTCAAATCAAAACCACTGATGGTTCTGATAAAGATAAGTCAAAATTAGGTAGAGAAATCTATTTGGACCTCTAAGAGCTTTCCTAGAAATGTCTGATTCTGAGCAAAATGATTTGGACTGTCTTTGTTCTATTATAATTTGAGGAAAATTAAGTGTTGATGGGGTGATGATAAATAATCTTAGCAATTCAATAAACACTTAGCTAATAGTAGCTAAATAATTATTATTCCACAGGACAACATTTATAGTTTAGAAAGATTGATTGTATAGAAATGAATGTTAAGGAGATAAACTCTAATACTGTAGTGTTACATTTCTGTTCCCTATGAAGGCTGAATAATGAAAAGAAATGAATAAAAACCATAATTTAAAACATGATAAGATTTGATTTTTTACTACACATGGGATATGCAAGAAGGGAGAGTTCTTTTCACTATTAAATTTTAAGGATTTTTGAATAAATTTATGTCCTGGCAAATGCAGTGCTTCTGTTGTGGTTTCCAACATTAAGATCAGAGTGAAATATGAGATATGCTGAGTATTAGTTAATACATTTAAGGCAGTGTTTTCCCAAGTGTATTGTGTCAAAGACCTAAACATAACAATATGAAAATACTCAGGAAATATGTACTCAAAAATTTGGGAAATAATGCTCTACCAAGCTCTTGGAAGCTCACAAGGAGTCTTAGCTAATAAAATCTCTGATAAATCCTACACTATGATATGATGGTTAGTTGGGTTGTCCACAGGATTAAAGGATGCTTAAAAAGTTGCTAAACCACCCTTCTGGGTATGTCTGTGAGAGTCTTTCCAAAGATGATTGGCATGTGGGTCTGGGAACTAAGTAGGGAGACCGGCCTGAATGTGGGTGGCTTGGATGAAATCGAAAAAGTGGAAGAAGGGGGAAGCTCAAACACATATGTGTTCAACCCTTGAGCAGATGCCTTCTTTCCTGCTGGGGTTGCCGTGGACATCAGACTTCAGATTTTTCAGCCTTTGAGCACAAACTTACACCAATGGCTCTCAGGGGATTTTCAGTTCTCTAGCTTCAGTCTGGGGCTGCATTTTTGGTCCCTCTTCTTCTGAGACTTCTGACTCCTTGGTCTTAGTAGCTACCTGTTTCCCTGGCTCTCCATACTACAGATGGTCATTGTAGGACTGCCCAACCTCTCATCATGTAAAACCAATCTATTAAATTCCCTTGTATAATTATATATCTATTGGTTCTGTTCCTCTGGAGAGCCCTAGTATATAGAGTAAAACAACTTACTCTGATGTGATTTTTGTTGTTGTTTTCGATGATTTAAAAGAAAAAGGGAGCAGTAGGTTTAGGAAAGCTCCAGGGAACAAAAGAGTGGAAAAATTAAATAAATCAGTTATCAACTTCAAAGTTTTTTTTCAAGTTTTCAACGTTAAAAGCAATCTTATATTCTCACTTATTTTGGTGCCCAGATGCCAAACACTTTATCTGATAACTTGAACTATTTTTTTCAGTATTTTTTCTCTTAATTTGATGCACAATAAATATACAGAATAATGGGGTTTATTATACATATTTGTATAATCACTATTAATTTGAGCTTTTTTATTTGTTCTTTTAATTTGAGCTATCTTAATATTTCAAATACCTTTAGTCCTGAAATTTTTTTTTCTGAATTAAATTTTAATTTTGTTTCAACTTAATTTAACTGAAGTGAAGGTCCCTAAGAAGATCATAGGACTAATTATAATGGGAGACTTTCAGTGATCTTAATTACAATAAATAAGAAAAAATTTTTCTCAGTTAAAAATATGGTTTTATGAATTGCATATGTCCTCCCAAAAGGTATGCTGAAGTCCTAGCTCCCAATTTCTCCAAACTTGACCTAATTTGAGAATGGGGTTGTTGTGGATGTAATTGGTTAAGAAGAGGTTATACTGGAGTGGAGTGGACCCTTAATCGAACATGACTGGTGAGCTTACAAGAGGGGCAGAGTGTCTCAGTCTGTCAAAGTTCCCTAACAAAATAACATAGATTGGGTAGCTGTTAAGCAACAAAAATTTGTTTCTCTCAGTTCTGGAGGTTGAGGAGTTCTGAACTTGATCACGTAAATTTCATGCCTGGTGAGGGCCTACTTTCTGGCTTATAAAAGTTGTCATCTTGCTGTGTCCTCATATGGTGGAGGGGACAGTAGTTCTCTTTGGGGCTCTTTTCTTTCTTTCTTTCTTTCTTTCTTTCTTTCTTTCTTTCTTTCTTTCTTTCTTTCTTTCTTTCTTTCTTTCTACTGGAGATTTAATGCAGAGGTGCTCTACTACTTAGGTACATACCCTTTTTGTTTTTTATTTGAGACAGGGTCTCACTAAGTTGTCAAGGTTGACCTCAAACTTGTGATCCTCCTGCCTTAGCCTCCTGAGTCCCTGGGCTCTGGGGCATCTTTGTAGTGGCACTACTTACAAGTACTCCAACCTCATGACCTAATCACTGGAGTCCCACCTCTTAATGCCACCATCATCTTCAGGATTAATATTTATTTCAACATATGAAGTTTTGGGGAATAGGCAACACAAACATTCAGACCACAACACGGAGACAGAGAGAGAAATGGATATGTGTTGAAGGGGTCAGGGATTAGAGTGATACATCTACAAACCTAGGAATACCAAAGATTGCTGACAAGCACCAGAGGCTAGAAAGGTCAAGGAAGGATTCAGTTTTGCAGATTTTACAGGGAGTCTCCAGAACCACGAGATGACAAATTTCTATCAGTCAGTTTGTGGCTCCTTGGTACAGTAGCCCAGCAAAATAAATACATATAATATAGAGCTGTATGAGCAATAATCATTAGTTACATATGAGCATTTCATTTTAAATTAGTTAAAATTAAATATAATTTAAAATGTAGCTCATGGGTGCACTGGCTACATTCTAGGTGTTCAGTCACCACAAGTGGTTAGGAGATATTGGAAAGGGCAGACACAGAGCATTACCATGGCAGAATGAAAAATGGAGAAAGGACTGGTATGAAGTTGATTTCCAAACTCTTTGTCAACATTGAACTGGTTTAATGAATGGGCCCATTCAAGGGAGTTTGGTATTGGAAAACAAAATACTTTTGTAGCAAGGACATTTCTAATAGCTAATTCCAATCACAGAACTTTTTCATTTTAAGGGAATATATTGACCTCTTAAACTGTTTGGAAGCAATAGGTTGAGATTAATGGAATTCCTTACCATTAATAAACCTATATTACTCCAAAGATATGACTTTTGTAGTAAAACTTCAAAATCTGGAATTTAACTATTCTCATAAAATCTTCTTAGCTGCTTCAACAGAAAGTTTTTATTCAGATTATTTTTAGTGTTTAGGCTAATAATTTCCTAACACAAAGGGTGAAATGAAGAATGTTTCCCTTTATGGTTTTACACTTAATTGAAAAATGAACACTTAAATGAACTCTTAAACTTCAAACTACTATATTCCTCAGAAGGCCACCATTTCCTTTTGATTTGGTATCTAAATTACCCCATTTGTACATGGTTTCCAAAGTAATATAAGATTGTCTGGATCAGAAAAAAAAATCTTTCACTTGGCTTAGAAAGTCAAATAACTTATTATCTATATTACCTATTTTGTGCCCCCAAAGCAAAACACCACATTGATAGGAGTATTTGGAGTTATTTGTACATTGTCTAGAAATACTATTAAGAACTCAAGTTTCTGAAATGGAAATAAATACCAAATAACTTGGTGGAAATGAAGTTACCCATTTATAACACATTGAAAATTGATTTTATCTTCTTGAATATCACTGGTTAAATATTTTAAACTTTCATCTCAGAACATAATCTATATAAGTAGGCAGATGGGCTTTGAAGACAGTTGCCCTCCATGGTCTTTGTTCCATGGAGACTGAGTGTCTCTGATCATATTTCCAGAGAGCTAGTTTTCTGAGTGGACACATTATTTTAAAAAAAAATATATATATATATATATAATATATATATATATATATATATATATATATATATATATATATATAGAGAGAGAGAGAGAGAGAGAGAGAGAGAGAGAGAGAGAAATTATGTTAGTCAGCTTTGTGTTGCTGTGACAAATACTTGAGAAAAGAAAGATTTATGAGGCTCACAGTTTCAGGGATATCAGTCCATGGCGGCTCCATTGCTTTAGGCCTGATCTGAGGCAGAACATCATGAAGAAGGGCATGGTAGAGGAAAGCTGCTCAGCTCAAGGCAGCCAGGAAACAAAGAGAGAAAGGGGCTGGAGAGAAAGGGGCATGGCCTCAGTGACCAACTTTCTCCAATTAGGTCCTCCCCTGCCCCAGTAATCTATTCAGCCATCCATGGATTAATCCATTGAAGAGGTCAGAGCCCCTGTGATGTTCAATCACTTCCCCAAATACCTACCTATGAACACATGAGACTTTTGGGAACCTCAGGATCCAAAACACACCAGGGTTGACTTAGAAATCTGTATACCAACTTTAAAGAAGGGTTAAAATTAGGCATAGACCAAATGCAGCACTTCCCTGGAGAGAATAAAAAAGACAGTGACATTTGGATTATGTAACATCAGAGGGATAAAACTAAAATGCTGCTCCTTCTTTCTCCTTTTGGATACTCTTCTCCCCTGTGAAATGATGCAAAGCTAAGCTTTCTGAAAGAGAGTGCAGTTTGAGATCTGGACTGCTGGAGTTCAAATCTTAGCTGTTTAATTGTGATCCTGGGAAAGATGGGCACTCTCTTGAGTCCTAGTTATGGCTTTTATAAAATGGAGATAACAGTGCCTACCTCATCAGGTTGCTGTGAGAATTAAGTTAACTGATACATATTGTGTGTACAAGACAACAGTGAACTCTCAAAAAATATTATTAGTTTTCAGTGATTCCTAGCCATGCTTTAACCATGAGACTTTATGTCCAGTTCCTCTTCTGTACCTTTAGTTTCTGGGCTGGCTTACATTCCTTCCCACCAGAATTTGTATCTGCTCAAATCCCCCAACTTGGAATATAATAATTCTTTCTTGACTCCACACCCACCTAGAGCTACAGGGCTGTCTCCTCCCCCTACTTTATATTGAAAAGTTTTCAAATTTTTTATGCCATTGTTGCCATTTCCTCAGGTTGCTCTCTTGAAAATATTTCAATCTAACATCCTCCCATCCCTGCCTACACTTTGTCTTTCTGAATATATTAAAATACAGTAGTCATTGCTTCTGCTCTTATTTTAATTTTAAACTAAATTTGTTGACGCTGAACACATTTTTCTCCTTTTCTCTTCTTGCTGTGGTCTAAATGTTTGTATCCCTACAAACTTCATTCCAGTCTCCAAGATGATAGTACAAGGAAGAGAACTCTTAGTAGGTCATGAGATAAGAAGGGAGGAGCCCTTACAAGTGGGATTAGTGTCCTTATAAAAGAAGCTTGAGGAAGCTTGTTTGTCCCTCCCACCACATGAGGACACAGAAAGAAGGTGCTACCTATTAATCACAAAATAGACCCTCCCCAGACACCAAATGTGTAAGCATCTTCATCTTGGATTTTCCAGCCTGTAGAACTGTGAGAAATGTTTCTGTTGTTTTTGCTAAACTACTTCTTACAGCATTTTGTTATATCAGCCCCAATGTATTAAGACACTTCTATTGTCAGGGATGCGTCTCTGAATTTATTTATTCTTACATCTCTTATAGGATTCCTCTTTTCACTTAGGAAAATCCTGAAGGCTTTGAGTCCATATTCTCTGACATTTGTTCCAGGAGTCCCAAAATGTCATTTTGACTTCCTGGTTTAAATAAGGGCTCATGGAGAATAGGTGATTAATAGGTTTTATCTCAGGAGCTGGGGATATGGCTCAGTCAGTAGAGTGCTTTCCTTGCATGTGCAAGGCCCTGGGTTCAATCCCCAGCATAAATAAAAAAAAAATAAATAAAATAGGTTTTATTTCAGGTTTATCTTGCAGTGAGTCCATTAAGTCCTGACCACATTTGGTGGTTATTTCAGTTTCAGATTGCATAGTTGAGACAGACATATTTAGAAGCTGGAAGAATCCCCACATTGGTTCTATGGTGGAGTGAAAACTATTAGGGTGAGAAAGAAGTGGAAGTCATTAAAACTGCCTTATCCTAAGAAAATATAGAACCAAAAGAAATATCCCATTTTTTCAGAGATTTCAGAACTTGATGCTATTATCAATGACTTGAAAGAGGTGGGTGGGGTGGTAATTCCCACCACACCCCTATTCCAGTCTCTTACTTGGCATGGGTGAAAGATAGATGTATCTTAGAGAATTACAGTGGGTTATACCAAATGGTGACTCCAATTGCAGCGGCTATATCAGATGTGGTTTCATTGATTAAGCAAATTAATACTTCCCTGGTATGTATCTGCCTACCAAGTATAGAGCTATTTGCAGCAGACAAATGCCTTTTTCCCCATACTTGCTAATATGATTCACCAAGAGCCATTTATTTCAGCTGGCAAAGCCAGCAATACACATTCACTGTTCTATCATAGTGGATATCAACTCTCTAGTTCTGAATTATAATTTAGTTAGCAGGAATCTTGATTGCCTCTCCTTTCAACTAGATATCACATTGGTTTACACCTTGGAGACATTATACTGATTGGGAACTAGTGAGTAGGAAGCATAGAATATCCTAGATTTGCTGGTAAGTTATATGTGTGCTAGAGGATGATATCAGTCCAATTTATGCTGCTGTAACAGAATAGCTGATGCAGGGTACTGTGAAAGAAAACAGGTCATGTTACTTATGGTTTTGGAGGCTGAAAGTCCAAGATCAGGTGGTCCTATATGTTTGACCTTCAGTGAGGGTCCTCCTGGCTACATCACAATATGACAGAGAAGTGGAAGGAAAAATTGTCATGTGCCCAAGAGACCAAGCTCAGAGGATAGCTTCCCTTTATTTAAAAGACAAAACAAAACAAAACTACTGTCCTCATGAGAACACACTCTATGAGATCAGCAGGAATCTCTTCCAAGGGTGGTGACCCCATGAATCTAACTGCCTTTCATTAGGATCTCTGTTGTAAAGGTTCTACTGCCACAATACCACCATACTGGGGACCAAGTTAACAGCACATGAAATTTTAGGAGAAGCACTCAAACCATATTCCAACTACAGTAGGTAGAAAATAAATCTGACAAAAATTCAGAGGCCTTCTACTTCTGTAAAATTTCTAGGGATCTGGTGGTTTGTGGTATTCTAAGGTGAAGAATAAGTGCTGCATCTGGTCCTTCCCACAACCAAAAAGGGCACAATAGTTAGTAGGAAACATATTCCTTATTCTATGATGTTATTCTGGCCAATTTATCAACCAAGCTAAAAAGCTGCTATTTGAGTGAAACCCAGAACAGAAGGCTCTTCAACAGGTAGAGGCTGCTATGCAAGCCATTTGGGCCATGGAATCCAGCAAAGTCAATGATGCATGAAGTATCAGTGGAAAATAGTTATTCTGTTTGGAGGCCTGTGTGGGTGAGCTGCAAGGCAAATCCTTAGAATTTTGGAGCAAAACTCCTGCCAACCTCTGTGTGTAACTATTCTTCTTTTGAGAAACAACTCTTGACCTGGTTCTGGGTCTTAGTAGAGACTAAATGCTTAAGGATGGGCTACCAACTTGCCATCATGTACCAAGTGTTAGGTGAACACTGAAACATAAAGTTGGGAATATGTAGAGCAATGCTTAATCATCAGATGCATGCGACTGTTCCTGAGGAGGCCATGAAGTCACAAGTAAGCTACATGAAGAAGGAGCCTACATGCCCATGGCGCCCACATCTGCAATACTGTCTTCTCTCCCAACCAGCATCGGTGGCCAGGAGTCATCTGTGCACAGTGTGTGAACTAAAATGATGTTGAAGCCTTTAGTCAGGAAAGTCTGGAATTGGGAACTCCCAGCAGCAATGCAGCTGGTTTGAGCATGCCTGGTTCCTGTGGCTTCCTACCCAGCTCCATCACAAGTTCAGCACAGCATTGGAGATAAGGTGAGGCGCTGGAGCCACGCAACCTCTTAGAGATGGGTGTGGCTTACCAAAATGCCAGTTACCCTAATACTGCAAGACCCTTGCCACACCAAGAACCAAGCACCAAACCAAGACTACCAAGACTCCTACCTCTGAAACCTTATCCCTGCCTTTCATGTATTCCCCCTTAAATAAAGAAGTGGGACTTTTGTTTAGTTGTTCAGTTCCATCTCCTATCAGGCCTCAAAAACCTATCAGGAGCTCCTCTTTTTATGTAATTTCTGACTCTGTCTTTATTTCTTACTAATTATTACAGAATTATTACTTCTCAGGCAGCTTACACCTCCTGAACAGGAAT
Organism: Spermophilus citellus; assembly: GCF_964194105.1. Taxonomy (NCBI): domain Eukaryota; kingdom Metazoa; phylum Chordata; class Mammalia; order Rodentia; family Sciuridae; genus Spermophilus; species Spermophilus citellus. The sequence goes on along the minus strand of NC_138184.1, from coordinate 181,506,678 downwards.
CTACCCTGGCGGGGTGCTGGCACCCCACAATAGGCCTCATGGGGGAGTGCCTTACAATTAGTTAACAGAGGATGAGGAGATTCAGGCCTGGTTTACAGATGGTTCTGCCTAATATTCAGGCAGTATCTGAATATGAACTGTTGCAGCACTACAGTCCCTCTCTGGGAAGTCCCTTAAGGACAGTAGTGAAGGAAAATTTTCCCAGTGAGCAGCACTTTGCTTGAAAGAAGAAATAGCTGGATGTGATATATCAATTCATGGCTGTGGACAATAATTTGGCTAACTGGTTATGAACTTGGAAAGACTATAATTGGAAAATGGGAGACAAAGAAATTTAGAGAAGTATGTGAAGTATGTGGACAGAACTTTCTAAACAGTTGAAACTGTGAAGACGTTTGTATTTCATGTGAATACTCATGAAAGGGTGAGCTCAGCAGAAGATAATTTTAATAATTAAGTTTCTAGGATGATCCATTCTGTGGATACAAGTTAGTTTATAGCCATCTCTCATTGTCCAGTGGGATCATGATCAAAGTGGCCATGGTGGCAGAGGTGGATGTAACATGTAAGCTTAGCAACATGGACTTCCGTTCATCAAGGTTGACTTGGTCATGGCCACTGCTGAGTGCCCACTGTGCAAGCAGCAGAGAGCAACACTAAGTTCCCAGTATGGCACAATTTCCTGGGTTGATCAGCCAGCCCTCTTGGTGGCAGGTTGTTTATGTTGGACTGCTTTCATCATAGAAGGATCAGCGTTTTGTGGTTGCTGGAATAGTACCCACTTGAGATGTGGATTTGTTTTCCCTGCATGCAACATTTCTGCCACAACTACTACCTGTGAACTTACGGAATGTCTTGTGCAATGGTATTCCACACTGCATTTCTTGTAATCAAGATAATCATGTCATAGCAAACGAGGTATGGCAGTGGTTCCAGGCTCATGGAATTCACTGTATTTGCCAGGTTTCTCTACATCTTGAAACACCTAACTTGATTGAATGGTAGATTGGCCCTTTGAAGACTCACTTAGGGTGTAAGCTAGATAGAATATCCTGCAGGGCTGGCACAAGATTGAGCATCATATGAATCATCTAGCTTTTCCCAAAGCTAGAATTGCTGAGTACAGGCATTAAGGGCTAGACCTGGGAGTGGTACCATTCACCCAATGACCCAGTTGCAAAGTTTTTGATTCATATTCCCATGACCTTACGCTTTGCTGGTCTAGCAGTCTTAGCTGTAAGGGGAAAAATGCTTCCTTCAGGAGACATAACAATGACTCCATTGAACTGGAAGTTAAGATTGCTGCCCAGTCGCTTTGGACTCCTTCATCCTCTGAATCTACAAGCAAAGAAGGGAGTTACTGTGTGGTTGGGATGATTAATCTGACTACTAAGGGTAATTGGACTACTGATTCATAATGGAGGTAGGAAAGAGTATGTCTGGAATATAAGAGATCCCTTAAGGAGCCTCTTAATATTGCTATGCCCTACAGTTAAGGTCAACAACTGCAACAACCCCATCCAGGCAGTATTCCTTAATACCTCAGATCTTTCAGGAAAGATGGAAAAGAACCATGACCAGCAGAAGAATAAATAAAAAAACAGGTAGTAGAAGAAGTCAGTTACAAATGCCAGCTATGACCACATAAACTGTTAAAGAAATGAGGATTATAATTGTCATGCATACTTCCTCCTTGTTTTGATATGGATATGTTTTTGTGTATGTGCACAATATGTGTATACCAAATATTCTTGTTTTTGTTCCTCCTACATTGTCATATCCCATAATGTAAGATGTACTGACTTTATGTATGTGATAGCATCTGAGTATCGTTAAAATTTTTTCATAGTTTTTAAGTTACTGATTATCAAGAAGAGTTAATATCATTCAAGAAGAGGATTTGTCTCCTCTCTGGAGAAGGGATTAAGTGGCTTTGGTTGTGAATAGGATATTTATATCATGTGAGATGGAATTAGGGTCTTGTCATTGTTTTCACTGGGAGACTAAATATCACTTACAGAGATATTCATAGAGCCAAGATGACAAGGTGTGGACTTGTGATGACTAATTTTATGTGTCAGTTAGACTGACCATAAGGCGCCCAAATAATTGTTCAAACATTATTGTGGGTGCTTCTGTGAAGCTATTTTTGCATGAGTTTAATATTTAAATTGATAGATTGCAGAAAGCAAATTGGATGGATAAACTTCATCCATCAGTTGAAGGACTGAATAAAATAAGACCTACAATATTCCACAAATAAGAGAGAATTACCTATCTGTCTTTGAGTTGAGGCATTATTCTCCCCCCTCCCCACTTCCCCCAAATTTTCAGACACAAACTAAAACATCAGTTCTTCCTGGGTCTCTAACCTCTTGGCCTTGGGATTGAGATTCTATCATAAGCATTTCCTGATTCTTGGACCTTTGGACTTGGGTGTAGTTACACCATCAGCAGTCCTGGTCTCTAGCTGGCTGACTATGGATCTGGGGACTTGTCAGCCTCCCTAATTACATGATTCAATTAAAAAACAAATAATAAACCTCTCTCTCTTTCTTTCTTTCTCTCTCTCTTTCTCCACATATACACACACTCTGTATATTGGTTTTATTCATTTCTCTGGAGAACCCTGCTAACATAATCTATCAAAGACATTTATTTGATGCTAAAGTAGTAAGACATGAATCAGATTCATAAATAGTAAAATAAATATTTACCAGCTGCAAGTTCCAGAAATTTAAAAAATTTAACTAACATTTCATTTTATTTCTATTTCTCTATTCAAAAGTTGCGAAAATCTAGAATGCCATCCGCAAAAACAACAACACAGCAAGAAGCTGCAACTGATCAAGTCGGTTTTCAGGGAAGAGTCACACGGTTAAATGTATACTGGCCAACTACAGCAGTTCTGTGCGAATCAGTATTTCTTTTTAAATTGACATCTCAAAAATAATATTTTAAAGAATAATTAAGTTCTCTGACCAGCCTACAAATGTAAAAATCCACAGTGTAGCTAAACTCTCTTAAAGAACTAACAGAGCTTTGTGCCTGGAAAATAATCTCCAAAACAGAGGAGGGGAGAATATGAGAAACTAAACAATGCCTACCTTTTTTCTAGGAACAGGCGATTCTGGAGTATGATTTGTAAATACATCTCCTGTTGAAATCATGTGTTGCCATCTGGGCCATTCCTCATTCCTGCTTCCACTATTGAATTATGTCTGACAAGAAAATTCAGGAAAGTTAATCAATGAAGCATTTTGAGTATCTACTAGTGGCTAAATTCTTCACTATATTTTGAGACAACAGCGAGTATGATGCTGTGCCTTTTATAAAGAAGAGAGCAAGAAAACCGAAGAAAGCAAAACAATGAAGAGTGAGTTGACTGGCAACTTTCTTTTCTTCACTATATTTGCTTTCGTGTCTCTCACTCTGAGGTCCTTGTCATGGACCTTGGGAATAACATGATTCATCCTCTTTACATGAATGTAAAAGTGCCTTGGCTTAATGACACATCAGAGGAAAGATGTTGTGATGTTTAGACAAATAAAAACTCAACCACTGATTTAATTGAGCTGAAAACAACAATAACAAAAATTACTAACCATGGGTAATGTTGTTTATAACTTAAAGAAATAAGATGTCTAGATCAAGGCAGATCAGTTTTATCACTGAACACCTTAGTATATATTATTCAACTCCTTCTGGAGTAAGATGGGTAAGAAATGCTTGGAAACTTTCTGCAGACCTTGGGTCTTCTATGGATGAAAAAGTGTGAAAAATGACTGAAAGTTACAGATGTGGTCTTACTCTTAGAAATATTCTAGCAAACTAGGGCAAAGAAAAAAGAAATGGGTTGACCTGGGAGATATGAATATGTACAAAGACCTCTGTCTTTGGAAGTGATCAAGAACAGGATGGGCAGACTCCTGTCTAAGAGGATTTGGAAGGAATTACTCCATTGATTAGGGTTGAGCTAGATGATCTTTAGCTACCTCCTGAAGCTTTAAAGTTCTGTGATTTGGGATTTTAATGAAGTGTGATCTATTTATTTACACACTGGGGAGACACTTCAATGACATGATTATTAAAACTCTCTTGCCCAATAATATCATTACACAAAAAATAAACTCAAATTTCATTTGAAAAATCTTAACACAATTTTGGTGTCCAACCAAACCTAGGATGTGCAGTGTTTCATGAATATAAATTTTTCTAAGGAATGAAAATTCTGCATGCTATTAAGACCCAGAATGTCATTCATATATAGAATTATTTTGGCCGTAGAAAAATAACATAGGGGCTTTCTAAGGCTACTGAACACTATTATTTCCACTGTATCTTCAGTTTCTTCCATTTTTATTCATTTAAGTCTGTTTCATTTGTTTGAGAAATGATCATTAGAAGAAAGTACAATGATTAAATTGTGTTAAACTCTGGCTTTTCAGTACTTAGAATCTGAGTGTATATTGTTTTGCACTCCAGGGAACTCTTTATTTTCTTCCTGTCCATTCATTTCTTCTAATAAAAGGTTAAGACTAAAATAGTTCCTCTTCAGACAATTTCAAGAGCATGTTTAATTTAGTTTTTGTTTCTAAAATTTAGTTGGTAGTCAGAACAATATGATATAAACTTTCTACATGTTCCTCTCAGTATTGGTTTCCCATATTTAAACTTCTGAATCTGAAATTCTATAAGATAACTCTTATTCTCACCATTGATATTAATACTATATTAATAAAATATCTTGTATACAGTATAAATGTCTATTGGAATCCCATAAAAGAGAGACTAGTTTTCTTTTTAGTATAGTAAGTACAGTTTTTTGAATGAGCATGCTAATCCATAGCCTCATTCATCCTTGACTAGCTACTTGTCTCTATGACACCAATGGCCTCTCAATTCCTTTCCAGATGCCTCTGTTGATATCTGCAGAGGAAGTTACCCAAACTCCACCAGGTGATACCCCACTGGTTAAAAAAAGCATCTGACCAAAGGCATTTCCTGGGTTAAACCAGGTTCAGATTCTAAGGATTCAAGCTTGGCTCCTACTATTTAATCTTCTATTCCTATATCTTCAATCAAAGTGTTTTTATTTTCTGAAATAATAATAATTTTCCTCAAGGCTCTCAAAACCCTGCGTCATCTGAAAAGATACATGAAGTCTATAAATATGAAAAACAGAATGAAACATTGATATTTTTAAGTGAAGAAAAAAAAGGTTTCTAAAATGTTTTATTGTTTTAAATAAACAGATTAAATGGCATATATTAACTCCTGGAAGTTTTGGAAGCCTTCTCACTTTACTGATAGAGAGTGGGATTTAACAACTCAGTTGCTAGTAGCTTTCCCTCCATTTAGTCTTTGTGTGAAAAACACAATAAATGTTTTCTTTAATAGTCATTCCAAATTGAGTTGAGAAATCATCTTTTGGAGATGTAAATTCCTGCTTTGGGTAGAAGACTTGACATTGTTAATCTTCATAGTTTCTTTCAACCTTGAATTCTCCTTAATCACAGTAAACATTTTTTTTTCTAGTTTGGGAAGGTGATCCATGTGACTTTTGCTTTCTAATAGAATTGTTATAAATAAGACAAAAAAAAAAAAAAACAAAATCTCAAGCCTTTCTTCACATCAGGGACCAAACATTCCCCATTCCCACACCATCTGGTAATTAGCTTGACAATTTTTCCAAAGATAGTTTAAAAATTAATGAAAAATTCTCCATATGTATATTTTCTTTATAGTAATAGGAAAAAAAAGTTCTCTAAGGAAAACTTTCCCAGGTTAATTTGCAGTTTGGGTTGCTAGTAACTGGCAGCCTGTGTGATGGCTCAATGCCTCAATGTTAAAAATGAGAATGAGGCCAAGTCTAGTGAATAGAGGTCCTCAGACAATTGCTATTTTTATTCCTTCCTCTGGTATCAAGTGTAGGAGAGGAGGGGAGACTGGAGATACAACAGAACCATTTTTTATTGCCATCTTTCACTTCAGTCTAAATGAAGGTATGTGATAAAGAGATGAAGAAATAATATTCTTTTTTCTTATTTTTCTTCAGTAAAGGAGCTTAACTCCAGTAAACATTATTAAAGTATATTTAAAGTTCGTTTAAAAGATTAAAGAAGTAATGCCTCTTAGTATAAGGAAAAGTATTTTATTATAATGTTTTCAGACATTACAATACAATGGCTGATTTATTACTCCAAATCTGTATTGGGAATATATTCATCCTAGATATATTGATTTTTTAAAAATAAATTTTGGAAGGGAAGAAGAGCCAAAGTCATGTACCAACAATTCTTCTTTGCCCTTTTCATAAACAGCACTAGGTCCATCCTGCTAACGGAGACTGTTTCAAAGCAGTAGAAATACTTTTTTTTTTTTTAATTGCAAAGGTAGGATTAGTCAACTAAAGACATTTCTTAAATAACAAAAGACAAATAATTTTTCCAAACTATATGTTTTTCTAAGTTGAAGCATGAAAGATCAAGTATTTATGGTAAAATAGTCATAGTTAAATACACTGAATTCTAGAAAAGTGTGAAACATTGAAATGGATTATTAATATTATCAGGGTCTTTGTTGGACACAGGAACTTCTGTATTTATTGTTATAAAAATTAAAAAAAATTCTTTCAGATGTTGATAGATCTTTATTTTATTCACTTATTTATATGTGGTGCTGAGAATTGAACCTAGTGCCTCACACATGCTAGGCAAGTGCTCTACCACTGAGCCACAAACCTAGTCCCTAACATAAAAATTTAAAAGGTTACATTCCTCTTTAGAGTCAGAGAAATCAATAATATTGATTTAAAATTTAAAACACCATCATATATGTTAAACATGGATAGAAAAATTACATTTGTTGCTTTTTCCATGTTTTTCGATTAAGAACTTTTTAAGGCTTTCGTAGAAATTAGAATAAATGTCATTGTAAAAATGTTACCTATAATTTTTGGCTATTTAGTTTGTACAACAATACTCAAAAGTTCTAAGTTTGTGATGTATAGCAATAATTACATGAATTTTTAGTAGTTTGTGCTACAAGGTACCTTGCATTTTAGCATGTTATTCTTTTTTTTTTAACCTTTGGTTTTTTATTTGTTTATTTTTATGTGGTGCTGAGGATTGAACCCAGGGCCTCCCACATGCTAGGTGAATAATTTACCGCTGAGCCACAACTCCAGCCCCCAGCATGTAATTCTTATAATTTTTATTTTTTTATTTTATTCATTTATTTTTTATTGATTATTTAAAGCATTACATAGCTCATGATATATCATCTTTCATACATTTGACTCAAATTGTGTTTTGAACTCCCATTTTCACCCCAAATACAGATTGCAGAATCACATCTGTTACATATTCACATTTTTACATAATGCCATATTAGTGACTGTTGTATTCTGCTACTTTTCCTATCCCCTACTATCCCCCCTCCCCTCCCCTCCCCTCCCATCTTCCCTCTCTACCTCCCCTGCTGTTGTTCAATTCTCTCCCTTTTTTTCCCTCCCCCTTGCCCCTCATAACCTCTTATAATTTTATGTATCATTGAAGGTCTCCTACTATTTCCATGTGCTTTCCCTTCTCTCTCCGTTTCTCTCCCCCCATTCGTCTTCGTTTACTGTAGTCTTTTTCTCATGCTCTTCCTTCCTGTTCTGTTCTTAGTTGTTCTCTTTATATCAAAGCAGACATTTGGCATTTGTTTTTTAGGGCTTGGCTAGCTTCACTTAGCATAATCTGCTCTAATGCCATCCATTTCCCTGCAAATTCTATGATTTTGTCATTTCTTAGTGCTGCATAATACTCCATTGTGTATAGATGCCACATTTTTTTTTTATCCATTCATCTATTGAGGGGCATCTAGATTGGATCCACAGTCTAGCTATTGTGAATTGTGCCGCTATAATCATTGATGCAGCCGTATCCCTATAGAGCGCTTTTTTAAGGTCCTCAGGGAATAGTCCGAGAAGTGCGATAGCTGGGTCAAATGGTGGATCCATTCCCAGCTTTCCCAGGAATCTCCATACTGCTTTCCAAATTGGCCTCACCATTTTGCAGCCCCACCAGCAGTGTACAAGTGTACCCTTTTCCCCACATCCCCGCCGACACTTATTGTTGTTGGACTTCATAATGGCTGCCAATCTTACTGGAGTGAGATGGTATCTTAGGGTGGTTTTGATTTGCATTTCTCTGATTGCTAGAGATGGTGAGCATTTTTTCATGTACTTGTTGATTGATTGTATGTCCTCCTCTGAGAAGTGTCTGTTCAGGTCCTTGGCCCATTTGTTAATTGGGTTATTTGTTATCTTATTGTTTAATTTTTTGAGTTCTTTGTACATTCTGGATATTAGGGCTCTATCGGAGGTGTGGGGGGTAAACATTTGTTCCCAGGATGTAGGCTCTCTATTTACCTCTTTTATTGTTTCTCTTGCTGAGAAAAAACTTTTTAGTTTAAGTAAGTCCCATTTGTTTATTCTTGTTGTTAACTCTTGGGCTATGGGTGTCCTATTAAGGAATTTGGAGCCCGACCCCACAATATAAAATTATCTGACATTAAACAAGAACTCGGCTTCAGAGCACTGCTTAAGTATAAAGGCATACCATCTGAGGAGTAGGATGAGTCTGACTGTCAGCCTTGATCCTGCTATTAGCTCCCTTGTAGTTGACCATGGAATAAAAAGATAATATGAATGTATCTTTTGCTAATGGCGTCTGGTTTTATATAGTTACTCTTGCATAAGCTATACAGGTATGGTATGAAATTCAGAGAAGTTCCTAAATCACTGTGGCTGGTTTACTGAGGTGTGATTGTGTAGCTGTTAGAACAGACCCTGCAGTGCCACTCAAATCTAAATGCCCCATAGCTGTATGCTTGGGTGATTAGTTAATCTATTGGGGCTTTAGTTTTGTTGTTTTCATCTGTATAAAGAGGGTTGTTATAGGTTAAGAAAATGTATACACACATATAAATATATATATTTTAAACATGTAAGATATGTATGTACACATTAGACATTTGCTTTTGATACATATGAATGTATATTCACTTACTTAGATATATGTATACATACATATACACACATACACACTTAAAACAGTTCTTGGCATGTGGTCAATGCTACTTAAATATTAACTATCATTACATTGCCTTATTTCTCTTTCTGATCTATTAAAGAGTAACAAAATTAAATGATTTGATGTTTCCTTCTTTTCTCTACTTTTTCCTTAAAGGTTTAAAGGGTGCAGCAAAATATCACCATTAAGAAGTTAAGTAAAAAAGAATGAGAAGCCCTAAAGCAAGGTGCTGAGTTAATAGGCTAATAACTTCCTGAATGCATACTGGCTCTTTGTAGAACCAGCATACTGTTAATGGGCTTTTGTTTTAGACATGATAGATTGATATTCCAGGGACAGAACTGATGAGAGCCCTCATTACCACTGCCTCATCATTATCTATTACTAAAACAGCAAATAAGCATAATCTCATATAAATTAAAAAAAATAGAATGTGGGCTTTGCAAGGACAGAGATTTTTGTGAGTTCACTGAAGTATCCAGAGACCATAAAATTGCCTAGAAAATAATGGAAGTTCATTGAGTATTTCTTGAATAAATTGAGCAAATGTAATCCCTGACCTTTCCTTTTAACAGGATTAATATGGAAAGCAAAACAAAATGGAATGCTTTCCTATTTCTTGACAGATTTCTATCCTTGGGAATGCTGGTAGGCAGGTAAGCAGGGCTGAAGAGCAGTATGCAAAGGGCATACGTGCAAATGTGTACAGTTAGCAAATATTTCAGATGTCATGGATTTGGTTGAGCATTACAGGAAAGGTGTGGTGTGGAGATACCACTCTTAGATTCATGTGCTCTTGTCACATTTGTATATCAAATATTTTATCTGCATAACTTTAGTGTCTATCTATGCTTACACATTTTTCTCCCCAAATTTTCAGAAATCTTTGACTTCTGACCAAGTGTCATAGAGAACTTAAGTGAAACTTTCTTAGCAGTTAGCTTTCTTTGAAGTTTCTACTCAGCTTTGACTGTTTAAAATAATCAGTTTGACACAATCCCTTTCACTAGTAGGGTTGATAACATAGCATTACTTATGTTTTAGGTCACAATCTCAGAGAGTGAATTGAAATAATAAAACACTCTTAGAACTAGATCTGACTTAGCCAGATCTAAGTACATATTCTTTTCTATTCCTATAGCAAACATTTTCAAAAACAGAAAAACATCTCTTTTTACAGCATTGGTGCGTGCATGACTACACACTGTAAGTTTTTAAAATTATCTTTGTAATGAAAGCTGGAAAAGTACTAGTCATCCTTAGCTAAGCTATACCCTATATATTTTCATTTCCTAAATATAAGATAAAACAATAAATAATCTCAAAGTGCATGATTAATTAATTAGACATGATTTCTTAAAATGATTTCCATCATCTCATTTAACTTTGAACTTTTCAGACATTAACAAATCACCAAAGAGCTATCATTGATTTATAAAGTACATTACCACATCAGGCCTAACCCAGAACTCTGGGCCCATAAGAAAAAAGAAAGGTTTACAAGTGAACTAGGACAGAAATACGCTGAAAACATCTATTTGTAATCATAGAAAACAATTAGGCCTACTGTTATTAGAGTGAACATTCAGGTTCATTTTATTTCAAGATACTGTGTTTCTATGCTTGAAGCTTGGGTAGTGTTAACTTTTACTTGGCCCTTGGACATATAGGGTAAACAATTTACATAATTGCACAGTAACAAAAATACAGCCACAGATAATACAGTATCTAATCAACATTGATACGCTTGGTAATTAAGGCTAACAAACATTGGAAAACAGTCATTTGTAGGATGTGATCAAATATCCTAACACAGTGTCACCTGTTTGAGTTACTAGAAAAGATTTCTTATTTCAAAATATATTCATAGTATTCTTTTTTTTCACATTTGTCAAATTCTTTTTATGTGTGCAAGACAGAGGCACTTTAAAGAGCTACCAACTGCAACTTCGGAAGTATCAGACTTGTAGTTTCCACCATCATTGGTAAATATGGTAAAGAGTGAAAATGAAATTGGATTAGAAAGCAAGTAAACAAACTATTAAATCAGAAAAAAATTTTAAAATTCCGTAAAAATCATTGTTCTCTGGTTTGAACTTCCATATTATAAAAGAAAAATTAACAGCTATCACCCATCTACATCCAGCCCAGTATTACAGCTTTCCGATGTTAAGGTATAATGGTTTTGCTGTTTGGGCTTGTAAAGGTTTAAAATATCAATGAGTTAAGTACTTTATTTTTGAGTTTTTCAAAGTATTGTATTTTACATAGGTTCTAAGTAGTCAGAAAAGCTAAGACGTCGAATAAAATCTATTGGAAACGTTTAGTAAAGTATATAAAAATTAAAGGACTTAAAAAAAAACCACTTCATTTTAAGTGTAAAAATAATTTGCGTCCATTTGTGGGACTCCAATGACTTTTTCTCTTCTCTTTATTTTTTTCTTATTTCCCCCCGGGGTCTTAGTTAGTTGGTACATACTGCACCCGCCACAACACGTTGGAAAGCAGGTCCTGGTACACACTAAGGAATATCCAGCCAGGTAAATACATCAGGGTGATGAGACCCATAAAATTGAGCGGGTAGTGAGAATAGTCCCAGGAACAAGCCCCACACGTGCGAAGTCCCAGACCCCAGGACAATTCCCAAGCATAGATGAAGATCACGTAGATGGGCACCCGCTTCCAGGTGCTCCAGCCGCGGCTGTAGTGGAGGTGGAAGTAGAGCTTTTCCACCACAAAACTGCAGCTGCCATACATAAAGAAGGACCACAACGACGTGTGACCATTGGTTGCTCCGTCCCCATGTCCTAGCACATTAAAGAAGAAGGTAAAGAAGATCTCATCCAAAAATCCATGCATTCCGAAGAAAAGAAAACGGAGCAGGTCTGGTAGCCCCTGGTTAGGGGCTCCTACTGCGCCCTTGGGGCCGCGGGGTCGACGCCGCCGGCCACTCGCTCCCGAAGGGGCGCGGGCTCCAGGAGGGGCAGGGAGGGCGCCCCTCCGCTGCTGTTGCTGCTGCTGCTGCTGCTGCCGCCGCTGTTGCCGGTATCTCAAGCGCAGGAAGCGCTTCAGGAACACTTGGCAGTGGTAGAGCGCCAGCACGTACTGCAGCGCCAGGTCAAGTGCCCCCGGCGCCGCCGCGCCCCCCGGCCCGCCACCCAGGCTGAGCAACAGCGCCTGGCTGGCCAGGGTCTGCAGCCCCACGTGGGCCGAGGGGTAAAGGAAGAAATTGAAGACGAAGGCGCTGGGGCAGCGCGGCTGCTGCAGGTAGATCTTCTCCAGGGCGAAGTGGGTGAGCGAGTGCAGGAGACAGCGGTAGGGCGAGGAGAAGCCTAACATCCGGAGGTCCGGGCTGCGAACGAAGCGCCATGCCGAGGACACCAGCACGTCTAGGGTGATCCCGTGCATCCCATAGAAGTAGAGGCGCATCCAGGCGGGCAGCGCGGTGCCCTCGGCCGGCGCTTCAGCAGTGGACAGCGGCTCCGGGCAGCGGGCGCCCGTCTCTCCTCCCAGCCCGCTGGGGGGCCCCGGACGCCGCACCGCGCCGCCCCTCTGTGTCGGCCCCTCGCTGTCCACGTCGCTGCCGGCCATGGGCTCGGAGGCTACTCGGGCGCCCGAACCCGCGTCGCGGCCGCCGGGTGCGCGGAGCTGCGAGTCGAGCGGCGGAGCCCCGCGTTGCCTCCCGGTCGCTGAAGGTCTCCAGGGGACGAGCGGGGAGCTCCGTCCTGGCCGCGGTCCCGTACAGCTGGGGTTTGTGCGCTTGGGGGATGCTAGGGCCGCCTGGCTCGCGGAGTCCCCTACCTTGCCCCTGCCGCGCCCTCCTCACCAGTCCCGGGCGACGTGCGGCCGGCGACGCCCGCGCTTACTCTGCGCGGCCTAACTAGAGCGGCGGCTAGGCAAGGGGAGGCGAGGCCGGGCTGCGCGGAAAAACGCAGAGGCTGGTACGAGCACCATCCCCTCCGCGGCTCAGCCCCGCCGCCTCTGCCGCAGGCTCTGGAAGCGTAATGCGAGCAGCGACGGCCCTTCCCCCGGCCTTCCCTTACCCCTCTCCGACCTCTCCCGCCTTCGCAGGCCCCCCTCCCCGCCCCGGCCTGGCGCGCCGAGTCTCGAGTCTCGCGGGGGTCTACTCCAGAAGGCCGGGTCCCACTTCTCTGTCCTTTTTCGCCCGGTCTGCACCCGGGTCCCCGGCGGTGCGGGGGTTGCTAGCTGGGCGGAGACGCAGAGTGGAGAAACACCTAACAGGTGTGACTGCGAGCTGTTGGACATTCCCTGTGTAGCGGAAACCAGGGCCAGGCCTTGGCTGGCGGAGACGAATGGCTGGGCGCCACCGGCCGGAGGCCAGGCCCAAGACCAAACTATGGTGCTGTATATTTAATGTTCTTATTCAAAGCCAGCTGTGTCCCAGTCACAGAGAGTAAACCGGGGACTCCACGCCTGCTTGCCCGAGCATAACACGGAATCTGAAATGCTGCTGCAGGGCCTGATCCACTTTTTCCGTCTCTTTCCCTGGTCCCTGTGCTTTCCTAGGGCCAGTTTACTCAGAGTCAAGGACAGAGACTCCAGAAGGGTGAGTTAGTTGGGGTGTTGGCAAAGAGGAAATGTATTGCTCTGGCTACCTTGGGGTGAGTCTCAAGTCGAGAACAGTATCTTTGCTCCGACTGGCACGCCCCAGTGCTGTTTTTTTTTTTTCTCTCTTTGTGGAACTAGGTCATCCCAGAAAGAGTGAAATAAAGGGTCTCTTTCTGTCTCTTCTTCTTCCTCTCTTCCTCCCACTCCCCTCTTTTTTCTCTTTTCTTCTTCCCTCCCCTCTCCTCCTCTCCTGTCCCCTCCCCTCCCTTCTTCTCCCCTCCCCTCCCCTCTTCTCTCTCTTAGAAGGAGAAGGTGTAGGGGGTTGAGAATGTTGATGTGTTGTTTTCTACATTTTCCCCCCAATTTTGTAAGCTTCGAATTGGAAAGAACCTTAGAAGTCTATTATACTGATTAATTCCTTTCCCTACCTTCATCTCCCTAAATTCATGTCTAGGCACAAAGTAGGTATAGCTTTAGTTTAGTTTGTAAGGAGTTCAGATCCTGTCCTCACTGGATAAAAGGTTTTATGTTTCTTTTCCCCCTTAAAAATAATCATTCTAAGGCAGATTTTTTTCACGTTTTTTTATTGGTGCATTGTAATTGTACATAATGGTGGGATTTATTGTTACATGTTCATATACACACACAATATAACAATATAATTTGGCCAATATCACTCTTTGGCATTTTCCCCTTCCTCCCTTCCTGCTTCCCCCTTTCCTCTCCTCTACTGATCTCCCTTTGGTTTTCATAACATACCCCCTCTACCTTTTTTTTTCTCCCTTTTCCTCTCTAGCTTCCACATATGAGAGAAAACTTTGACCCTTGACTTCTGAGTTTGGCTTATTTTCTCAAGTTCCAGCCACATTCCTGCAAGTGACATAATTTCATTTTTCTTTATGGCTGAATAAAACTCCATTGGGTATATGTATACCACAGACTTGTTCCATTGCTTGACTATATTGTGAATTCCACTACTATAAACATGGGTATGCATGTATCACTATATTATGCTAATTCTTTAGGATAAATACAGAAGGGTGCTCATATAGTGATTCCATGCCTGGTCTTTTGAGGAACTTCCATACTGATTTCCATAGTGGTTGTACTCACTCACAATTCCACCAACAATGTACAAGTTCTTTTTTCTCCACATCCTCCCCACCATTTCTTTTTGTTTGCAGATCATTTCTAAGACAACCGCCACCCCAGTCTCTCCTCTTAATTATTTCAACCCCTCATGCTATAATCCATGGCAGTTATTTGTGAATTAGGTATGACAGAAATTAGCTTTGGTGCAAAGAAAAATTATGATAATAATCAGCATTTGTATAAGGGCAAGATATTTGTTTTTCAGCTTTGTTAACATTGTTTATTTTGATGACTCTTTGTAACTGAAAAAAGTCAGTGGGTTGAAGTTGTCTTTGTCACCCCAGGGACAGAGGTGTCATATAGCAGGCTCATCAAGCTACTGCAAAACAAAAACAGGGCCAGTTACCCAATGCTTGAGCAACTACTATGATAATAATAATAAAATAAGATTCACTCTCTCCTTGAGAGGTGTATAATTAATTGAATTGATATGAAAATAATCTTATTATATCTGTGTAAAAATTTACTTATGATTAATGTTAATAATCAGCCAGTAGTACATATAAAATTAAGTGATTCTTTTGACTTACAATTTTATTCAATAAACTCTATCCTGGTCCAACTTTATACATTAAAAACAAATGTGCTCTTTCTCCATAGTTGCTATTCAGAAAAGGAAAAGCACTTTATTCTAAATATAGCAATATATAGTCAATATATGCTAGATTAAACTTGAATCATTTTGAAGTAGTAAATAAAACTTCACTGGCCCAAGTCTTCTGTTTATTCTAGTTTTTCTTAATACTGCAAGGAAAACTTGAAAGGTCTTATGCTATAATCACATCTAGAATTCATCCCAGGGAGTGTAGAAAAATAGTTTGGTTTAAGAAAACTTGGAGGTTCTATTTGTATATTTTTATTTTCTTACATTATATTTATTTATTTTTTCTCAAGGGCAGACCCCCAGTGAACTAATCATCTTTCACTGGGCTCATCGCTTAAAGGTTCTGTGACCTCTTACTATTCCCATAAAGGATCAAGCTTCTAGTATGAAACTTTGGAGGACAAATCACATCCAACAATAGTACACAGCAATTATGCCAACTGTGTTTCTGGATCTGTGATTTCTTTTCTTACTTTCTTTTTTTCTTTTTAATTTCACATGGTACTGGAGATCAAACTCAGAGCCACACACATGCTAGATAAGTACTCTACCACTGAACTATATCCCCAGTCCTTTTTATTTTTTATTTTGAGACAAGATCTTGCTGGGTTGCCCAGGCTGGCCTTAAACTTGAGTTCTTCTTGCCTTAGCTTTCTGAGTTGCTGGGATTATAGGTGCATGACACATGCCCAGGTTCGAATATATTTTTGAGTTGATTATTGCTACTATAAGCTGTAGAGTTTGCCATAATAGATTTATAAACCCAGGAACTTTAAAAAAAACTTGATGAACATGAGGGTGAAAGGAATGTAAATGAAGAAACAGGAAATTGCAGTAAAATAGCATCAATTTGAGACTCCTTAGGTTTGGGGACAACCATTCAAAACATACTTTAAAGCATTATTCTTCTGTGAAAGATATAGGCTTCTTCCTTGCTATCAGGGCCTAAGAAGCTGTAATTTGAATGTAGAGATGTAACAGTCCATGTGGAACCAGCACTGACTTTAGTGGACTGGCTGTTGTAGCTATAAGCTGGTACAACTCCTGGAGCCAGGTTAGTCAGTGTGAACAGGAAAAGATTTAAGAGTTGGAAAGGTATGTTCCTTTGGAGGATTGTGATAATCTTTAGTGAATTATTACCTAGTGGCTGCAAGTTCAGTGTTGTAATCTTTTATATGTATTGCATGCTTGATGCCTTTCATTACATATAGGAGGAACCAAAAAAGTACAGAGGAAACATAGCATTAAGAAGAAAGTTTAGAGCTGGCTGTGGTGGCACATACCTGTAATCCAGAGCTCTGGAAACACTGAGGCGGGAGGCTCATGAGTTCAAAGCCAGCCTCAGCATCAGTGAGGCGCTAAGCAACTCAGTGAGACCCTGTCTCTAAATTAAATAAAAAATAGGGCTGGGGATGTGGCTCAGTGATCCCTGAGTTCAATCCCTGGCCCCATGTCCCCAAGGTTTCCCCTCACCAAAAAAGGAGAAAGCTTAGGTAAGTTCAATAGGGTAAGATGTGATGAATTAAGATTGACTTGCAGCTGCCTCCTAAAGGTTTTTCCATACATAGGTAAACCATAACCTCTCAGATGTGTAGGCATATTGTAAACTACTCTTATAACAAGTAGCCGAGTCTCAGCCAATCACAAGTGCATAAGTCCCTCTTCACTTCATTTTGAATGTTTTACCCTGGATGCCGGGAACAAACCCAGTGCTTGATTAGCACCATACCACAGAGCTACACCCCTAGACTTAGGACTCATTTTGAAAAGCTCTTGAATGTTGATTTCATTATAATTTTTCTTTTATTTTCACATTCTCTTCTGTCCTCTTTCCTGGGCCCCTTACCTAGTATTTAAATCGAGGACCTACACAGGCCCCCATGTTCACAGCAGTCCTGGGCAACCTGTGGGTGCTGAGACCCAGGGGGACGAGGAGGGACTTTAGAAAGGGTAACTGTGTCTGACATCTCAGAGGCCTTCGGTAGAACAGAGTAAGCTGATAGAGTTGTTAGTTTGGTTTTGCCTTTTCAAAAGGAAACAAACAAAAGCTTAAAATGATGGCTAGCTTTGCTTTTCATTAGCAATTCAAACATAATTGTTAAAAATGGGCAAAATAGGCAAATGTAAGTGACATGGGCATTTATAGATGAACTTTTCATAGTTTCAAAAAACTTTTTTTGTGACTTGAAATCTTAAAGTGATAGATAATTAGATACCCAAGTCCTTTCTAAATAAAATACTAAAACATTGATCATTGATTGTAAATTTAAAGTTTATGTACTTTATCTTATTTTTGTATGGTATAGAGAAGCTGATTGTACCTGGATTTGTTCATAAACATGAACAATTTTGTAATTTGAGAAAACACATATCTAGAAGTTATGTTAGCCTAGAGAGTACTGGGTGCACAATTGCTAGGAATTAAAATGGTAAATACTATATGGGAACTAAAGTTAGAATTAGGAAAAACAGGGCTGGGGATATAGCCTTGGGGTAGAGTGCTTGCCTTTCATTCACAAGGTCCTGAGTTCAATCCCCAGCACCACAAAACAAAACAAAAAACAAACAACAACAACCCCCCCCCCACCACCACCACTGCAAAAGAATCTATCACTTTGGGGCAGTGGTTGTGGCTCAGTGGTAGAGTGCTTGCCTAGCATGTGTGAGGTACTGGATTCGATCCCTGGCACCACATTAAAAAAATAATTAAGAAAAACAACTGTGCCTGTAGGAAAGGAAGGCCTGTTTTATGAGGGAGGCTATGGAATATGAATGGTTTTGTTTGAGGGAAAATCTTAAAGTAAGCTGGTTGTTCCAATGTGAGAGAAAAGAAAAGAAGGGCAAATGGCTAAAGGTTATGGAACGTTGTGAGTGGTTTGTAGAGAAAGAATCCTGTGAAAGAAATTTCATGTGTGATCAAGTTGGCTCTGATTCGAAGGAAATTGTAAGTGTTTTCATAAAAATTGAGTGATGATATTAGAATTACACTGATGTAAAACTAGAGTTTGGTCCCTTTAGTGAAACAGAAGAATTTTCTTGGAGCATTGGTCAGTTTTGTGTTTTGTTTTGTTTTTACTTAGGTGGTTAGCCTAGGAAGCAAAAGATTCTATGTTCTATGAAGTGTATTTTATCTGTGTTTCATGTTTTCTTTCTTTAGTCTTTGATTGCTTAAGAAAACTTGAGTCTTAAAAAAGTTAAGGTTTTTCTATAGCTCTGTGACTTTCCTGGGTTTGCCTTTGTGATCTTTGGTTTTATTTCATAATGGTCTGTGAACCTATTTTAATTAAGTATTTTGAATCTTTTGATATGTTTTACAAACTTCCCAGAATCAAATTCTAAAATTAAGTCTTTTTGAACTTTTACTTTGGGATTTCCAGGGGGCTCCTGAAAGTCCAAAAAAGACTTTTAATTTTATTTGTTAAATTACATGAAAAGCATTATCCAATAAGAAATGATATTTAAACTTCTTTTCAAATTACGTTTGTTAATATGTGATCTAAAATTGTACGTGATTCCTAGACATCTGCTATATCTTGATATAGTATTATCAGTCATGATTCCAATTATTATACTGTTATATACGCCATGGAAATAACTATCATCATATTTCTAATCATGGCTATTCTAAGTCTTTTTCTCCACAGTTAAATTGCTTTATTCAGATGCCTTTCTGGACATTTCTTGTAAGCAACTATAATCCTGAAATTTTGTGTTAAGAAGGCTCATGAAAAGGATAAAAAGAACTCTAACAGGTTTCCCATATCTTTGAACTGGATAAGAAATTTTCAAAAAAAATGAAGAACAAGAATGAATTATATAAAGCTGAAGGAACTAATGAAGAATTATAGGTATTTAATTATTTGCAGTGCTGTGGATCAAGAACCCAGGCTTTGCACATGCTAGGGAAGTGCTCTATTTCTACTGAGCTATACCCCTGGCCCTTTTCATAGCTTTTTTATTTGAAGCATTATGGGCTACTCTAATGTTTTGTTTTCTAAATTTAAGGAAACTCTTTAAGCTAGCCATAGTTTATTAGATTGTAGACCTGTTTCTTTGTTTTTGAGTTTTTATGATACCCACACGCTGGTCTGGATCCTGAATTCTTCTAGTTTTCTCTAATACATAGTCATCTTCAACTCTCCAACTGAGAGTGAGAACTGCTCTGATCTTAAACTCCTGTAAGACAAAGCTGGACAAGCTGGTGTGAATTTCAAGGAACATGTTTCATGCCTTATTTGTAGACCACACAAGAGTTCACCGAAATGCCTAATGCCCAATGTGAAAGCTTCAAAATGGAGTTGCTTGTGTCAATTTAACAAAGAAGAAGAAAAGAAGAAGAAGAAAAAAACCCCTGGTAATTATGAAGGAAGGGTTCTCACATATGGATGTCTGAAAATAACTTTCACAAAAGACTCTTTTGCAAAAAGGCCACTGCAACCTTACACAACAGATACTTTCAAAGGCATCTACCCAGAACTATTTGTTCATCCTCAGTTTAGTGCCACCCTCGTTATTAATCCTGGTGGCCAAGGATTATTGTTTCAAAATATCTTGTGAATTCCTCTTTGTTGATGCCTTTAAAAACTTCTTCTTGTTTGAATCTCTTTGAATAAACTCATAATTTATCATGGTATGCATATTGCCATTACAATGTTATTTCATTCTTAGTATACTCAATTAATCTTTAGAGAATCTTATCTCTGACTGTTATTTAGATCAACATCAAAGACATTCAAACTATAAACCAGCATGAGATGTTGCTGACTTCATGATGTGAGCAGATTTCCACAAGACCCTGGTACCAAGACTCCCTGTCATTTTGAGACTCTTCCACCCCTTTCTTTTTAGCTTATGCCTGTCCTGTTCACTTGCACAATACTGCTGTAGTTAGAATTCAGTAGCGTCTGTGGACAACTTGCAAATTGTCACTTCCTGCTTTAATTTAGAAGACCTACTCGCTGAACTGGGAGATGACTGAGTAGTTGCTACTGTTTCTTGTTGCACAGGGATAAATGCAGTGGGCTTTGTAGAGACTCAGCTGCAAAATAACCAGCTACATGGTTGAGATGTAGACTCCTCATCTGGCTCATTCTTTGTTCTATTCAATTTTAGTTGATTTGGTTCTTGAGGATACTGGATAAGCATTCTCCAAATTTGTCATTATTTTGATCAGAGTCATAGTAGTGTCTCCTTGGTGCACTATTCTCTCAAAAAGTCTTAAATATATGCATCAACAGCCATCTGTTGAATGTCAGATATTCTTTCTTTGCCTGAAAGAAAAAAAACCTCAAAGAGATGCATGATCATGAGGACACCATAACCTATGAATAATATGTTGAGACCAGAAACCCAAATGATGGTAACTGAGAGTAATACTAATGCCTTAAGATTTGGGCAGTCTCTCACTAGCTAAGACCTTCTCCCAAAGGGAGGAAATTGTTAAACATGTTTATGGATGGCCATTGTTTTGGACTGAGCTCCTGTACTAGGCTCCAGCAGGTCAGACCAAAGCAAAATGAAGTCATTCATGCTAAGTGGCACATAATCAAACTGAAATTTTAAGGAAGAAGACAGATCCTAAAACACCACTTTTTCCACATTGCCTGAGTCAGCACCAGGAAGTCCCTTCTGTTTTAAGCCTTAAAAAATAATAAACCTGAAATAACTTGGTGTTGATATTTTTGCCACTACTGTCCTGTTCTTTTGTTGCCATCTTACAGAACCTACTGATATACTACTGCCTGTTGAGAGCTGAGACCAAATAAGTCCATTAATGATGGTGAAGGAGAGAGATACATGCTCTACAAGTTTTGGACAACCTCTCAAAATTGAAAGAAAACCCTGAAATACAAAGTTAGGCCAAAATTGTGAGGTTATCCAAAATAAGACAATTTCTGAACTGAGTTAAGTTTGGCCTAAATTTGGGTTTGTACATATTTCAAATTTAGCCTAAGGTGTCCCAGTACATAGCTAAGTGTAACCTAACATGATGTGTAAATACACTGTAACCTACTTTTGTAATGAGTAGCTGAATCTCAGCCAATAACAGGCCTGTTCAAGACATGTTCAAATAAAACAGACATGAACTATAACCAATAATGCTGTCTCTGTACCTCATTTCCATTTTCTCTATGTCACTTCCTTGTCTGTGGCTATAAATATAAGCCACCCATGTGGTAGGACAGCATTCTGAACTATTTTTGGTCTGGACTGCTTCCCAATTCTAGAATTGCAATTAAAGCCAACTAAGATCTGCAAAAACTAGATTTATTGTAATTTTGTCTTTTAACAGTTCTTGTGAACCTAAGAAGGAACTGAAGGAGTATTCAGTAACTTCCAAGACCCCTTGGAGAATGCAAGAAAGGTACCTCTGACCCCTTTGAAGTCCCTTGTTTTTCTCATGGAACTCCCAAGATTTGTAAGTTCCTCTTGGGCCCAGCTGTGCTCTTTTTGCATTGAGCTCCACAATATTACCGGCTTTTGAATTCAGGGCTAGTTTGTGGTATGGGAGAGCACTTTGGGATAATAAGAGTTAGCTTGTATTGTAATGGCACTTGGCTTTGGGTTTTTCAGTAACCGGCAGGAAACTGACAGTGGTTGAAGTGAATGGTTACTGCTATTCCACATTCTTGAATATATGTTAAAACCTTGATTTAAAACTACTGACTGACCCCCATGCACCACTGCTTCCTGTTTATGTATAAATATAAACTGCCTGGACTACTCACCCCAACCCATCCAGAAGCAACAAGTATCTCTCCTTATGGACTGCTGTCCTGTCCTAAAACATTTCCCATCTAGTGTTATCCTGCCCTACTTATATATAGCCAATGCAGATTCAGTGCGAACAGTTGGTGCTTTCCTTCCCCAAATTTTCACTATCAAAATATTCTTGGCTCCTGGGTCCACTGACATATTGCCTGTTGGTAGTTGAGGAGCTTGTCCTAGGACCTGGTCCTTCTCTGGCTAGCATCTATATCTGCACCATAAACACTTTGATTTCAGAGAACTCTGTCTTAGGAGCTTTGTTTTAACAATCCTTATGATAAGGTTTTTATATCTACTGCTAAAGTGGCTACTGCCTTATGCAATTTCTTTTATCATATCATTCAGGCCTGTTAAAAGACAAAATAACAACAAATCTAGTCTTTTAGATCATAATTGGCTTTTTTGTGATTTTAGAGTTTTGCAGTGGTCCAGACCAAACATATTTCCTTTTGCCGAAAGAAAGAGAAACACAGGTCAAGGTTAAGTCAAGACTGCCAGGATAAGTACCTTAAATAAAGTGAAGACTGTTCCCTCCCCCCCTTGTATTTTGGTGTAGGGATCTGGACACCTTTACAGATATAGATTTCCTTTATAGCTGTATTTTTATTTTTATTTATCTTTATAAAGAGTTTCAAAATAACCAGGTCAAATGCCAGGACGCTGCGCTTTGGAAGCAGTTTAATTAAACAGTGATCTTTTTAACTCCTTGTGTCTTAAACAAGATCACTGGCTTTGTGATAGAGTTTCATAAGGAACAAATCAGACAGGCATTTTTTTCCCCCTCTCAGTAATCTAAAGCAAAGTCATGAAGCGTAGACACTTGGCACTAAAGCTCATTTGTGCCACTCTTCATATTATATTGAAACCACTTTGAATATGTCATGGCTACAGATTTGATAAAAAAATGAGATCATTCTGTTTCTTCTTCTTCTAAGGGATATTTATTTAACAACCCTTAGCCCTTCTGCAGTTACTTTCTCCCTTTTGTTATCATGCATTTTATTTTAACCATCAACCTACATCATCATTTTGTAGTTTTTTCCTCTTCACAATGTTATGTATTTTATCCTATCTCTTCTTCTCCTTCTTTGTACATTAGAAAATTGCCAACGTCTTGGCTTTGGTTAGAGCTTGGTGCTGATAACGCCAAGGTCGCGGGTTCATTCCCCGTACGGGCCACCAAATGCCAATGTCTTGGCTTGGCACAAGAATCACGAGCCACCACACAGCTTTGTAGATTCAAACAGCAATTCTTTATTCCCGAACTCACACCGGCCTCCACACACGCTCTGGGGCAATCCCAGTTCTCCTCCGCCCAATTCACCTACTCCACGAGCCTTTTTTTCCAATACCCCCTTTGAATCTCACGAGAACTCAACAAGCAGCAGGAACACCCTAATCCTGGCAGCAACAATCTTCAACCTCCAACTTCCCTAAAACCCCTATTGTCTTAAACCGGGAACGCCTTAAAACCAAATTATCTTAAACCCGGATACTTCCTAAAACCTGGATCCACCCTGGTCATTGAGCAGGGTCACCTTTCTCAAACACACATGCAAGGTCACAGCAAATTTCCAAGGCAAGTCCATTTAACATGGGGTACGCTGGCAAGGAAATATCGATGCGTCATTCCTACTTGGCAATGGCCCTCAGCAGAAAATGGTTATGTTTTAGACAACTTTATGTTGCCTGGACCTGAGGTATCAACTTAAAGGAAAGATTTACTTTTGTTCACAGTTTTAGGAGTTTCCTTCCACCATCTCTTAATCGCATCGTTTTGGGCCTGTGGTGAGGCAGAACATTAAGAGGAAGTGTGTAGTGGAGCAAAGCTGCTTACCTCATGCTAGTCAGGAAGCAGACAGAAAGAGAAGAAAGTGTTGGGGTCCCAATATACCCTTCAAAGACGTACCCCAGTGGCCAGCTTTCTTCAACTCTCCCTCTAAAGTTTCTACCACCTCCCAGTAGTTTAATCAATTGGAGGCCAAGCCTTCAACAGGTCCAGACTGTAACAAGCTATTTATTTGTACGAATGTGGGTATGTGGAAGGGTTGTAGTCTGGTACCAGTGTGAGAAAGAAGAGGTTGAAGGTTAGATAACAGGAAAATAGTATGAAATATAGCATGTATTTCTGTCAACTATTAGGACATGTTACTAGATCCAGAAGTTAAGCAAAACCACACCCTCTGTTCCAGTTCTGAACACCCCTGTTCATGGCTCTCAGACTTGTAAAAGTTTGACTTGGTTTAGTACAATGACTTAACAAATAGATGTATGTGTTAATCTATTTAACTATTTATTTGTACCTGGTGAACTTCCCCCAAATTAAGGGATAGTATATTTTGACATTTTTGGTATAGAAAAAATAAAAGTCACTAAACATAATTGCTTATCTGAAGACTTTGGGAGAAAATCTATCCAATTTTCCAAGCTTCACATAGCAATGTGATGCAATGATGCGTAGATTAAGGTAGGTAAAGAATACAATTTATTATGGGCTGGAGATGTGGCTCAAGCTGTAGCGCGTTCGCCTGGCATGCGTGCGGCCAGGGTTCGATCCTCAGCACCACATACAAACAAAGATGTTGTGTCCGCCGAATACTAAAAAATAAATACTAAAAAAATTCTCTCTCTCTCTCTCTCTCTCTCTCTTTAAAAACAAACAAACAAAAAAAGGAATTTGTAATATCACAACAACTTAACTTTAAAACACCAACCAAAAAAGTGGTCCATGGAAACCGGATGTTAGCTAAGCTCTGCATGTGGCTCTAACCTTCTTAAAAAAAAAAAAAGAAAAAAAATACAATTTATGAAATGTAAATCAAGTCTCATGAGTGTCTGGATCTGTTGTAGGGGCAATTTACTATTCATTCTTTGAAGTTTCATTGGAGTAAACTATCAAAGACAGATTCAATAGGAGAAAGGGCAGACAAATTTTTATGTGCAAGGAGGCAGTCGCAGGGTATAATTACCCACCAGTTTAACATGGTTTAAAAGTGCATATAGTCCTTCTTCTATAAGAGAGAGGAAAAATGGGGAATGTAGACAGTTTTGAGGGGCTATAGACGATTATGAGGCATGAATGAATTGTCCTAAATATGGAAAAATAAGTTTGTAGAAACATTCTCTTTGGAATTTGAATAAGCCCAAGAAATAAACATCATCTTGCAATGAAAGTCCATGCAGGTGTGGCTGCATGCCTCATTCTTCCTTTCTGAGCTAGAAGATGATACTTGAGATGGAAAGCAGTGTGTTCCCTGTTGCAGTCTGGCCTTCAAGCAGATAATGAAAGTCCGGAGAGAGTCTCTTCTTTCCACTTGAGTGGACAGAAGCAATACAAACTTAGAAGGACCTTGATTCTGGGCCTGCTTTTAAGACCCTTTAATTTCCTTTCAATTAAATAATCCACATACCTAATACATCAAATATCTGTCATTCCTTCCTTTCAGCCCCAGTGCTATTTTGTCTCATACATTTATGGAGCACCCATTGCATTTTAGGCATTCTGCCATAAACTGAAATTACAAAGCTGAACACCAACAAGGTGGACCTTGTCCTCACAGAGATCACAATTTAGGCTGAGTTGTTAAGTGTTATTTTTTAATTATTAGAATCGAGATGAGAAGTTTTGATAGAGCCCAGTAGGTGTGAAGCACTGAAGGGATCAGATTTGATGCCAGAATACAAGGATTGCCAGGTCCTTTCCTCATAAACAAGAACCCAACAACCACTTTCCTAAAATGCAAAGCAGGACAGAACACTTGCTAGGTGCTTGCTCACTTTACCCTGGTCTCTTCTGCTCTAGAGGTAGGTAGTGAGCAGGTAGGAAGTCAATAAGATGAGTGGAATTTGCTTACTGCCTCAGGTGGAAATATTTTGCAATGCAAGCTCTTTCCCTTTGCACTACAGAGTGGCATGAATTTACTTCTGTTGAGTCTTCTCTGGAGGCTGACTTGGTGGTAAAATTTTCAATTAGTTACCAGGAGTAAAATTAAGATATTTTATAGTTTAATAGTTATTGCACTTAATTTTTTTCCAGTTATCATCTCATTTTATTCTTGATCTTTTGATGACAGGGCTATTTTTTGGAATTCATACCTAAAAAAAAAAAAGCAAAAATATGACTTACCAAAATTCACACATGCTGCCAGTGGCAGGGTTGTTTCTCATTTAGAATCCCAAAGCTCCTTCCTTCATACCGCACTGTCTCTCTTAGAAGATGTCTTTTGCTAAATGAAGGATTCCAAGTACCTGTATGAATGAGCTCACTGACCAGCGGTTTCTTAGTCTAATCAGCCTACTATAACAAAGTGCCATGAACTAGGTGGATTATAAACAGAAATTTATCGTGTTTTTGAAGGCTTGAAAGTCCATAGTCAAAGTTCTGGTGAACTCAAAGTGTGCAGCAAAAAAATTGTCTCCTGTTTCAGCAGTCTTCTAGCTGTGTCCTTAGAAGATGAGAAGGATGAGGGATTTTTCTGGGGTCTCTTTTGTAAGGGTGCTAATCCTAATCATGAGGGATCCACCTTCATGACCTAATCACTTCCCAGATGCCCCACCTTCCAATACTGTTACCTTGGAGGTTAGGATTCCAATGTAGGAATTTTTGTGGGGACACATTCAGACCATAGGAAGGATCTGAGAAGTTATTTTCACTAAAATTCCTGAAGGCTGGTTAAGGAAGGCTGAGTCAGTCTTGTTGGCTCTTAGCCTGGATTTCTTAGACCCGCAGGTGAGGAGGGTGCAGCTCTTATGAGTCAGTGTACTTGTTACCTTCTGTGTCAGTCAACTTCTCATTACTGTGATCATAAAACCTGACAAGAACAACTTAGAGGAGAAAAGATTTATTTTGCTTCATATTTTCAAAGGATTCAGTCCTTGGTTAGCTTTTTCCATTGCCATGGGCCTGAGGTAAGCCCGAATATCATGGAGGAAAGCTCTCAGCGCATGGCAGTGGGGAAGCAGAGTGTGAGGAGGGGTTGGGAAGAAGATAAACCCTCCAGGGCAAGCTCTGAGTGATCTACCCATTCCAACTAGGTCTCACTTCCAGTGGTCCATTCAGTCATCAGTGGATTAATTTATCAATGAAGTCAGAGCCCTCATGATTCAATCACTCTCAAAAGCCCCAATCTGGAAATGGGGGCCATTCCAGATCTAAACCATAGCACCTTCCTTTGCTAAATTTCAGGCTCTGCCTCTGGCTACCTAGTGACAAGGTATTGTTCCTTTAGCTATAGTTATTAACTGACCTGTAGGATTACATTTCTCCAGAGATTGGTCATGCTGGTGATGCATTGCTAACTTCAGTTTTGGTTATCACAAGGCTCCCTATCAATAATTTATTATATTTACATCACAAATAATTTTGACTTAATTTATAATTTTAATATAATCATGTTTAATATAATTTCATTCCATATTTATTGAACATTTCAGTGCAATGTTTTGTGCTGTGCTGGGGATATACAAAAGTGACTATGATAAAGTCTATGTTCTTCAAACTAAAGATTATTACAAAAGATAGTTTCTTACTGAAGAAATTGGAAATAAATAAAACAAGTACATATCATGATAATAACACAACTCATAGATAATCACTGTTAATATTTTAGCATATTACTTTTTGATAATATTATAGTCTGACGCAGAGGGGATTACATCATATATCCATTTTAAAATTGGTAATTTGTGCTGGTCACTGATGATTCAGGAGCATCTTTCCATTTGATCATCTGTTAAGGCATCATTGGTAAAAATTAGGAAGAATTCCTTCATATCAGTATTCTGTAATTTGCTTACCCAATCCTCAGAGAACTTTGCTGTTAATAACTTCTGTGAAAAGCATTCCTTTAAGAATCTTTCATAAGCCCTATTTTTAAAAATTCATTCCTTAAAGTTCAATTGGAAGATAAAACATATTCACATTTTAAACCTTTGTTTATTGTAGCTAAATACCCCTCCAGAAGACTTGCTGAAACCTTTGAACACCTTTTTAGAATAAATATTTCCCTCTAAGATGGGACCAGAGAATCTTGAGAGATAATTTTATAGCAGAAACTTGATACTGAGAATGTATGTTTGGGGGGTGGACAATACCATGGGTTGCACTGAGTGAACAGTAATAAAGATAATCTTTGACAAAATGAGTATGGTTAAATAAAAAATATAAATGTATTTTTTGAATGATATACTATGACTTCCATCTGCCCATGTAAAAAATTCCATTAAATATATCTCCCTCTGAAACAGATATTTCCTTTTCTTTCCTTTCTCCTCCCTTCCTTTCATTTTGTATACATTCAACAATTTCTTTACCAGTTGTAACACAGCCAGAGCATGAACTCTACTCCTCAGCATCTCACAGTCTATAAAAGGAGTTGAATAACTAAATAGTGACCACAAAACTTGAAAAATACTAATACAGATTTAAAAGCACTAAGCACTACATGTATTCGTACTCACATGAGGGACATAATTCCAGTTGGGAGAAAGAGTTTCTTTTCTCCTAATATAAGAACCTTGACTCCTTAAATCTCTTTCATAATTAGTAGCTATTATGTCATGCCTATTCTTACTCCCTAGTTTCTCTTTTTATAATCTATTTTCTTCTCTCTATTTCCAGTGCTGTAGTTCTCATTAAGACCTTTATTGCCTCAGCCAGAACAATTCCAGGAATACTCAAATTGACGTCCCCAGCACAGGTGTACTGACCCTCCTCCAGTCTGTCTTGGACATTGCTGTCAGTCTAACCTCCCTAGATTGCTACCTTGTAGATCTCATTACCCTAGTCAAAAATATTCAAAGGGTATTTGTGATTTATAACAGAATGCCCAACAGCCTTAGCTTAATTGTCAAGATCAAATAATGACATTTTTCCAACCTTATTCCTCCTATTTCCATAACTCCTTGGACCTCTCCTGGAGCTTAGGCAAATCCTATCCATTCTCTAAAACCTGTTGATATTGATTGATACACCCTCCATAAAGCTAGGCCTGACTATACTTGCCCAGTTGTCAGTGTGCCACCTTTAACAGTTTACCACATGCTACTTTTATCACTAATCTGAATTTATCAAAACACCTCATGTTTAGTTGTTTTGAAAACTCACAGGGTGAGTCCCAAGTACTGTTACTGTTGGCAGCTCTTATAGCCATTAGCAAGAAACTTGCACAAAGAGGATATCATGCAACTTCTGTGGAAGCTAATGTTGAATTAAATGAGCTGTTGTTTGAACAAATTCTTGAACTTCCTCGATGAGATTATATGTCAGTACAGTCTGGTGATATTGACATGAGCTAGCTCACTTGTATGTTTCCTGCCCTTCCACATTTTATTTTAATAATTAACCGGTGATGAAGGTATCTAACTGGGCTCCAAGCATGTTCCTCTTCAACTTCTTCATCCTTTCTTCCTCTTAGGGAGTTCTAGGGAGGGAACACCTCTTTCTTTCTCAGTACCAAGCTGCATAAATCCTTATCATGTAACCCTCTTTCCGGGAAATACTTTTGTAGAAAAATAGTGTGAGGAAGGGAAGAAAGATTGAAGGAAAAGGAAACGTGGAAACACAAAGAGCATGTATACACAGAGACTGGCCCTCTTGCCATTCCTCATGCTCACACATACAGCAGACAGAATCGCTCCAGTGCTTCTTCTAGGTAAGTGCAGACCTACCTCAGAATACTATTCAAAAAAAAAAAAAAGAATTCAACAGACACCATCAGTCAAAAGGAGTTGATGAATGAATCCTACTCAACATCCCTACTGGAGAATGTACATGGCGTATTTATTTTTGGGGGGCTAACTTGATGAATGTAAATTTTCAATTATACATATATATCTCATTATTGGAAGAACTGTTTATTTCATAAAAGTTCTTTTCCTTGCAAGCAAAACCTCATAAGAAAGTTCTTTGAGACCACAAATTTTCTTATTACATGAAATGCATTATGTGAGTTACACATTGTCATTTTTTAATATTATGTGACAACAAATCAATTCCTATTTCTGGTTAAGAGTATAGGAGCTAGAATAAACAACTGGCAAATAATTAAAGTTAGAATCTGTATACCATTCTTAAATTTTCAGCCTTAGGAATTGAGTTTCAACAAAAACATCAGCATGCCAGTTACATATTTCACAGTAGTGATCCAGGATCAGTCAATACTGTTAAGTGTAGATGCATTTTTTTTTTGCTTTTATAATGCTTTACAAAGTGCTTTTGTATTAATTATCTCATTTGTTGTAAACCTCACTTTGATATCTGTCTCCTATCTACCCATTTTTCCTCCTGGGACAATATTATTAGTATAGTATTAGTTCCTTGGTTGTCCATTCAGAGTTATTCTCTACAATGTACTTTTATATAATATTCTATATACAAGTGAAAATAGAAGCCGCTTCTACCATTTTTAGGCCAATGCTAATATGTACAATTTATTCTGCACCTTCTTTTCCACTTTTAATGTTGTATAGAAATTATTCAAGATGGATACTTAAAGGTCTCATTTTCATAATTTTCAACCAGGTAGACAGTGTGAGTGAATGATTGTTATTTTAACCAGGCCCTCAGTGATGGACACTTGTATTATTTCAAATCTCTGTCATGGTAAAAAATGCTACTCTATAAAAACTTTGAATGCAAGTCATTTCACACATGTGGGAGCATGTAAGGAGGGTGAATTTCAAAGAGTAATGATGTTAGGTGAAAGGGTTTTGTACATTTGTAATTTTGCAAGACATTGTCAAATTGTCCTCTTAAGAAGTTGCAAAAGTTTTCACTCTCACTAGCAATTATGAAATAGCCTATTGCTACACACTTTGCCAAAGACATTTTATTATATTTTTGATATTTGCCAATCTAATATGGTGAAAAAAAGTGTCTCATTGCAGTTTTAATTTTCAGTTATTGTGTTATGAATGGGGTGGGACTGTATGCCACATAGAAAATAACTATTTGTTTTCCTTCTTTTGTTAAGCCTCTGTTCATCTACCTTTCCATTGGGTTGGCAGTCTTTTTTTGATTTATAGGCAGATGTGCCTATTTATTAGACAAATTAATTATTTGTGTGAGGCAGAAGACTTCTGAATCTAAATTTCACCTTCCTGCCACTATCAAAGAAATAAACAAAACATGGTTTCTTATGATAGTGTCTCCAGAGCTTTGCATTATTTATTATTTATTTCCCCCCTAGGTTATTTATTCCCTGTAATTAGTCTGCAATGCTGATGAATTTCAATTCCCTCCTAATTTTTCTTCCTACTACAAATTTTAAGAGAATGATTCTTACCTTTGAATATTCCTTTCTACCAAAAGGTATTTCATGTTTCTGGAACTTATTATCACCATGTCTAGAAATACATGAACTTCTTCTAAATCACCTTGAGATTTTACAACAGCAGGAATATTGTTAAATCTAACCATTTTGGACCCTCAAATTTTCCTGGAAGTGTGTAATAGCAAGCTGGATTTCCTGAGCTTATTCCTATTCATGGCAGTCCAACGCCATTGTTCCTCTCTGAATTCAGCTTCTAGGTTGGTATAGACCTCCCTAACTGCTGTTCTCCTGGGCCTGTCCCAGAAAGAAAATTTCTACACCTTTCCCATGCCCTGCTGTCCACAGATGTGCTTTAGCAGATCCTGGCAAGCCAAACATAAATTCTGAAAACATAAAGAGTAGATTGTAATTGGCAAAGCCTTTGTTTTCAAGTTATTCATGTGGATTTTCAGCAAAATTCTCCTTGTCCTTGAAAAACAGAAAGAAACTCTTAATTCACTAAGTATTTAATTCTACTGAGTTATGGTGGGTGGGCACGAACCTCGGCTTAGTATAAAGGAAATTATATGAAAAATTCTTTCTCAAGCCATATTGCTGCTAAATTTGCAACCATGAATAGTATTTAGGCAAAAGATTGAGAGGAATTAAAACATGTTCCAAGATTTACAGTTTTGGGGATAATTCAAGGAGTTGGAAAACTAAGGCTATAAAGAAAAGTGTAGGGACCAGGTTTACAATTAGCTTGCAAAAAAGAGAAGTTGCTAGAGTACTTTAATAATGCATGTTCAAGGTCATGAAATAAACAAACACAGAAAAGATTGTGTCTAGGTGGTCTTTGGGGATAAGGAAAACCAAACATCTAAAAAAAATGAGGAATAATTTAGGTTAGAAACAGGAAAATGCTTTGCTTGAATATGTTCCTTGTTTAAAAATAAAACTGCAGTTTTTTCTCTTATATTAAACTTTAATAAAATGTTTTTTAAAAGAAAAGACTGATTTTCATGTGTGTAGGATTGCTTTGGAAGAGCCATCTCTGATGACCATCTGACTCAATTTCCTAAAATTTTGTTATACTGAGTTTGTCTCTACCGTCAGATTGATTTGACTAAACCCTAGCATCTTTGCTTCCCCTTTGAATGACCCTGGATCCTCATAGTCTCATTTCTTACTTTCAAAATGGGAAAATGATAGTATTCACCAATTAGTGTTAAGAGGATTAGATATCATATATATCATAGTTGTGATTTACTTTGTTTTAAAATGTTGATTGTGCAAATATTAGCAGGCTAAACAAAAGACAAATTATTTTTCTATCATGAGTGATTCTCAGTAGGAGTCTTGGGGTGGTTTGGTGTCACACAGTTCCTGGTATCTAAGCCCTATCTCATTTGGTTGCTCTACTCTGTATGTCTTACATTCCTAAGTGTGTGCCATTCTAGTCATCTAGGTGCTGTCTGAATTCTAGCCACCAGGTAGAATAAAGAAAAGGTTTTTCTTGAAGACACATTCTGCAACTTGCACTTTCATTCTTACCTATTGGTCACAACTTAGTTGCATAGTGACACCTAGCCACAAAGGAGGTTGGGGAATTTTCTTTATTCCAGGTCGATATGGATTCAGCCAGTTATCAGGGATTCTGTTCCTATAGAGGAAGGGATTAGCACAGACATCTGGTTTTATTTGTTGAAGGAGGAGATATGTAGAAAGAGCTAGCAATTCTGCCACAGTGTATAAAATGCTTAGCATGAAATCTGGCAATAAATGGAAACTCTCGTGATTGTGATCATTGCAAACTCAGAGTCATATATCCAGCAGCTCACAGCTGTTTTCCTCTGAGTGTTCCACAGGCCCTACCAATTCAACATTTCTAAAACGGAAGTCATTATATCACTATTTCCTTTCTTCCAATGTTTACCCACACAGAGGACATCTGCTTGACCTATTATGTTTTCAGTCTTGGATAATGGCCTCCTGCCCATCCACCTGGGAGTTTTCCTACTACCCTTTGCTTCACTCACAACATCTAATCAGTTTCAAGGACCTTTTCATTTTCCTTGGGGAATGCCCCTCAGATATAACCTTTGCTTTTTCCTCTTTAATCTATTACCTTAACTTTTCGACCCGGGCGGGTTACAAGGTCCTTTGAAGTCTGACTTCAGTTTATTATTCAGATCAACACATCTACTCCAGCTATTCTGTGTTCAAAATAGGAGAAGCAGGGTTGGGGTGTTCAGTGGCAGAGCACTGGCCTAGCATGCCTGAGGCTCTGTGTGCAGGCCCTGTACCACAAAAAACAAAATCAAAATCAAAACAAAACAAAAACAAAGAAAACATGGGAAGCAAATCTCCTTTATATTTTATATACATGACAAGAGTAAAAACCAAATTAGACTAAGCTTGTATATTAAAGTGCCATAAAGAATTTCTTGTTTAGTTAGACTGGTATATATTCAAAGTTCTTATAGTTATTTATTTCTCCCTTTTCCTATTCTTTTTCTCACACTTGTTATCTCTCACTATAGTATCTCTCACTATAGTTTTTAAGTATATATATATATACACACACACACACACACATATACACATATATGTAAATATTCATATATATACACATTCATTTAAAAAGAAAACATATGTATACATATATAAAGAAAACATTTAAATAAGTGGCTGCAAAAATTTTGCTAATTCCTTCCTGGGTCAGCATTGTAATGCTTTTGATCAATCTATTAAAGATTTGGAAAGATGTATTCAATCTCAAATATAGCTGATTTTTCTTATCTACTATTTTATAAGCCATCCTGAGAAACAAACATTTATATTTTGGTTGTTTTAGACAAATTTTGAAGAATGCATTTACTTACTTAATAAAAGGTTTAATTTTTATCAAAAATTGTGATGAAAACCCTAGATAAAAGATGAGTTTTATATGCTGCAATCTATGCAAAATCAGAGGGCCACCTCGGCATGTGCCCAATAAGTGTGAAAGCTGCCAAGAACATAAAAACGTACATTATTTTCATTTGAGTCATTTAAATTTCTCTCCCTCCTCTCCAAGGCTCACTGACTCACAGGAAAGTTGAAACATTTCAGAGTTACCTGCTTCTGTACCAACTCCCCCTGGTAGTTTATTAAATATTTGCAAATGATCCATAAGTGAATTAATCTCTTGCATTAAAAATTAACTTGCTTTGTTTGTTTTGTAAGCAGTTGAAGCCTAATCATTTTGTTATTGTATATTATTATTATTATTTTTGTAGTTGTGGGGCTCGAACCCTGGGGGCTCTATCACTGAGCTTATCCCCTGCCCTTTTTGTTTTTATTTAGAGATCAGGTCTCTCTAAGTTACCTAGGCTGTTCTCAAACTTTTGATTCTCCCACCTTTGTCTCCCCAGTCATTGGAATTATAGGTGTATACCACCACATCCAACTAATTGTTTTGAATTCTTGATGTCTTTCCTATCTAGTCTAATAAGTATTCAGACTTTTTTTTTTTAATTGAACCTCTACCACTGAGCTACACCTTTAGTTGCTTGACCCTTTTCCTTTGCCACTGAAGAAAAATTGATCTGGCTGTGTATGGTGCCACATACCTATAATCCCAGTGACTGGGGAGATTGAGGTAGGAGGATCCCAAATTCAAGTCAAGTCTTGGCCACTTAGTGAGACCCTGTAGAAATAAATAAATAAATAATAGGGTTGGGGATTTAAGTTAATGGAAGAGTATTTCTGGGTTCAATAAACAAAAGAAAAAAGAAAAAAAATGAATCTGTAAATGAAAACCGATTTGTAAGTAAAGTTGTGAATGAAATTTGGCTAAGTTTTAATTTTTGAAAATGTGTTTTAATTAATCCTTTTTTTTAAAAAAAATATCTATTTTTTAGTTTTAGGTGGACACAATATCTTTATTTATTTGGTGCTGAGAATTGAACCCAGTGCCTCAGGCGTGCTAGGTGAGCTCACCACCACTGAGCCATATATATATATATATATATATATATATATTTGGTTCACATTTGCTCTATTTATACTAATCTTTTGATTTTATGTTATCACATTAAGACATAAGTAAAGACATATACATATTTGTTGGCTAAAAGTTTGATTTAAAAGAAAAAAATGATATAAAGCTCTAATAATAAAAAATAGAAAAAATGATTTTTCTTATCTACTATTTTATAAGCCACTAACAGATACATATCATTTTTGCTTAAGATTAGTGGAGGAATTTAATATTTATATGAATATCTATTAAACTTTAGTATGAAATTTAAGATATTGAGAAAGAGACATTATTGAAAACATAAGTGTTTCTGATGTCTAGACCAATCTCTTCTTGTGGTATCTACTGTGTTCCAGGTGACTCTTGCTGTTGTAATCAGATGACAGTGGAACAAGCATCTTTTTTGTATGAGTTTTCTTTAGAGCATTTTTGTTCAAGTGGAATATATAGTATCTAAAGTGATATGTAGTTTTTATAGTTCTGTATAAATTACTAAAAGGGCAGAACTCTATGGAAGTTCCTTTATTTTTTAAAAAGGCATCTTTCAAAGTTATCTGGAGACCATTGGGGAAATTCCAACATGGTCAGCACATTAGACAATATCATTTAGTTACTGTTTTGTTTTCTTAGGTGTGATAAAGGCAAAGTGATTACATGGGAGAATGTTCTTAATTTTGGAGATCCATGCTTAAACTAGGTAAGAGTGGGGAGGGAGAGAGAGAAAGAAAAGGTGAGAAGAGAGCACAGATAGACAAAATGTTAACTGGCAAAGAGTATTTGGGTGCTTACTGTATTTTAAAAAAGGTTTTGTGTTATTTTAAACATACTCAAAATACTGGGAAATTTTAATGTTTGACAATTATTGTGTTTCAGATAAATAATCAAAACTTACATTATTTACTTAATTAATTTTTTTTTGTTTATACACTAGGGGAGCCATATTCTTAGACCAATGCTTGGTTCATAACAGATACATAATAAATGATAGTTCTTATTAATGCCATTGGTCAAGTATTTACTTGTCCATCCTTGTTAAGACCTTAGGTACTCAATTCCTGAGCTCAATTTTAGAGTTTCCAGATAAATAATAGGATACCTGTAGACACTATCAGTTGGTATTATTAGTCCTATTTCCTATTTTGCAGATGAGGAAATAGGGTAAAAATGGTTAGAAATTTCCCCAAAATCTTAGATGAATGAATGATAGAACAGTGATTTGAACATGCCAATCTGTCTCTCAATTCTGAACCCTTTAATTAAGTTTTGCATTTGGTTTGAAGTTCTAGTGATTTACTTTTTATGAAATTAAATGATAAAATGTTGGCTGGGGATGTGGCTCAAGCGGTAGCGCGCTCGCCTGGCATGCGTGCGGCCCGGGTTCGATCCTCAGCACCACATACCAACAAAGATGTTGTGTCCGCCAAGAACTAGAAAATAAATATTAAAAATTCTCTCTCTCTCTCTCTCTCTCTCACTCTCTCTCCTCTCTCACTCTCTCTTTAAAAAAAAAAATGATAAAATGTCAGCCACTATTGAAATTATTATCTGCTGGATTGATGAATGCCTTAAGTTATTTAGGTTTTCCTTGTTCCCCAAACAGGCATAACTCAAAAATTTATAATTCTAATCAAATTAACATTTAATGATTGCCTTTTTAAATGATGACGAAAGCTTTCCCTGATAATAAGAGAGTTTTTCATTCTCTTCAATTTTTCATTCTTTATATTTATATAACGTCGTTATGATTGTTGAGAACTCAGGTTTATCAATACAAGGAAATTTATTGTGTACATGTCATATGTCAAAATGTGACAGATTATTGACATGTACAATTACATTTAACACACATTAAAGTTTAAATGTATAAACATTGGTTGCCAGGACTAATCAACAATTGTATACAATTGGTTTTCAACGATTTTTCCCCCGGAAGATATTTGGCAGTGTCTAAAGAGAATTTTGGTATCTACAACCAAGGGCTATACTGGTGCTGTGTGAATACAGGCCACTCTAATTGCGCTGGTCATATCCTTACCAGAAAGAATTGTCTGGTATACAATATTAATGGTGCCAAGGTGAGAAAGCATGACCATTGTATTATGGATGAAGAGAGTTCAGAGAGGTTAAGTAACTGACCCAAGGTTAATAGCTAGCAAATGGCAGAATCAGTCTTTGAATGTAGGTATTGCGAGCTCAAAGAACATGGTTTTCCCATAGAGAGGCAAAGACAATTTCATTTTAGGGAAGGCAAGTTTGATGCATATGTACCAAAACCACATATTTATTTTAAAGAAGTAAAAAAATTGTCAAAGTGTTTAGCAAAAGCTTCTGATCTAGCTGAAATACCTGAAGTTAATGCCTAAGCATACTTGATATAGATAAATAAAACTGTAATGATGATAGTAAAAGTGGAACCATTTTTTCTTTCATTGTATAGCTTCACTTTTTTTTCCAAAAAATATTGTGACTGGATGTCAAAGCTTGGGGGAAAATATATAGGCAATCAAATAAAATTATTCATATTTCTAGGAAAAGAGGATCATCAAAAAATGTTCCATCATGACTTCATTAAGAATAGACTCACTGGGGCTGGGGTTGTGGCTCAGCAGCAGAGCACTCACCTAGTATGTGTAAGGCCCTGGGTTTGATCCTCAGCACCACATAAAAATAAATAAATAAAGGTATTGTGTTCAACTGCAACTAAAAAATAATATATATTTGTAAAAAGAATAGACTCACTATAATGGAACCAAACTTGATAACAAGAAGACTTGATATGTTGGTAAACTGCCTGAATGCTAAACAATATTTTAAATGAGTTAATTACAGCTTAGAAAATAAAAATGGAGTATTTGGCTTATTAAAAAATAAAACTGCCTGTTAACTGGGCTTCCTTGCATTTCATTCCCTGTTCAGTTAAATATAATGTACTAGGGGATATATTTAAAATCTTATACATATTCTCATGTAATTAGTGTACAGAGACTGAGCTTAAATATTTCAGACTTTTAATGGCAAAAATGAAATAATCCTTCCTTTGAACCATTCCCACATTATTTCTCTAGGATTTTCATAGCAGAAAGTGGCAGACTCTGGCTCTGAATGTATATGGGAATGAAGGACAAGTTAGATCTAACTCATCCAACTCTGCCACTTTGGAACTCGGGGAATCTGTAAAATTGCCAATTGCAGGGTAGATGTGGCTTTGAGGATATATTTTTTTTATTGGTTGTTCAAAACATTACAAAGCTCTTGACATATCATATTTCATACATTAGATTCAAGTGGGTTATGAACTCCCATTTTTACCCCAAATACAGATTGCAGAATCACATCGGTTACACATCCACATTTTTACATAATGCCATATTAGTAACTGTTGTATTCTGCTACCTTTCCTATCCTCTACTATCCCCCTCCCCTCCCCTCTTCTCTCTCTGCCCCATCTACTGTAATTCATTTCTCTCCTTGTTTATTTTCCCATTCCCCTCACAACCACTTATATGTAATTTTGTATAACAATGAGGGTCTCCTTCCATTTCCATGCAATTTCCCTTTTCTCTCCCTTTCCCTCCCACCTCATGTCTCTGTTTAATGTTAATCTTTTCCTCCTGCTCTTCCTCCCTGCTCTGTTCTTAGTTGCTTTCATTATATCAAAGAAGACATTTGGCATTTGTTTTTTAGGGATTGGCTAGCTTCACTTAGCATAATCTGCTCTAGTGCCATCCATTTCCCTGCAAATTCCATGATTTTGTCATTTTTTAGTGCTGTGTAATACTCCATGGTGTATAAATG
The DNA here is from genome assembly GCF_964194105.1 of Spermophilus citellus. Classification (NCBI taxonomy): domain Eukaryota; kingdom Metazoa; phylum Chordata; class Mammalia; order Rodentia; family Sciuridae; genus Spermophilus; species Spermophilus citellus. The sequence goes on along the minus strand of NC_138184.1, from coordinate 181,467,435 downwards.
CCACATTTTTTTTTATCCATTCATCTATTGAAGGGCATCTGGGTTGGTTCCACAGTCTAGTTATTGTGAATTGCTGCTATGAACATCAATGTGGCAGTATCCCTATAGTACGCTCTTTTAAGGTCTTCAGGGAATAGTCCGAGAAGGGCAATAGCTGGGTCAAATGGTGGTTCCATTCCCAGCTTTCCCAGGAATCTCCATATTGCTTTCCAAATTGGCCGCACCAATTTGCAGTCCCACCAACAATGTACAAGAGTACCCTTTTCCCCGCATCTTCGCCAGCACTTGCTGTTGTTGGACTTCATAGTGGCTGCCAATCTTACTGGAGTGAGATGGTATCTTAGGGTGGTTTTGATTTGCATTTCTCTGACTGCTAGCGATGCTGAGCATTTTTTCATGTACTTGTTGATTGATTGTATGTCCTCCTCTGAGAAGTGTCTGTTCAGGTCCTTGGCCCATTTGTTGATTGGGTTATTTGTTATCTTATTGTCTAATTTTTTTGAGTTCTTTGTATACTCTGGATATTAGGGCTCTATCTGAAGTGTGAGGAGTAAAAATTTGTTCCCATGATGTAGGCTCCCTATTTACCTCTCTTATTGTTTCTCTTGCTGAGAAAAAACTTTGAACCAAGAAGACTTACTCCTACTGAAATTTCCTTATCCATCCAGAACAGTTTATGGTAAACCTACCAAAGTGCTTATAGAACACTGGAGTACTCCCTTTCAGAACGTTTACCAAAAGTCATTATTTTTGTTTATATAATTTGTTTTCTCTAGATCATAAAATATATGAGGACAGGGTTTGTCTGCATGTGAGTGTGTGTGTGTGTGTGCGCGCGCACACGCGCATGTGTGTGTGTGTGCACATGTGTGCATGCTCGCATGTGCACAGTATTAGATATTTCCTAAATAAATTTCTGAATGTTCTGGAACTTTCTTTTTGGGAACTTCAGGTACAAGGCGTTTATGGGCTTAAAAGAGAGCTGTAGCTAGTGCAAAAGATCACGTAGATGGGGAGGAAGGAGGTATGTAATAATAAGCATACAGAGAAACTGAGGGAAAATGAGAAAGGACATGGACTAAAATCAGAAATGAGACAAGAAGTTAAAATGGACTCCCAGGAAGGGTTAGTGAATGGGACATGAGACAATAAAATGCCTTATTTGAAGATATTTTTGAACCTTTCCAAGTCCATTGCACAGATAGATGATGAACACAGATCTCAATGCTGTCCTTTTCCTCTTCTAGGTTTATGCTATTCCCATCTTCCTTCGTTGATGTTGTTGAGAAAAAGAGACTACTTTTGGCTATTGTGATTATTATTTTTCTTTGCATTTTCATTTTGAAGTGAATGCATTTTGACTGTCAGTACTTGTTCTTGGATGGATTTTGACAGCTTTTTATATTGATCATATTACAATTTAAAAAAAAAGTTTTATCCCTCAAGAAAATTTTGCTTAAGTAAGTGATAGGTTACCTGTCTGCTTGTTGGAAAATATGCTAAATTTATTTTGTTGGAACTTGATTATTTATTTATTGTGTATTATTAGAATAACCCAGAAATTTGGTGAGAAAGAGCATAAGTAACTAAAAATATGATATCCTGCATTGCAGCTCACTTGCAAAAGGAGGTCAGTGAGGATCTATGACCTTGGAATTTCTGAAAAATGAGATGAGGAGAAGTCACTGGAAGATGGATTGGAATGACTGAGTAATTGGAATATGTCCTCTTAGCCTGCTCAGCAAGCTAGAGCAGCTTGAGAAGTTTTTACTGACTCATGGTTTTCTGGGTCTGAGAGAACAAAATGTGTCTGAGCAAAAATGGCAGAAGCCAAATCCTCCTGTAGAAGAAAAGTGAGAGGATTAAACACATGGTTGTTGCTGAGTTATGAATGAGACAAGGACTTGGTGACTGGTTAATTCCCTTGGTTGCATTTTGGTGCGACAGAAGGCTTTAGGCTGCTCAGTGAGTGAAGTATTGCCATTGGCATTGGAGATATCAGAATTTGGAAAACACTGATATTGTTAAACCTTTGTTGCTCAAGAAACTAGTGACTTGTTCAAAGACATCTTAGGTACATCTTAGGTTCAAGTGTCTTCACTTCTGGTGTAGTTCACTTGCTGCCGCTGTGTGCTGACTCTATAAAATGCCAAAGAAAAGAGAGACACAGGTGGAGGTACTTGCTTGTGGCTACAAAAAAGAAACTGTCAGGGATTTTGAATACAGAAACATTGAGATTTATTACCTGGTGCACCTTGTTATTGATAGCATACAGATTTCCTAAAGTAATAAGACTAAACCTGTACTAACAGCATTAGATAGAAAGTGTAGGTGACATAATTTAGGGGCTAAAATATTTTTTAAAGTTAATGGTATAGTTAAGGAATTTAAGTAGAAAATTTACTGTTTTTTTTTTTTTTTTGTGTGTGTGTTTGTTTTACAAATCTGAACAGTAAAACAAAACCCTAACTTATAACTGCATAAAGAATAATTCCTGGAAATACTTTGAAATATCAAAGCAAGGAGGTTTACATTATTGAGAACATTCATCATCATTATCCCTAAATATACCCAGGTGTAACTTAACTGAGGCTTGGAAAAGGAAATGCATGAAATGTAAGGAATAATATAAAAGAAAAGCCAGTGTATCCGTTCTACTTTATCTTTCGCTATAGGAAAAGCAAAGGGTCTGTTTTGCATTCCTTTGAAAATTTCTTGATTATTAAAAGGCGAAAAGTAAACAAGTCTAAGATGGGAAACATGAAAAGGAGTTTATTCTTGTTTAAGTGCATATATTTGTTTTGCTGTTGTAATAAATCTAAAAAGCCTGATGATTTAAATAAAAATCGATTCTCATAAGTTCTGTAGGATAGAAGACTTGGGCTAAAATCAAGATGTCAATAGGGCTGACTTCCTTTCTAGAGTCTCTGGGGAGGACCTGTTTCCTTGCCTTTTATTAGCCATGAGAAGCTGCCACCTTTGTTGTGCATTTTCCTCCACCTTCAAAGCCTGCAATATTTCATCTGTCTGATCATGCTTCCAAAACTGAATATCCCTCTGGCTTTCGTCTGCCTTCCTCTTCCACTTTGAAGGACCTGGTGATTACAGGAGGTTCACCTGAATAATGCAGGGTGATTTCCTGGTCACAAGGCCTGCAACTTTAATCAAATCGGCACAGTCTCTTTATCATGTAAGACAACACATTTACTTGATTTCGACTTTATTAGTGGGACCATTCTTCTGCCATCACCGTTCATTTAGGTTTTTTTTAATTCAAAATATGAAACAAAAATTTTGATGCTATCTCCAGTAATGCACTGAATAAAATTAGTATATGCCTATGGTTAAAAAAGTTAAATGGCACTAAAGGGTTCATGTTCACCCTACATCCAATATCAGTCCCTAGAAGTTAGTTTTCAGTTATTCTGGTGGTTAACTCCACATCTCCAAATAAATCACACACAATGTAATTTCATGGCTTATCAAACTCTAGACAAGTTTCTAGAGACATCTTGCTAGGTGTGATGAGGATTTATCTCACACTGTTCTTACCTGTCATTACTTCTCAAGTAATTTTCTATAAAAGGGTTTATGGGAAGTCCATTTGTCAGTGTTTGCAGACTGAAAAGTTCTTTGTTATGCCTTCTCATTTGATTAAAGGTTTGGGAATGTCACCTGTGCTCATCTGCATCTTTAGTTCAACACTGGTCCACATGTATTTTGGGAAGTTTAATCTGGAGACACAGTGGAAAGTAGCTTGAAAGGAGATAAGAATAGTGTCTCTTGTAAAAATCAAATTGATAACGAATTAGAGCCTCAACCAAGAAATGAGGGAAAGAAGAGGGAATGGATCAAAGAATTGCTAATACAGTAGAAACCATGGACTGAGTGTCTTTCTGATTTTGTTGTATAAAAGAACTCAAAAGTAATTCCTGAGTCCTTTACTCAGTGTCTGAAACAATGATTTTTCTGAACAGGTCAGAAAATATAGTAAAAAGAGTAGGAAAAAAGTCTTATTTAAGAGATCATTGACTTCTAGGAACTTTGAGTCTGATATTTCTGTTGGATATCCACCTAGACGTAGTGGTGGAAAGTTGAAGATGCAGACTAGAGAATATAATATTAAAGTATTTTAGTTTTGAAGTGGAAGAGTTCTGAGGTTAAGACTGATAATATAGAAAGAAAATTAAAATCACTAGATTTCAGGAGTTTAACTGTGAATTTAGGACTTAAGGCCATTGGATAATTATTTCAACAGATATTGAAATTATACAATGTGATGATGAAATATTATAAAAGATGGTGCCAAAACCACCCAAATTAAGAATTGACCAGTGTAGTGTACCAGTGAAGTTAGATCTGGATAGCATTCCTTTGAGGAGGAAAAGTTTGTTTTCTTTTATTAGAGGAAGGTAGGGAAGAAATGACTTAAAACTCATATAAGGTACTGGGGGAATCCTGTTTCTCATTTAGTGGTAATTGTATTTTATTTTTAGAATCTGAACTTCAGGTGATTTTGCAGGAGTTATCCATCTTAGGGTCCAGTTTATCATATTGGTGAGGTGTTTATCATGTCCTAGGTTGGGTTGGTACATAGTGTCCCCCATAGACAATGATTGTTTGTGACCCAGGTTATTTCAATTAAAGTCCTTTTGCACTGTAGAACTCCTCTTTGGGAAGAGAATAAAAATGATGTGATTCTGAGTTATTGCAGCCATACTGCCCTCTGCCTAACTGCCTGGAAGACTGCAAGACAATCCTGAGAAAGATGGTTCAAGCAATGATAAGTGGAGATGATGGCTCAAAGTTGGAGGGACATTTGTTTATGTCTTTGAGAATACCTCTCCTCCTTCTTCTTTCCTGTAATATAAATACACAAGTAACCTTAATTTTTTTTCTTAATCTAGGCTCTTTGTCCTCTGTTACTACCAACCAAAGACCCCAGTGATGATGAACTAATACATTTCTTCCTCTATCCCACCTGCATGACCTTGGGTGATATGAAAGAACAAATAGCCTTAATTAGCAGTGTTATGGTTTGAATTTTAAATGTCCTCCAAAGGCCCACATGATAAAGGCTTGGTTGCTAATCTGTGGTTCTATTGGGAGGTTGTAGAACCCTATAAATTGTGGCCTAGTTGAAGGAAATTAGGTCACTGAGGACATACCCTTGAAAGGGACTATTGAGTACCAGACTCTTTTCTCTTTTCTCTTTTTTTTTTCTTTTGTTTTTTGGCTGTTGTGATATGACAGCTTCTTGTGTCCCATGTCTTCTGCCATGTTGTGCTATCTCACCACAGGTTCAGAAGCAATGTGGTCAGGTGACCATGGACTGCAACCTCAGAAACCATGAGACAGAGTAAACCTTTTTCCCTTACAGGTTGATTATCTCAGGTATTTTGTAACAGTTCTGGAAACCTGACTAACACAAGAGGATTGGGGTGAGGGAGAAAGAGTGTGGGAGGGGGCTCTTTCAGGAAAAGTTGCTTCAGCTAAGACAAGGAGCTATAGAGAGCCTATTTACAATGGAATAGAATTTTAGAGGCCATGATGGAAAGGGAGGAAGAGTGGTAAGTGTGAGGAGGGTGCCAGGAAAGGAAGCTATTTATTGAGAGGGGCTTAATATATTTAAAAGTGATTTGGAATGATTAAAGAGGTAAATAAGTAAGGTATAAAGTCACCATTGTCATTTTTGTGACCATATATGTAAAAATGTATTTCATATTTTACTTAAAATATCACTTAATGTGAAATATTAAAATAGTCAAATTTATAGCAACTGACAGTAGAGTAATATTTACCAGGAACTTGGAAGAAGGGGAAATAAAAAGTTGTTTAATGTGTGCAGTTTTACAGTATGAAAAAGTTTTTAAAATCTATTACATAATAATGTGCCTATACCTAAATGCACTATGTACTTTAAAAAGGTTATGATGGTATATTTTATGTTCGATTTTTTAACAACTATTTTTAAAGAAAGACTTAATTCAACTAACAGAATTTGCATGACACCATAAACAGTTAAAAGGTAGGAAGTATACTTAGAATTAAATAAAACAATTTTACAAAAATAGACAATGAAGCTCCATTTTTAGAGCAAGCACAGTGTTTATTACTAAATATTGAGTTGCAGGTATAGTTTCTGCCTTGGGGAGCTAAAATCTAAATTAGAGCTGGAGATAGATTGAAGGTCAGGAAATAGACTGGAAAGAAAAATATCACCATTAATAGCTAGTTGATGCCTTTGTAAAACAATATGGAACAGACTATTGGAAACAAAGATGGTAGACTCACTCTGGAATTTCAATGAAGTGGCAAGGAATGAATGGTTGAATGAATGAAAAGAAGGAAGCTCCTAGGTAGACAGTGATTACATCTTTGGAGTACTTGTCTGTAGGTTGGGGAGGCCTTCTAGGCAACTCCCAGAGGAAAGGTGGGGGAAGCATGCTGTGCTAGATGTGAAGCGGTCTGATGGCTAATTTTGCTCAGGGGAGTAAATACATATTCTTAGTTTATACTATTGAAATAAGCTGCAGAAAATTTCTAGATTATTTCACCTGCATCTCCTCTAAGAGGTCCATCTTTATGTTTTACAAATAAAATTTTATAGGATCTTGACTTGCTTTGAAATGGCTTTGATTTCTCAGTTCACAGTGGCATAGTTAAATCCCAGGTATTTGGATGCCCTTCCTGGTCTTTTGCCCAAATGTGAGTTTGGTTGACTGTGATGTTCACTTTCCCGGTTCTTCTCATCATCGTAGTCATCAATAGCAGTATTATGGTAATTATTATACAAAAATTGTCAGTGAAGGGAATGCAGGGGATGCTATTAAAGGTACAAATAAACTCAGCCAACATTAGGTAATAAGATTTAACTTCATGTAGTCTTGGATTAGAAAAAGACATAAGAAAAGGGAAATGGCACTGACCAAAATTTAAAGCACTAAGTATCACTTCAACAGTTTATCCCAGAAATTCTCACAAATATATATCCCAATTTCACCCAGTTCCAAATATTAAGATGCTCTGTATGGCATTTTGATTCATGGAAAATAGGCCATATATTACTGAGCCATCAGATTAGATGCATCGTGAGACAGGCTGAGTGATGATGCATTCTTTCTAACCTAATGTTCACTCTCTTTTTCTGAACAAGAGGTCCGCTACCTGCCTTTCTGCCCTTCTGCCCTCTCTTCTGACACCCTCTGCTCTCTTTAAGAACCCAAGTTGCACTGATGTTGGAGGAGTAAAACCATTCCAATTTCTTGTGTGGTCCCTGAATTAACCTAATAGAGTGACCATATAGTTTCTCACTTATATTGGGACATGAAATGAAATGAGAGCACTGTGATAGCTGGCAGGAACAAGGATTGTCTTGAACAAATTAGGATATATGGTCACTGTTTACATGGCAGGACAAAATTCAGTCATCTCTGAGAGCATCTTTTTTGGTCAAGCCTAGTCGCCCATAAAATTATGAGATAAAATGATGTGATGATGATCAGAATTCTCCAAGCAGGAAGATTCATATATTTAGCACTTGATCTCTGAACTGACTGCGCTTCAGGACCACCATTGTTTCATAGAGAGCTTCAATGAAATTGTAACGGAGATAACAAGTTAAAGTGTGCTGATCTTTGTTTCAGAAGAGCATTTAGGTGTTTGTTAAATATTGTTATTATACTTTTGTGCTGGAAATAGAGAAAATTATTTAGGAATATAATTTTGCATAAATAAAGAAGTAATACTTTGACTCTGGTATGGATTTGTACCAGAACACCTGGAAATTATGCCGAAGTTGATGCTTGTATTTACCAAGAAAATAAGATGATTCAAATTTCATTCGAAAATCAGATTTGGTCACAATTATCATTAGAAGAGATTTCCTAGAAATTTTCTTTTCTCCTTGAACCTATAGATAGAATAAATTAAGTTGTGTTAATAATTTCTAAATTTCAATATTATTGAATAGAAAACAAACTGTTGTTAAGCTGCTATGGTATGACCCAGTTTAACCCACCATGGAGCCAGAAAAAATACAGTTTAACCTTCAGTAATATGATATCTTCATTTAGAACCCCCTTGGTGGGAACATGGTGAAAGGAGCCTTCCCAGATTCAGAAAGAAACACCATTTACTTTTGGCTTAATTTTATTTTGTAGATGTGCCAAAAGAGTTTAAAGAAGAAAGGTTTTCATATTTAGTATAAAATTATGGTAACATCTTTATAGTAGTTTAAACCTTTTGGAATACAGCCCTGAATCAGAATTTTTTTGGAAAAGGATTCTAAGTTCTCTAAACAACGATTAGAAAACCTCCATATTAAATTCATGCCCATAACAATTATATGATTACTGATTCAACAGCACCGAGCTTGGCGACTCTTGATTAATGTGGGTGTGTTTGTGTATACATGAATATAAAATACTTTAACTGTTGTCTCTAAGAGCAACAGATAAAGACTAAACCCCAAAATGAAGGTAAGAATAGCAGATAAGTGATGAGAGACCTAATCTGCATAGGGTTCTTAGATATACTGTTAATGAACAATTTAAATCAGCAAGAAAAATTCAAATAATATTTTTTAATCTGTTAATCAGTATAAGATGTCATTTCTTTTAGAAATTAGTTCATAAAAATCAGTATATATATTTAAATAGTTGGTGTTTAAAATAGTGGGCTTTGTTATTTTTTTAAAATAAAATTCATTAACATTCTTCTTTAAGTATAACTACATGAAGTGTTTTGATCATGTAGTTTTTGTAAAAGATAATATAAAATTATACATACCACATGGTACGTGAATATAAAGTTCTATCTTGATATAATCTGCTCTCAAAACAGCTGATTTGGATTGCATTCTTGAGCTCAAGAGTCTGTCGAAAGTGTGGGAAAACTCATGTTGATGCTGGTTCCCTTGGCCCAGATTCATAGGACTGCTTTCAGCTGCTGCTTATTTGATGCGCTAATTCATGTCACTTTGTGTTGTAGGCTTCCCAAAGCGATGTTTCAACACCAAGTCTAAGTCCACTTCCCAGGGAGACTGACAGGGTTGAACAGGAGAAGGGCGGTAAGTCTGTGGAGGAAGTGTGGCTGCAAAGCATTACTCCACCACCCTCCCGCTCCCAGTGCTCAGTCTCTCTTAAAAGGGAGTTTTTAAAAACACTGATTTTGAGGGCCATGGAAAAGTACAAGACATGACTGAAATGACTCCAGCCTGAGGCCCACACTGTTAGGATTCTGTACTCCACACCGAATACGTTCCACTTGACAAACTTCTCTTCCTATTCAAATTATGAATGAATCGTTGAGTTGTTAATATAAACTTGGAGTCATTTTGCTAGTATGGAAATATGCTTTATTATATTTACATTCTCCCTTTTTGTTTGGGGGCGGGGGGACAATATGAGCAATTAGGATCAGGGTTGTGGAGAGTCTGTGGCCAGGGATTCATTTCTCTCTGTTGAAGCTGAGTGCCCTGTATTAGGAGTCCTTTCTGGCTTTATCGCTATTGAGATTTTAACAGATGTACCTGGCCAGGAGCTCATGGTTAATGAATACCATCTGTGAGTAAGATAAAACATCTTTCCTTCTTTCAGGTGTCAGATCTGGGACCTACGGGTAACATAAGCACCAGGCTTCAATCTGATATGGAGATTGTGATTGACCCACCAAAGCTCTTAGCACTTTTTGCTGGTCTTAGGACACAAACTAGATGCTGTGAACTCCCTATTTTGCCCAAGTTAAGTTTTTACCATAATTTCTCTTACATCTGTAGGACACATACAAAGAAGAGAAAAGGGGTTGATCTGTAGGGGTGAAAAAGAGGTGTAATGATACAAGACAAAATGTTTTCTCCTCTGAGCTTAAGGATAAGATGGAGCAATTTTAGAGATTGGTTGGTGGGAATATTTTTAAACATCAAAGTCATAACAGTAACTGCTTTGTAGTTCTCTCTTTTTAAAAAAAATATTTTGAGAATAAGGGAGAGGAAATTATTGCTAATAATAACCTTCTCATTTGCTTTCATTTCATTAGAATTTCTTGAATGAGGAAGAAAGGAGTATAACTACTACAGTTGGTATGCTGGGAATTCTGTACACTTTGGCCTAGCCTCACCACGTAAGTGATTAACTGTTACAGAACCCCGAGTGGGAGTCTTTCACTCCTTCCCTGTCTGGAAAAACAAAAACAAAAACAAAAACAAATCCCTGCTTATCCTTTAACATAGAGATGATGTGCCCCTTTCTTTGTAATGCCTGTACCCACTACCCACAGATTTCCTCCTTGAACCTAGCAGAACTTTGCTTTCTTCTTAGCTCTGTGTAGCATATGATGCTGCCAGTGTGATGCTTATCACATCAATTTCCAGCTAGCTATATGAAAATTTCTCCACTTTAACACTGTGATCAGTTAGGGCCAGTTCAGCTTTCTTATTTCATTATTAACTTTACATTGTGTAAATAATAATAAGACCTATTATAGGCTAAAATAATATCTGAATATTCAGGTTATAGCTGATTATTGAGTTTTCACTATAGTGGAGAGAAAAAATAACCAGAAAAATAAGATAATCATAGATTTAGAAGATTGTTATAAAGGAAATAACTAAATGACAAGAAATTAAGTACCTTAAAAACAACAACAACAACAACAACAACAACAATAACCCATGAAAACATCAAGGAGGGCCTTGAAGAAGTTCACGGTTGACCACAGACCAGGAGTTTAAGAATGAGTGGCTTCAAAATACTGGGAAGAACACTTTTGGTATACATAATAAGTATTAAGACAGGAAAACAATGTGGTCTTGTGGGGTGGAGAGAGGTACAAGTAAATGACTAATCTGGAGACACATAGCTAGCTAACATTAGATGTCACACATCTTTCTGTCATGTCTTCTAAGGTTCTATTCTTGATGTAATGTGGTCTAGCACATCGAATAGACTATAGAAGGAATTTATCATCATTAAGTCTTCCAATTATTTGATATACTCACTCCACTGGCAGTACAAAAATCAGAACTGTCACCACCTCAACATATAGAATTTTAATCAAACACACGCATATTAAATTCACTTATAAAAAAGTTTATGATATCATTTGCTTAGTATTAAAGCATTTATTTCCTGAAGAATAAGACTCTAAATGAAGTATTTGGCTTTTGAATAGTATTATTCCTGTGTACTAAGATTATTCTAATTTCCCATAGGTAACAAACTCTGAATTTTAAAATGATTAATGTATAAATTTGATATCATGCTAGATATTTTGCTTTTCTTTGCTTAACTGAACCAGAGGTGCACATCTGATCCAACTTGAGCCATTCAGATTGTTTTTTATCATGGAATTTTGGAGTCAGAAGCCCGGAAGACCAAGCCCCTCAAAATGGCAATAGGAGCTTAACCTGAAATATCCAGGAGAGTAGGGTCAGAGTCACTGCAGACCAAAGCAATAAACAAGCTGAAACTTTGGGAGTAGAAAAGAAAGTATAGAAAGCAGAAAAACTCGGTTTATAGAAAGAACAAAGAGAAGAGAACAAACAAGCAGAAAAGGAACACAGACTATGTGGCTCCTTGGAAAATAACTGGTGTCCTAGATTTTTCCATCCTTTCGTGAAAGATCACTTTTAGGTCCAGACAAGTCCTGGACTCTTTAAGCACATAGGCTCAACCTATCACAAACACACACACACTAAATTCAGTGTATTAAAGAGCACAAAGACATCTGTCATTTAGAAGCCAGTATGCCACCACTGGCACAGCGAGACCTCAAATTACTAATATCTACTTAACACTAGAAAGATTCAGTCCTAAAGGAAATGATTTCCCACATCTTTGTCTTATCTCCTTAAAACAAAAAGCACCTGGGTCCAATTAAAGTCGTCTTTCTTTGATGTCAGTGATGGGTATTACTTGAGTTCAGGACCAGTTAGGGCAAGTAGAAGCTCTTGGGTAAGAGGAAAAACAAACTGATTGCCTACTTAAATGCTTCTCTCAACTGGCATGAGTGCAATACATTCTTGCAAAATAAAATGTGATTTCTAATAGTGCAGGCTATGTATTTTCATGTTATTCTTCAATGCTCCCATTTGTGATTCCAGAGATCTTCATAAACTAGCATAGTGTTTGCAACTGTTGTGTATGTAAGAGAGGACATTTTACATAAAGCAGTTCAGATTACTTATAAATATGTATAAATGTGAGTTGTAACATGCATGATACTATTTTCTTACATAACTAAGAAGTCCTAGTTTTTATTTAAGGGAATTTAAAAATAGGTATAAAATATTACCAATAAACATTATAAAGTAAGCACATTTTACAATATATTCTGTGGAATGATAGTTTTCATATGCAATTTTAAATATGATATATAAATTTTTTGCTTCATTTCTGAGTTATTGACACTTCTGTTTCTACTGTCTCTTTAGAACAAAGTTTCTCCAGTTTGAAATATACAGATATAGTATTTAAGAATGATTGTCTAATTTACCATTACTGTTGATAAAACACAAATTAAATACATATTTTCATTATAGCCACAATTTTAGCATATTTGATAAAATTAAAACTGCAATAAATTTAAAGAATAAATATATTATTTGTGCTTATACATGCCTTTATTTCATTAGCCATCCAAACATCTGTAGCCTACCAACAGAGTACTTGGATAATTACAGTAATACTTAGATTTTTTATATGATATTTTGCCAACTTCCTGTAATAATAAACCATAGATTTACATTATTAGCAAGTTTGACAAGTAGGAGGACCAAATATTATTTAACAATTTTATAGCTTATCATTTGTAAATATTTGATCACATGGCATGTTAATCTCTATTGTACTCTTAGACATTTGTCACAGATATTAGGGGTGAACTTGCTACTCTGACCTGCTTTTACTTTGGTCTCAGATTGGTATTTAGTTGTGTTATTTCTGTGAGATTTCTATTGTTTGTTTTTTAACAATATTCCATTGTTTAACTTGGGCTAATTTAAGTAAGATTCTGGTCTTTTGTGGGGGCTAACAAATCTTACTTAAGACGATTTATGTTAGCTTTCTGTCACTATGATAAAAATAGCTGAGAAAATCAACTTAAGAGTGGGAAAAAGTTTATTTTTGGCTCACAGTTTCAGATTTCAGTTCATAATTACTTTGGGCCTGTGATGGTCCAGGACCTCTTGGTGGGAACACAGTGGAGGAGTTCTATTCACCTCATGGAATCTAGGAAGCAAAGAGAGAAAGGGGTTCAAGCCTAATATCCCCTTCAAAAACACACTTCCTAACTTCCTTCTAGTAGGCCCAGTCTCCTAAAATACCATGGTCTGTCAATCAAGCCCTTAACACAAGGCCCTGGAAGATATTTCCAAATTATAACACAATTATAGAGTTATCATCTAGCTTCCCAGGTAGATGAAAAAGAAATAGATGTCCATTTAAATTAAAAATAATATATACCACAGTTAACCAAATTTTGATTTTCTACATCCCGAGAATTTTTAGAAATTGGTACTTCTTAATATGACTAATGATCCTGCCTCTCTCCCTGCCCCCCCTCTCTTTATATATATATATATATATATATATATATATATATATATATATATATTTCTGTTTTTCTGGAGATTTAGATTGATTTTAAATAGACTATACAAATGAAAGAAGCATACACAAAAATTATTTTTCTTTGAAGAGCAAGGCTTGAATTTCTGACCTTAAACCTTGTGAATTAAATTGTCATTCTATTACAAGAAAACAGAGTCAGCTTGACACATTAAATATATTAAGGACCAAAGTGACACTAATGGTATTTAACTAGAACTCCAGACAGAAAACAATAATAGAAAAGAAATTCATATGAAATATTAATCTATTCAAAAAAGAAACCTCAATTCTTTTTTTTTTTAAATTGAAGTACTAATTCCAAAGTAAATATCCAAGAGAAGCATTTTTTTTTACTTATTTTCTAGGCTCATGTCAGATTTTGGAAATATTCTCTAATGTAGAAATGGAAGGATTTTATTGTTTGTTTGTTTGTTAATTTACTTATTTGTCATGGAGTCTCACTATTTTGCCCAGGCTGATCTTGAACTCATGCACTCAAACCATCCTTCCCCCCTAATCCTTTTGAGTAGCAGGGCCTACAGGCCTGTGACACCATACCTGCCTAAGAAATTTTAATTGAAAAGATATTTCCACAGTTCCCTAGGTACTCCCTCACCTTGTAGGTGAGAAAGAGACCTTTACTGCAAAACCAATTTGTATAGGTTCTCAGACCATGAATGGCAGCTCAAAGAACCCTTACTTTTGGATTCCAGTTCAGTGTTCTTTCTCTTAAGGAATACTCTCTGTAGTTTGTCTTTCTGTCTGTCTGTCTTTCTTTCTTTCTTATAAAATCTAAACAGGAAGTGATTAAAATCTGCAATAAAATGGATTAATGACCCATTTTATAAACCATTTTTTTGCCCTTGCTATTTATGAGGGCATGACTCTGAAGGGAGGGAACATGTAAACAAATGAATCTGACGTTCAAGTTCAATTCAAATTAAAACATGCGTGATTCTCCCTAACTCTAAGTACTTTTTTCTGATGTGACATAAACATCTAGATTCTGATTGGTCCCTGAATAGACAAAGAGTCAGTCTTGTTATGAGAAGGGCTCGAATTTTTGAAGTCAGTGAAGTTTTATGTACTTCCTAGAGAGTCACTATTGTCAATGTCTGTCTTTTTCCATCCTTCTCAGGACCATTTTCCTGAAGTGTTTCAACACTTGCTTCTCTCCAAGGGGAATCCCTGCACCTATGCTTTGAAAACTATTTACTTTTTTTTTTCAGGGACCTCATTACTTTAATACTCTCTACCTCTCTCTCTTTAAAAGGTCCCAAAGACATTTAAAGATATTTACACTTCTCTTATCATTAAAGGCAAGCAAGCAATTCTCTTTCATTCATCCTCATTCTCACCCTCTCCTCAGGGTCAAGTTCTTTAAAGATGTCTGCAGTTGTTGTCTCCACTTGTTCTTTTCTTGTTCATTCCTTAATGCATTGCATCTTGACTTGATCCTCCCTCTCTCACCTTGCCCTGATTCCTTTCCCAAATTCTTTCATAGAAACTAATGCCTACAAAGTTATTACCACTGGCTGCTTTCATTCAAAGTCTAAAGAATATATATATATTTTTAAAAATTAGTTGTAGATGGAAACAATACCTTTATTTATTTTTATGTGGTGCTGAGGATTGAACCCAGTTCCTCACACATGCTAGGCAAGTGCTCTACCACTGAGCCATAACCCCAGCCCCTAAAAAATATTTTTCAGTCCTCCTATTTTTGATCTCTTCAACATCTGGAAATGTCACATCTGGAAAAAATACTCATCATTTATTCCAGCCTCCTCAAATGACAGATGGGAAAACTGGAGGCCAGATAGTCAAGGCATTCTTTTTCTTAATCAATCTTGACAGTGTTTGTATAATCCATGAGGAAAAAATGTCATTTTGGTAAAAGATTCTCTACTGTTCATCTGACTATTTTTCTACCCCAGTAAACATGACAATACATGGTACTGAAAGTGAAATGTTTTCAGGAAGAACATGACTTATGCTTTGCATGTCTACTGAGTCTCATTCATGAACTTCATGGTGGATATATATATATATATATATATATATATATATATATATATATATATTTTTTAAAGCATGTCAGTAATTCTAGAATTTTAAAATGACTTATTTATGGACAAAAGATGTTAAAAAGCCAAGAAAGTTTAGGGAGGAGTAACATCCTTTTCTTAATATGAGTGTCCTTGTTAAGTGGGCAGTGCTGATACATCTCCACAAGTGAAGTTTTCTTGCACAATAAAGAAGTAAAACATGCCTCTTGCTGCAGCTGTGATCTATCAGCCAGCCAGAAAGATTTCTACAAGAAGAGGAAGAAGCTGTCTTCTCTGCTTCCTTCCTCCAAGAATAAAGATGTTATCTTTAACCTTTGGCTCTGGCCAGCCTGGAGCTCTTCCTGTTAAAACTCAAGTATCTTAAAGTTTCACACCCATCTGGTGTTTCTCAGTTTTGGGAATTAGGTCAGTATTTAAATATAGAGCAACCCATGAGTTAAGAAATTGAGAATTCTTGGAGCCATGTCAAGCTTCATCTCCAAGAAGTGTTCTTGCTTGCTTTTGCTAATAATATTTTATTGATATTATTTGAAAATTTCCCAGTGCTTACATACACAGCTTGTATCACATATCAAATGTCTGCTCATCCATGAATTATTTTCTAGTTTTCTTCAAGTTTATTTATTCATTTTTTTGATTACTCAGGTTGTTATTTCCATGAAAAATTGGGAGTCTTTCAACTAGACTAATTGAAATGAATAATTTCTTTACATTTCTGAAGTCTTAATCTTCACAATTGGAATTCTGTTCTATGCCTCAGAGAACTATGTTGAGAATTGCATGTGTCCAGTCATGGCAGACATTGAACACATGCTGATTCCTTTTCCCATCTCCCTCATGTTCTCTCTTTCCTCCACTTCTCTCTTCCAGCACCTATGGCTGAGTCAACTGTGGTAGATATTTCTTTTTAAATGCTCATTAAGTGAAGGTATTACCATAGCAGATTAAAGTAGATACTTGTTTTGCATGGTGACATTGAAAACTGTGTATGTTACTTGGAATGAGTTGTTTTTTTCATGGTTCAGCTGACAAGGTATATTATGCAAGCTTTTCAGATAATACAATGAATTATTAATCCAAATTAGAGAGTGGTAGGCTAGAGCCCTGGATTCATGCCCAGAGAACGGCTCTGCCACATTATAGACATATGGTCGTCTGGCTGGGATGGTTTTTTGTACACATGCCAAAGGAAACTTTATAATGTATGTTGAAATTCTGTCCTTTCTTTGTTTCTTCATTATTGGGTAACTTTGTTGCTCTTTTTCTTTCTTTTCTTTTTTTAAATGGATTTTATTCTATCTTATGCCCAAAAGTTACTCCTGGGAAAATGACTGCAAGATAATAGAGCTAGTTTTGTTTGCTGCTTTAAATAATAAAGCTAAAAATTTAAAGTAACTGTACATGAATGGAACTTTAAAAACTATTTACTGAAAGCCTAATTTTATCTTCTCTTCTTTATAGGTTATTAAATACACACTAAGGCAGACCCTGTGTGATATGAATTGTATGCTGTCTCAAGGGTTCAGAAGACTACCTCTTCTCCCATACAACAAATACCTGCCAGTTAACCGTCAGAGTGCTGTCCTCTGCATATATCTGGTTTGAAACTCCTGGTTCTGAAGTTCTCCATAGATGGGATCAATGATTAGATATTTGTGTTTTTACTGCTACGTTATGGCTGTACATATAATTTCAGGGTCAATGATTAGAAAGCTGTTTTGATCTTCTCAAAAATGCTCAGGTAATCATGTTTGAATTTAAAAACCAATGTCACTTTTTCAAAAAATATTTTCTATATTTTCTATATAAAGTAGGTAACAGGATCTAAGTTATAAGAGTATACATTCTGACCATTCAAGTTAATTGAGGTATATTCAGACCAAATGAAAAAATAAAAGGAACCAATGAACAGTTTTTGTTATAAGTCACTTTAAACTTCATGCTGGTTGCTTTCCATGGGGCTCAATAACAGACTGAGGCTTACCCTAGGAAGGCCATGGTAAAACCACACACCTGTAGGGAAAATTGTTTAGATACCCTTCCTGAGTACATTGGCAAGGTTAATGGATCAGACTAGTGAGCTGTGACTGGACTAGTTGAGAATCTGATAAAATACTGGTGAACTTTGGTGCAGAAGCAGTGAACTGGGTCTTAGCGGAGATGGACGTAGGTGGTAAGGGCCTGGGAAAGACACTTGGAAGAAAAAAGAGACAAAAAAAAAAAAAAAAGGGCTTTATTCAGGCACAGTTACATCAAGAGCCTGGCCTGCATTGGAGGAGCTTCTGCTACTGGATATCGACAGATGGTGGGATACTGGCATGGCAGGAAGGAAACATATCTGGGAAGTACGAATCATGGTTTGATGTGGGCTCTGCATTGATCAGGTATATGGTTTTGTACAGTACCTATTTGAGATAAAGCTTCCATTTCTTCAGTTGGAGAATGATTGAGTCAGACCATTTAAACCATCTGTTGTCCTGGTAATGCTCCATGACTCTAAGATGATCTGATCCTTGTACTGTATTCTGTATGTAATGAGAGCATTTCTTACAGCTGTCAATAAAGCTGAGGAAATACTCTGTTGTC
Organism: Spermophilus citellus; assembly: GCF_964194105.1. Taxonomy (NCBI): domain Eukaryota; kingdom Metazoa; phylum Chordata; class Mammalia; order Rodentia; family Sciuridae; genus Spermophilus; species Spermophilus citellus. The sequence continues at coordinate 181,449,170 of NC_138184.1, read as the reverse complement.
TGCTGAAGATCCTAGTGCCCATTTGCCTTGCATCTCTACTTTTTCATTGATGAAAAGTGATGAGAGCATAAAACATAATTTATAATTATTTTCAGAAACATACTATAAAGCTTTAAAACTTACATGGTTGACAATTGGAAAAGGCTTAGCCAGAACACTATTAATAATTCTGAATTGTACGTGATCTCAATTGTACATGATTCTTAAAACAAAAATGTTGTTAACTAAATCTTACTGTATATTATTATATATTTTAAGAACCTTATAATTCTTGTTTTCACCCAAAGTGCAGATAGAAAACCAATGGAACAATGTGATACCAGGAATTTCAACATAATCTTGTTTCCCTATGATTTGATTATTAAATTGGTTGCCTTTTCTGTTTATTTGGCTTTATTAAAGAAATATTACTCATATTAAGAAATCATATACGAGTTTCTGACCGCTCATATGACGAATTCTGCTTCCTCACATGTTGAAGCATAACATTAGAGAAACACGCTGAGGCAAGCATTCAAAGCAGGGTTTGTTTAAAAAGGGGGTAACATAGACTTCTCTGGGAGGGAGAAGGGAGCCATAACTGGTATTCTGGTATCCCAAGAAGTGAGGTGTTCTGCCTTTTTTATATGTCCTAGGCTTCCTTTGTTTTCCTGCTCTCTTCCCCTTATCTTTCTCCTTCCAGGAGATGCTCAGTGGGATGGCCAAAAGGTGGGAAACAGGTGGGCTGAAGGGGCCCTGGAGGAGTGATTCAGGCAGGAAGCGGGTGTAATTTTCAACTCCTTGAAGGGGGGGGAAATTCCTTAGCAACAGCTTGGAGCAGGGGCAGGTTCTCTTGATAAGGGTGGAGGAAGAGCTCTAAAGGAATTAACATTTCAATTCCTTCATTCTCTGGATCCCACCCTTGCCTATCTGCCTGTCTAATTCTGGCTTCAATATGGCATGATCATGCATTAAAAATTAGCCCTGTATTCAATAAGAATGCAGAGAACACATTACCTTAATAAAAAAAAAAATGCATCATTTAAGGATGCAATGGAATCAAAGGAGTTCTGAAATACACATAGAAACCTATGTGAAGTGAGCATATGGAGGATGGTAGAGGAACAAGCTATAGTTCTTTAGACTGGAAGAAACACCAGCAGCTGGTAATGCGGCTGGCACAGATGGAAAGAAATGACATCTTTTTTAATAGATAAAAATATTCAAAAGCATAGATAATTCCAATAGATAAAGCAAATTTATAGAGCATCATCTCAACCTGGCTAGAAATTTTACAGAGCATTGAGAGAGAAAATGAAAGAGGCATTGGTTGTAAAGAGATCTGTGTAATAAGAATCGTAATGCATTCTGCTATCATATATTAATAAATAAAATAAAATAAAGTGCAGCCTGTCTAAACTATTAAAAAAAAGAAAGAAAAAAAGAGTTACAGAACCCATTTAGTTAAATGTCCAGGCCCCATAGAAGCTATTTCCTCTGACCACACTCTTGAGCATGAGTATATATGAAGATTTTAACTGAAGTTGAGCTCTGCCAGGGGATCATGAGTGAGAGTAGGTCACAGTTCTCTGGAGTTCAGTCCTCTTAAGACTCTCTGTGGAATCAAGGAAAAAGAAATGTTGAGTGACCTGAAATTCAATGAGACAATGTGACAGTCTCAGTGAAAAAGTTCAACTAGTTCACAGTGGAAAAAAAAAACAGAAATGGGGTTTTCTACTGAAACAAGTAACATTTGTAACCACAAAATATATATTTTTAAAAAAGTAAAAGTGATTTTAAAAAGTAAACATGATTCTAGGCAAACAAGATGCAGCCACAAAAATCATGGAGATTATTTTCCTGCTCAAGGTCTAGAAGCTACATTAGAGCTGAGAAGGTAATAGTGTGTGGGGGGAGCAGGGTGCTGAGACCTTTCCCGTATTAGGATTTTGTAATCTGGAAGGCATGTGGATAAGGAGAGGGAGCCAGTCAGCTCAGGTGACATTTGTTTTTAAGGAACAGAAATAATGAGAAATGTCAGTAAAATAGTAACTCTGCATTAAAGGCAACAGGAAATTGCTTATTCTGAGCCAAATGTGAGTGACTATGACCCAGGAACACCTTCAAGTTACCTTGAGTGGTATTTTTATGATTTAGATGTAAGGTATCTCCCAAAAGCTATAAGGTATCTCCCAAAAGACAATGCAAGAAAGCTTAGAGGTGAAGTGATTGGGTTTTGACAGCCTTAACCTAGTCAGCATATTAATCCTCTGCTAGGGATTAATTGATGGTAACTGTAGGCAGGTAGGGTGTGGGTGGAGGAGGTGGGTCATTGGAGGTAAGCTTAAGAGGTAAATATTTTGTCCTTAGTAAGACAGTAGACTCCTCTGCTTCCTACTTGCAATATCCTGCTTTTCTTATCCACACCCTTCTACCATGATGCTCTGCAACATGGTAGAACATGCAACAGAGCTGGCCGTCTACAGACTGAGACCTCTGAAATGGTAAACCCTAAATAGGCTTTTCCTCCTCTAACTTGTTCTTGTCAGGTCTTTTGGTCACAGCAGCGAAAAAAACTAAACAGGCATGTTCCACATTGAAAGAGGTTACACAAACTTTTATAGCCAAAAAACAAAGAAAGCCATAAATCAACATATTTAACAAATGCGTTTGTGGGACATAACATAGGTGGGCCATAGCACAGTGGTGTCAGATGTTATCTTGTAGCATTGTCTACTTTCCGGTTGGTTGAGGTGATGGGTCTGTTAGCTTAATAGTACATTCAGAAAGCTTTACCTATTAGCCAAGAGAATATGAGGTCAGATGAAAGGTTAAATCTACATGGCCTCTTTTTTTAAGGCCGTAAAATGCCCAAGATAAATTTTGCCTGTTGACCTGTAGCATTTCATCTCTCCACATTCAGTATGTTTTAATCAGCCAAGGTCATACAGTTTGCAGGATCTTTAATATCTTTTTCCTGTTCTCTTCAGAGAACTTTAGCTTCACACTAGGAACCATGATTTTGAGCCACTTTTACTCTAGACTTCTCCCAGATCAGATAGCAAAATTTTACATGTCTGGCTAAGGCAGTACCAAAGTGCTTGGGAATTACTGATTAGAGATTTAAAGAAAATCTAAGATTTCTGACAAGATATCAAATGTAGTGAAGTTACGTGCAAGATGAGCATTAAAATAATCTTTTGGAGTAACTTTAATGTTAGCTCAAGTACATGGAGGAACTGTGATTGAAACCAGTTGGTTTGGCTCCAAAGGCCAGTCATTCCACTGTCTATCTTCCACTGATTGCTATGTTCAAAATTCCCCAAATTCATGTTTTAGAACTTAATCATCATTGTGATAGAACTAAGAGGTGGAGCCCTTTGGGGAGTGTATGATGGTACCTTATGAAAGGGCTGGAAGGAACTGTCTTAGGCCCTGTTTTGCTCCTGTGCCTTCTGCCACAAGAGGGCATGATAGTTTCTCCCTCTGTAGAATGGAACACAAGGACTTTCACCAGATACCAAACCTCATGATAGCTTCATCTGAAGACTTATCTCCAGAACTGTGAGAAATAATTTTTTATTCTTTATAAATTAGAGTCTCAGGTATTTTGTTGTAGCAGCCCAAGTGCACTAAGACAGTAATTATTCCTTAAATATAAACACCATTCAGATGTCTGTCCTGGGACCTCGTTTCTCTTTGATCATCATACTCTTTCGGGACAGTCCCATGCAGCCCAGCACTTCAGTGACTACATGTGTCTGTCACATGTGACAGACACAGCTTTTATCCATGCTTGGTAGACATAAAAAAAACTCAACGGTAATTTTACAGTAATTTTCACACCACATCAATTTCTTATATACATTTAATATCACATCCCAGGTATTGACCTTACTCCCAATTATCTTCTTCTTATGAGATTCAAAAATGATTGACTTATACCCAGTATGTTCACATTTTATCCCTAAAATTATCTCACCCTCAGTCACTGACAGCATAAATTAATATATAAAGTATATTAAGAATTTAGTGGGCTGGGGATGTGGCTCAAGCGGTAGCGCGCTCGCCTGGCATGCGTGCGGCCTGGGTTCGATCCTCAGCACCACATACCAACAAAGATGTTGTGTCCCCCGAGAACTAAAAAATAAATATTAAAAATTCTCTCTCTCTCTCTCTCTCTCTCTCTCTCTCTCTCTCTCTCTCTCTCTCCCCTCTCTCACTCTCTCTTTAAAAAAAAAAAAAAAAAAGAATTTAGTGAAAACTAAAATCCCACTGCATCTGGACCAGTCCACACAATAATACTTACATACTATTCTGCCTACCACACCCTATATAAGCATCACAACCCACATGTTAATGTAGCTTAAATTTAAAGCAAAGCACTGAAAATGCTTTTAAATCTGTGTCTGTCAGATGTCTTTTCACTAAATTTTGGGCTTACATATAGCCAGCTACATACTTCACAGCTTCTCATGGATGTCTTCAAAACAACCCCAACTTCATGTATAATAATGAAAACTCAGCATGTAACCCTTTCCAAACCCTTCACTGTATTTACAGCTCTTTCTTCGCTGCTCTGTGAGAACCCGGCTTATTAGTATTTCATTTTTCCTCCTTGTCCAGTATCTGCTCTTCAGTGTATGTTTCTGATTCTCATTCTTTTAATTTTTGCAGTTTCTAATGTTTGTATCTTTTGGAAACTACTTTATTATGGAAAGAATCTAAATAAATTAGCCAAAAAAATAAAGGTTAAGAGCTGAGTACAGTGGCAAGGAGGGTGTGTCCTCATAAATTGCCACTATCTCCCAGTAGGTGGCGCTCACACTGCACTTTTGCCTCTAGGTTTTTTTTTTATGCTGAGAAATATTTCACACAACTTTCTCTATACAGATGATAAATTTAAGGTAATATGCTATTTTGTGTTTTGTGATCTTTCAAATAGCTCTCTAGGCTACTAATACTATACCTAATGATTTGTGTTCTTATTGTATAAAGGAAGTTAGAGTTTGGGGCAAAGTTGATAGAAAGAACACAATTTATTATGGGGAGAATGTGTAATATGGGGTGAGAGGAAGCAAAGCCCTGGATACCAAAGATCTCAAACAAATAGAATTTAATAAATTTGTATCATCCTGTGGGAAACCAGCAACCTGGAAAGCAGAAAGGAAAACCCAGATATGGACAGAGTGAGCTAACTAAACCCATATCAAGTGTTATCTGGAAAATAAAGGGGGAGGACCATACATTAAAATCAGATACATAAGGTAGCCTTGGCATCCATTCATAAGATGTGTGATCTTGGGAAAGTGTTTTCTTTCTGGGATTTATATTTCTTTTCTCCAGAATGATAACATTGAGCTAAGTGATCTTGAAAATTCCACAATTGCTAAACAGAAATCTTGAGTAAAAGGGACAAAGTAATTCCATGCTCAGCAGGTAAAATATACAGGCCAACAGCTTCCATGGTTTAGGATATATTAACTAACAGATCCTTGTGCAGAATTTCTTTCTGATGGGTGTTAACTGTAGGCCACTGTTATGAATCCTGGCTGTATCTAAGGTTTAATTGGGGAGGCATAGCAATGACAGCCCCACTCAGACCAGCTATGGGAGTCTCGGGACGTGGGGCCCAGGTATCTTTGTCAAAAAAGGATCTTGGCAGCTTGAATATACACATGAGATTAAGAACCACAGATGCAGATCATTAGAAAGACTGATGATGCTAAAACCTTTAGTGAGAATAAACAATGTTCTTAGTAGTCATGAAAGGCTTATGCATATGTCTGGAAAGGAAAAATATGCACAGGACAAATGAAAGAGTGAAAAAGAGAGCAGACGATACAGAGAACAAGTCTGGGGGTGAAATATAAAAGCACACAGTACGGATACTGCCAAATGTAAGTTTTCACCACTTTTGGAAAAACTTTGAAAAATGAAGACATTGCTCCGTTAAGAAAGAAAAGAAAAAGGAAAGAAGAAAGAAAGAAAAAGGAAATTATTTTGTTTCACCTTACATTTCATCCTTCAATTCCATTGTCTACACGAGGGAAATGTTAAGTGTAAGAAATAACATAATTTTGTTTTTATAACTTTAATTGTCTTATGCGGAATCCCCCCTTTCCCTTTCCAGTTCGAAAAGGCTCCATTTCTTAAACTCTTTTATTATTATTTTTTTATTAGAGCACTATATCTTTACATGGTTATCTGGGTTACTTTTGACATATTATACATAATATAAGGAATTTTATTTCAATCCCCATTTCCTCTCCCCTTATCTCCCCTCTTTTTTCCCCTTTCTCTTTTCTCTGCTCTACTGATCTTCCTTTCATGCCTTTATTCATTTGTTGTTGATTGGTAATTTCTATGGACAGGTGAAGAAGATATTTCTTTGATACATTTATATATGAATGTAACATGACTTTGTTAAGATTTTTTCCACATTTCTTTCCTTCCTCATTCCCTTCCATTACTCTTACTTCTACTCCACTGCTCTTCCTTATATCTTTGTGATAGCTAACACCCTCCTGCACCGAGAAGGCTCCACTTAAGACATCTCTGTGCAGACAGAGTGCTGTGACATCTGCCAGTCTCTTTTTTATTGAATTCTTTGTTAACTTAGGTTGCAGATTTATGGTTCTCAACTTGTTTTCAGTGTCTCAAATAATCTGATAGTGTGTTAATCAATTCTTTGTTACTGTAACAAAATGACTGAGATAATCAATAAGAGAGGTTTATTTTGGCTCACAGTTTTGGAGATTTCAGTCCATGATCAATTGGCCCTGTTGCTTTGGGCCTATGACAGCACACCAAGGTGGGAACATGTAGAGCAAAACCATTCACCCAATAGCTAGAAGCCAAGAGAGGAGGGAAAGGTGTTGGGGTCCCTTCAAAGGGTACTTTCCCAGTACCTGAAGTCCTCCCACTAAGACCGCACGGCTCCAAGAATACATCACCTCCCAATAATGCCCAGCTGTGGACCAGCCTTTACCACTCAAGCCTTTGGTATATATTGAAGATCCAAACTGTAGCAGACAGTATTGTATTAATCTTAATTTCCTGATTGTGATAATAAATGTATTATGGTTATATAAGATGCAAAACCCTGAAGAATTGGGTGAAAGGTATATGTAACACACTGTCATTTTTGCAACATTTTTATAAGCATAAAATTATTCCAAATTGAAAAAGCTAGGAGATAAAAATTATAGAATATCAATGAAAATACATTTGCAAGAGACTTGAAAAATATCTAATATATTGCTTTTGTGTTATTTTATAAACTGCTAAAATTTGAGTTCAATTTTATAATAGTCTCTTAATGTAAAAGATATGGAATGTATAATACAGCATGTTAAGCACTTATCTACAAAAATTAACTTTTGAAACATGCTTTTGGTTAACTAAGCTAACAAGTTGAGGATAAAGAATATAAAAAGTTCAAAAAGAAAACTGGGGAGCTTAGTATATTGTGAAAAAAAAAGCTTTTGTCTTCTAAAAGTGTTCATGTAAAAATCAATGAATTGTGTGGCTATGAATAAATGTTTTAAAAGCAAAGATTTTCTTTTAGACAGATAATAAATATTTTATAAAACATTTAAATGTCAATTCAAATACAACCAGGCTGTTTTCAGTTGAACATAGTTGTCCAAATTGTCCTAATTAAAAAAAAAAATAGCAGTTAAAACAAGCCAATTTTGCTCTGGTAAGTATTATTTTCAGCCAGAGACATAGTTGAAGTTGTTGATTTTAACAGTGGTTTGAAAATTCTTGCAATTATTTGGTCACTGTAAAGCACTTATAAAAATAAAAGTAGGCACGTTTCCTGAGAAAACACCTTTGAAAAATCTATGAAACAAGATATTTTAATTTTCATCTGAGTTAATATTTGGATGCCATAATACACAATTGTCTGAGATTTTTAAAAATTTTTATTATCAGGTATAAAGTTGTTTTGAAAGGCTTTACCTATAGATAAAATTTGTTGGCTTTCTCTTGACTTCTTTTCTGCAACATAGATTCATTTGTACACATTGTATACTGTAACTAGCATCTAATACTTAGCTTTCTATTCTTTCTGCTTTTTCTTTTAATTTTGGAAACCTATAATTAAAGGTCAACATTGGAAATTTATCAAATAGTTCTATTTATTTCATATGCATGCTTAAATAGGCCTCTTTGTACATGCAGAAGTCCAAAAGATGAATATCTTTTGGTATTTCTCTTTCTCTCATGCTTTCTTCCTCATTCATTACTGTTTTAAACAGTTTCATATTGAATATTTTTTTTCTCTCCTCAGTAGTGAGGATTGAACCTAGGAGGACTTTACTATTGAGTTACATCTCCAGCCCTTTTCAATTTTTAATTTTGAGATATATCTAAGTTACTGAGGCTTACCTGGAACTTGGGATTCTTCTGCTTCAGCTTACTGAGTTTCTGAGATGACAGGTGTGTGCCATGCCTCACTCATGTCTGAGTATAAGAGTTTTTAGTTCTGTCTTCAATTGATGATCTGTTTCTCTCCTGCCCTTTGGACTTTCCATTCCGTGTTCTGCTTTTGCTCTTTGCTTTTATGTAAAATTCTCTAACTTCAATTTATTTCATTGGCTACTTCAGAATTTCTTCAGATTGCCTACCTGTGGTACCGAGTTGACTCCTTGAAAGTCAGGTTGGTCTACCTGAACCATGATAAGGGGAAGATTTTGGAGTAGAGTCCTTATGGAGCCATCTAGGTAGGAGTTTCTAGAGCATAGCAAGGCAGAATATGGAAGGCTCCAAATTCCCTCTGAAGTTTTCCCAGCTGGACTTTTTGAGGAAAGAGTATCATTGCTGTCAGTGCAAACCACTATCAGCTAGTACTGAAACATTGCCTCTGTGCTTCAGAGGGCTGTCCCTTGACCTTCCTTCATTTCAGACAATCTATTGTTTGAGGAATCTACACTACACTTAATGTTGCTTATAGATCAGCCAGTTTGTGTTCCTGGGATACATAAGTGCTGAAGGAGGAGGCATTAGATATGAACAAGAACAGAGATTCACCCATTCTGTCTCAGAAACAATTGAGATATTCAAAGTATAAAGTAAAAAGTACACTAGATATTTGTTAAAAATAGCAAGGAAGATTTTATTTAGGACTACTGCAAAAAGGGTCAAAGCTATTGCAATAGGGAAGATCACATTCAACTCGGGAAATAAAAGGCAAGAGAGTTTGTAAGTGCTAAGATAAGCTGGTAGAAAAGCACTGGAGGATGTTACGAGGGACACTGGTAAATGTGCTTAGGTCTTTCGTGTTTGCTAATTGGTGTTTATTGCAGTTCAACTCCTACCCTCCCATAGAGACTGGGACACCATCTTTCCTGATGGTTACATGGAGAAGATATACATCTCAAAGGAGAAGAAAAAAAAATTCTAGTGAGGTTTCCTTGAATAAAAGCTCTAAGAAAAGGGAAGTCAGTGGCCTTGGCCTGTAGTCAGAAGAAAATCCATCTACAGTTAAGTCAAGATGAGGGAATTGTGAAGGCCATCTTGGTCACAGAGGAGGGGAATCTCCAGTGAGCCAGGAAAGGAATAAGGAATCTTCTTGCTGCCTGTTTTCTTCTCCCTCCCTAATCCCAAAGGATTCAGAAATTTAAGAAGTGGGAGGGAAAATTAAAAAAAAAAAAGGAGGGAAGAAGAAAGAATAAATGTTTTATACCTCCTTCCTGTAGTTTTCTATGTATAGTATAGATTGCAACTGTGGGAAGGAATGAAATGCCCTGATGTAAAATCAGGATGATACTAGATGGAAATGAACACTTTTTAAAGGTTCATGGAGAGCCTAATTTTTCTCAGAATGAATGGGAAAAGCACAAATCATGGGACTTCTGGAGAGCTTTTACCCAGAGTAGATCAAATGTAAAGTGGGAGATGAAAATAAATTTTCTTTTTTAATTCATCTCATTAGTTGTGGTTATAATTATATAATTATTAACAGCCAATATAATTACAAACTAATAAAATTGTCCTGTGAAAATGTGACACTCTTTAAGAGTTTACTATAAAGACTCAATTTACACAAATAAAATTGTAAATATACTTTAAAAAGAAGAAAAATATTATTGGAAGAGAAAATCTCAAATTCATGAAGAAATGTTAAGAAATAGGTAACTCGGATAAATAAAATTAAATACTGATTGCAACTCTCTCTTTGGGGGAGGGGTTAAGATGGTCTAAGATCTCATCATTCCTATTTAAATAGTTGTTTATTTAGGGGAATCAAAAGAAGTAATAGACAACAATGCCACATGATGCTAAGAAATGGCATAAAATAATATTTAAAAAATAGTGAAAGTAGTGATTTTTCATAAATGTGTATGTCATTTGTGAACACTAGGAGTGCTATTTTGGTACAGCGTAACATATACATAGCTAATGACTAGCACATAAAACTCTTTAAAAATGTACATATAAATACACTTTGACAATTTTTTCTTTAAGTCAGATTATGCTTCTGTGTTCTTTCTGTTACTGTGACAAAACACTGGAGAGAAATCAACTTAAAGAAGGGAAAGTTTATTTTGCCTAATCGTTTTAGGGGTTTTAGTTCACAGTCACTTTGCCCTGTTGCTTTCAGGCCTGCAGCAAGGCAGTACATTATGGTGAACACATGTAGCTGAGGAAAACTGCTCATCTTATGGTGGTCATGAAGCAAAGAGAACTGCTTTTATGTCAAGAACCCTCCTTCTATACCCATTAAGCTACGAGTCCATAAATAGCTTAATCCATTAAGCCATCAATGAGATTCAAGCCCTCACCAGATGTGGCCCCTGGACCTTGTATCAGAACTGTGAGCCAAAATAAACTTCCTTTCTTTTAATTTATCAAGTCTATGGTATTGTGTTATTGGCAACAAAATATGGTCCAATAAACTTATCTTTAGAATTATCTCTAACTTTTTTGTGTATTGAATCTGTTAAATGAATTTTTGAATTATTTTAGAGGTTTAATGTACCCTGAAAAATATGCCATTAGCACTTTTATTAACAGATTAATTATACATTAAAAATTTTATTAAAATTATATTAAATGCCCTTACTAGAAAAAAAAATATAGGCCCAACTCTCCATCATGTTGGCTTAAGAAATGATTTCCTTAACAAGACTCCGAAAGTGCAAGAAGTGAAATCAAGAATTTACAAATGGGATGGTATCAAACTAAAAACCTTCTTCACTACAAAGGGAATAATCAAGAACTTGAGCAGTGAGCCTACAGAATGGAAGAAAATCTTTACCCCCTGCACCTCAGATACAGCATTAATCTCCAGGATATATAAAAAATTCAAAAAATTTCACACTATAAAAAAAAATAACCCAATCATTAAAATGGGCAAAGAAACTGAAGAAACACTTCACAAATGAAGAAATACGAGTAGTCAAAAAATATATGAAAAAATGTTCAACATCTCTAGCAATTAGAGAAATGCAAATCGAAACTACACTGAGATTCCATCTCACTCCAGTCAGAATGGCAGTTATAAAGAATACAAGTAACAACGAGAGATATGAAAAATTGTGCTCTATATGTGTAATAAGAATTGTAATGCATTCTGCTGTCATATATAAATGAACAAAAAAATAAATAAACAATTTAAAAAATTTTAAAAAAAGAATACAAGTAACAATAAATGTTGCCAAGGATGTGGGGAGAAAGATATTCTCATACATTGCTGGTGAGACTGCAAAATTGGTACAACCACTCTGGAAAGCCATAGGGAGATTGAAAACTTGGAATGGAACCACCATTTGATCCAGTTATCCCACTCCTGGGCCTATACCCAAAGGACTTAAAAGCAGCATACTCCAGTGATGCAACCACATCAATATTTTTAGCAGCTCAATTCACAAGAGCCAAGCTATGGAATCAACCTAGGTGTCCTTCAACAGATGAATGGACAAAGAAATGTGGTATATATACAAAATAGAATATTACTCAGCCATAAAGGAAAATAAAATTATGGCATTTACCAGTAAATGGGTGGAACTGGAGACTAATATGCTGAATGAAATAAACCAATCCTCCCAAAAACCAACTGCCAAATGTTTTCTCTGATATGTGGAAGCTAACCCACAACCAGGAAGGGTGGGGAGGAGAAGAATAGAAGCCATTGGATTAAACAAAGGGGAATGAGGGAAGGGAGTGGGGCGAGGGGAATAGGAAGAACAGTAGAAGTAATCAGACATAACTTTCCTATATTTATATGTGAATACATGACTAAGGTAACTCCACTGTCATGTACAACCACAAGAATAGGTTCCTAATTAGAATAAGTTATACTCCATGTATGTATAATATGCCAAAATACATTTTACTGTCATGTACACCTAAATAGAACAAATAAAATTATATTAAATGAATATATAACTTTGGAAAAATTTACATCGTTATGTTATTGACTCTACCTAAACAGAAATATTATAAATCTTTTCCATTCACATTTTCTGGACTTTAGTAACACGTTTGGGTAAGAATTGAGGTTCTAATTACTTTTACCCAATTCTGAAGAGGCTGGCACAGAAGCTTCCTAACAATAGAGGATGCTCAATATTTCCACCTTCTGCCTAATCCTCACCTCTCCTTCCTGTTCGTATCTTTCTAGCTTGAAATCAAATTATTTTTTCTTACAGCCAGCTTATTTGTTTTGGAAGTCATCCAGCCTTTCTGGTCTCCCTTTGTCTATTCTGTTGAAAAGAGAAGGGATATAATTTGAAGTCATTATTCACTAAGGATATGAATGAATTTGTAAGTAGCCTTATTTTTATACTATGCTATAGAGAGAAATTCATTAAACACAAGAAACATATTGCTTGATCAATGTACTATTTTCCTATGCTCAGTAGATTTGACAATTTCTATAAACTATATCCAGTGAAACAATTAGTTTGGTCAAAATATGGAAACATATTGATAACTCCACAATTAACTTTTCTTTTTCATTTACTAGTATGATTTTGAAACATTTGCCTTCAGTATTTCTTAAATTAATTGAGCAAGTGTTAGTATTGGCTTATAAAAGTCACTTGCCAGCATTCAGAAAAACAGACCTTAAGATTTTCAAAACAGGATAAAATAGGATAAAACAGGATAAAATTGAACCTTTATGCAAAGGTTCAATTAGAAACACCTATGATCTTCAAACACAGTATGTATTGTCTACTAAGTCACAATTGTCTACCATAAAAAATGTGGGAAGATCTGATGAAATACTTATATTGGTAATATTGTGTAATAACATAAGCATAAAAACATTTTCATATTCTAGAAGACAGGATACAAGAATTAAGGATGAAATATTTCTTGTCTCTTGTACAGGCAAATTATTTCAATCTTACTTTCTCTTATTCATGAGCAAATCTCTGAAAACATAGAGGAAAATACATTATATCAAACTTTTTCACTCAGGAACAAAACACAAAGGGTCAGAATGGTCTTTAATTTCTAAATGGTGAAATTCCATTTAATGTTTTTTTATATATATATATTTTACTAGGCAGATTCTGAACGATAAAGGTTTCTGGGTTTGGGGTCTAAGATTTGGAAAGAACAAACAAACAAACAAAACCTGTCAGAATGAGTGGTCGAATAAGTGAAGGAAAAGTAAAAGGGGGAATAATGTAATCAATGAAGCAAAAGAGAAAAATGGACTCATAGACAAGAGGAGAGAGATCATGCATCAAACTGTCCTACACAGAAATGGACCCTATATAACTCTGTCACATGTAAGTAGTGATATGTACTTTGAGAGAGTTCTTTTTCCTCCCAGAATTTGTATAAAGGCATGTTTTGAGCTTACTTGGTTCGAAATGTGGTCAATTGGTGCATTCTGATGTGTGAGGACAGGCTTTGGATGAAGCCAGGGCCCTGCTTCCCCAGAGGTTCTTCTGCTCCTGATCAGATGACTCACACACCAGAAACCCTGACTCATCAATATGCATTCTAATATGCAGGAGAGAGGCAGGGAGAAATCATGTGGAGAAATCAGTTCTCTGGATTTAGGGAGCTCCTCTGATACTTGACTCTCTTTCCTCCCCAATCCAACTCAGCCTTTTTCTTTTTACACCAACTTCATTTTCAAATAGAGAACAAAGAAGACTTACTGTTGTTTGTTTTTCCTTTTACATATAAGGGGACTAGTTTTTATTCCATTTTATTTGTTCTCATAATTTTCAGGTTTTTAAAACGATGTCAGTTACTCTGCTTCCTTAATGCAAGTGCTAGAGCAAGAGATAAACATGCTCTGCTCTTTTAGGATTTGCAACCTTGAATTATCGGTGAAAGCCAGATGGGTGCTGGAGACATTGGCATGCAAGAGCATGTCCTCGGGACTCATCGATTTCCAAACTTCCTCCACAGTGTCTAGTCCTGAAACAACAAGCATCCTTTCACTCTTGAAACTGGTTCAGAACAGAATAGAAAGAACAAGGCCTGCTGGTGGAGGCCTTGGAGGCAAGCGGATCATTTGCTTAACAAAGCAAGGCTACAATCTACCTCTCCAAGGCGCTTTCATCTGAAAACTGGGTTTGGAACCAAGTGGAAATAAGCTCTTTCCAGTGCAATTCAGCACTTCCTGGTTTCACATGGACACAAAGAATAGAGACCTTTTTTTGTGTTTTGCTGCTATTCACTTTTTTCATCAGGTCTGAAACTGGAGGTGTGCTTAAATAATGAAGGCTTGTACACATTTTCTTTTCTCTAACTGGGGATTCAGATTCTGATTTTCCCAGAGCAAGGTGAAGCTGCTTTCAACTCTGCTCACTAAAAGCTGCTGAAAAATAATATGAAGGGAGAGTCTTTCATAATGAGACAGGTAATTGGAAGAGTACAGTCTCTGCTATCCTTCTGAATGCCTTTTCATATTTTTGTTTTGGCCTTTAAGAGCTTTGGGTTTCTTTTCTGAAAGCAGAGATAAAGAGAGCTCCTTAGCTGTTCAGATATTGTTAAAAATCATGTAATTTGTTCTAATGTGACTTCCAGGAGACCACTTGTTCCCCATGATCTTTCTCATTGTTGCATAACTGATGAGAACTGGGTACCAGTTTATGTCTGTACGCACTAGAATTTAGAATGCAATTGAGTATTCAGCATAGACTCATCTTCATCTTGGTGGCCTTGTAAAATGGCAAGTGTTTTGGAAATTGAAGCATATAAATACAAACTAAAACTAAAACCAAACCTCAGGTAAGCACTGTTTTTACCTTTGCAAGACCATAACTCTAAAACTCCAATTTCTGGATATGACTCATCATTTCAAATCCTAGATGTTACAACCATAAATCCATACTGTTCTTGCTCAAAAGGGAGTCTAGGCACTCTTCCTTCCTCAAACACCTACTCTTAGGCAGAAGATGTCTGCAGTTAAGAAACTAAAAGCAGCCAGCCACTAATGCTGTAGGTCAGCTGGTGCTAGAACACTTTTAAGGCCATCAAATTCTCTTTTCTTTCAATGTAGGAGTACATAGAAACTATATTCTCCTATCATTAAAAGGCTTTTCTTTTTTTTTAAGTCCACAGTTGAAGGAAATATTGCAGGTGGATATTCACTTCCTTTTTATCACATCCTAATAGAAACTAGAATCTCAAGATTTGGGTCTAAAGCAGAAAGCCACTAGAGATAAAAGCATAGAAAATATGAAAAAAAAATATAAAGAATCCAACTTACTAGTCAGGTAGAAATCCCATTATGTTTTAAGCAGTTCATTAAATGCTATATAAGATTGTACTAAGTAAATGATATGTTTTCTATCTTTTAGGATCTTTATGTTATAGTAATTCAAATGGAACAGAGGAAGTAAAAGAAGAGTCTCATTTGTTATCAGTTCTGAAAATCATATGAACAGTAAACTAGAACTGTTTGTTCTTCTTCTGTTGGTTTCCACATCTAATCCCAGCACGTCTGAACCTTATCTTTAGGCTATGCATAAGATTTATAAGGTTAGGTTATATTAACCCAGCAATACTGCAAACATAAAAATCATTAACAAAACTCTGATATTAACATTTTTTTAATAGAAGAAAGAGGATAAATACATATTCTATTTGACAATGCCTTCTTTATAAGACTGAAAACTATGTTGATTTTCAAATGCTATAAATAATTAACAATGACCAACTCAAAACTATTTATGGTGGTGAGGTGTTCAAGTGAATATCTTCATCAATTTCTTTGGCCCTTTCATGCCCAAGAGAACTTTAATACCTGGAAGAGGCCTGGCCTGAAAAATTTATAACCTAAACCCAAGCTTAACAAAATAAAACAAAATAAAAACCTCACTATTAGTTCAAGCAGGAATCTTATAGGTTTCAGTGGCTCAAGAAACCACAACCCAAGAACTATCTTAGTTCTACTTTGAGGGCTATGCCTTTTATGAGCATCATTGTTAATGATAACTATTTTTTAAAAAGTTACTTTTTGAATAAATAAGTCCTGAAGTTAAAATTTATTTTTTATGTTTTTATTCCACAGTTTATGTGCTTTATTTGTGGCTGCTACAGAAATACAGTTTATTTTTGTATATTGATTTTTATTGAGTTGCTCCACTAAGTTTTCTTTTTAAAACTAATAATTTATCTGCATATTCTTTGTATTTTCTACATACATAATCATGTGTATCTCTGTGTGTGTAAATAATGAAGATTTTATATTTTCCTCTTCCCCTTCCTTTCTCCCTTATTTCCTTCCTTCCTATTCTATGACTAGAATCTCCAGTACAATTTGGAAAGACAGTGGAGAGGGAAGATGCTAAGTATCTCATTTCTGATGTTAGGAAGCTTTCAACATTTTGCCGTGAAGTATGATTTTTGCTATAATTCCTATTTTATTCTTTATCAGATTAAGGAAAATTCATTTTACCATCTGTTGCTAAGAGTTTTATAATTCATGGATATTGAATTTAATATCTTTTTTTCATTCACTGGAATGGTCAGATGAGTTCTTCCTTAGCCTATGTATTAGAAAGCAATTATCACTATAGCACTGGGTTATGGTTTAGATACGAGGTGTCCCCCCAAAGCTTCTGTGTTAATGCAGGAACATTCAGAAGTGAAATGATTAAATTATGAAAGATGTAACCAAATTAGTCCATCCTAGTTTGAATGGACTGAGTGGTAACAGTAGGCAGGTGGAGCATGATCGGAGGAGGTGGGTCATGGCAGACATGGCCTGGAAGGGTATATCTTCCCTATAGCCCTTTGACCTTGCTCTGTTTCCTGACTACTAGGAATGGAGCAGCACTCCTCCTTCATGCTCTTCCTCCATGATGTGCTGCCTCACCACGGGCCCAGAACCCATGGAGTCAGCTGGCCATGGACTGATCCTCTGAAACCAGGAGCTAAAATAAACTTGCTCTCCTCTTAGTCATCCTGTTCAGGTATTTTGGTCATAGTGAGGAAACGCCGACTAAAACATACTGTATAACAAATTACCTCAAAACTCAATAACTTATAACAACAATCATCTTTGTCTTGTTTTCTAATGTCTCACTGGATGAAGGAAGTAAAATGGCTTAGAACTGGGGCAAGAGGAGAGGAATTCACTCTACCAGCAGTGCAGAGAACCTCAGAGTTCCACAACAAAGGTTGTAGACAGAAGGAGGGTGGTAGATAGAAAGTCCTCTCCTAGGCCACAATTATTCACAGCCCTTCCATGCAAAATACACTCATACCCCTTCTTGGATCTCCAGGCTCCCATAGAACACGCCATGAGGATTAAACTCCAGATCAGATCAGGATTCTGTTCCTCTTGACCTAGAGACCTATAAGCCAAAAATATCAAATTATCTAGCCCATTTAGAGGCAACATTGAGCCATGAATGGGATAAACCCAATAAATGATCTGACTAAAGGGAAAGGGAGACATCTAGCAATTCTGAAATTCCGCTGGAAAAATGGAACTTTGATAGCCAAGAATGGCTTCTTACCAATTGTTTTCCATGATTCTTGCCTCTACCCTCCTTAACATTTCTTTTCCAGTACCCTCCCTGGCCTTTTCCGAAGAAAGCTTTAGGAAAAAAGTACTTTGGTGGGAACAGATGAGAAGTTTTCTTGGCCTATTTCCTATCTATAGAAAGTTGGAAGCT
Organism: Spermophilus citellus; assembly: GCF_964194105.1. Lineage (NCBI taxonomy): Eukaryota > Metazoa > Chordata > Mammalia > Rodentia > Sciuridae > Spermophilus > Spermophilus citellus. Next base: position 181,431,081 of record NC_138184.1, on the reverse strand, counting down.
AAGAGGTTTTATAAAATCTCAAATAATATCTGTCTTGTTTTAGCCCCGCTAGTAACACTTTTACAAATGGAGATCACTCAAAAACTTTGTTGATTTTCTATGTATTCAATTTTACTTCCCTTTTCATTAAAAAACTGACCCTAAAAGACAAGTTTTTGTTTTCTATAGGGTTGATTATGAATTTTTGGGGTCCATCAGATTTCCATGGGATCAAATCCTTTGACTTTCTGGAGGTCTCTATGGAGCTAAAAGCCTCTGTTAGGTGTGACACTAATTTTTTTTATAGTTTTTAGTGAAGGGCATGACCATTACATCTGATTTGGTTTTTACAAAATCAGGTTTTTTAAGCTTGCTCAAATGGTGCAGTGTCAATTTTTTTTTTTTTTTTTTAAGAGAGAGTGAGAGAGGGGGGAGAGAGAGAGAGAGAGAATTTTTAATATTTTTATTGTTTAGTTCTCAGCGGACACAACATCTTTGTTGGTATGTGGTGCTGAGGATCGAACCCGGGCCGCACGCATGCCAGGCGAGCGCGCTACCGCTTGAGCCACATCCCCAGCCCTATTTGAGAATCTTTAACTTTCTGGAATGGTTTATATGAGAAGCAATTTTATTTTTCCATTTAGCAAGTTCTTGGCTCTTTATATACTAGTCTGCTGGTAAACTGGCATTTCTGCTCTGAATTTTTGCTTTGTAGTGTCTTACTAAATGAGGTAAAAATCATCAGCTGAAACTTTGACCATTTTGTCAGGAAAATATCTCTCCTAAGACCACAGATTCATTAGGTAAGTCTTCTATGTTCCCTGCTATGTCCTTGTTGGTGTTTCTGAAATCAAATCCTGTACTCAACATTTTTTTTTCACCCTGAACACAACATTTGGCCTCAGGTAGATTAGGGATCAGCTTCTTGGTTGAATCAGAGGAAATCCAAATCTATTTTTGATAAACCATAATTCAAAATGAGTGTTTCAATAAAAAGAAATATTATTTTTGTATATGTGTTATCCTTCCGCACTGTGGAACATAAAAAGAACATATGTCTTTTACAATTACATGGTAATAAAAATAAATTAATGTTCATGAATGAATTATATATATATATATATATATATATATATATATATATATATATATAGAGAGAGAGAGAGAGAGAGAGAGAGAGAGAGAGATAGAGATCCTAGAGTGACCAAAAATGTTGTTACCTGAGGCAGAGAAAATGTGTATAGATGGAACAAAACTGACCTAGAAGAACTGTAGAGCAGATCTTTACAATAGGACTAGACTCTCTGGGCTCTCATATCATCTCTTCTCTACAGGAGTTGCTTCACTTGAACAAGTTCCTTGACCTCCCTTGTTCTCATTAATAATATTAGAGAAATAATAGTACCTCTCTGACCCAGTTGTTAAAAGAATTTAATGAATTAATAAACGTGAAGAGCTTAAACTAGTATTTTGTACATAGTAAACATACAGTAGAAGCTTACTATTTTGTAACTTTTTATAAAGCTTTCTACAATTCAAAATAAAAATTTCTGTGATGTGTATCACTTTATGTCTACATTTTCCTCAGACAGCATTTTTGTATGCCTGGGAAGGGGAATAAATTGGCAGTCATATGTTCAAAGTTCCTTTCTTGTTTTATTAAACTTTTGTTTTACTCTACAGATATTTACCCAATTTCTCATAAGTTCAGGGAATATTGACTTAGATGAAAATGCACTTTAAAAAATAGAACCCTGATAGCAGTAAATTACTGTAAACAGGAGTTTATTCTCTAGTATTCAGAAGATGAAATAGTCTATTGCCTGTTCCAGGTATGTCCAAACTGTATATTGTCCACTAACAACTGCTACCAAACCTGAGGTCCCTACTCTGTGTTATCTTCAAGAAATGGTTCCTAATTCCTGTGGGCTTGTGAGAGTTTCAAGACATGTGCCACATTTTCCTATAACACACTTTTTGTTTACAGCTGCAAATGAAAGAATCTCCTGACCAAGTGGCTTTAACATTTGTGGTATTTATTGTCCACAAAAATTCTCAGGTGAGGTAACTTCACTTGGGCTCAGCAGCCCTCTGCTGTTCTCACCCCACCCCCCTTTTCACCATGTTATTTTGAGTATATCATGGGTCTAAAGACCCTATGGAAAACTTGTGGGTGCCAACCCCCTATCGTCCTTTCTCTGCTTCTTCTGTTACTAACAGAATGACAATTTTACTTGAAGACACTGCACATCCAGTTTGTTTTTAAGAATCCCTATCAACGGAATTCCCATTAGATGTGACTGACACCCAAATGAATTCTGTAAAATACTACTATATTTTTTAGGTCCAAAGATATTCCTTGGAACATTTGGGGGGCATTAGTTTCATTGTAAAAGTGATTCTTGCATACAGCTTAAAATTATTAGGTGGGAAGGCCTTAAATTAAAAGTAAAAAATTACGTCCCCTCATTCACTCCAACACTTCTAGTTTCCACTCATTAGAAAGAGAACTTCAGCCAATAGTCTCTTTAATGTCCTATAAAACAACACTGTTTTAGTCATTCTATTTACTGCATTGTTTCCTTCTTGGCCTTTTATTTATTTCTTTTGCATTGCCCACCCCAATTCATTGTTGTTCTCTTTTATTCTGCGGGAATAAAATAGAAATCACTTTGGGGACCCCACAGGAAAAATTGGCTTTCTTTATCAGAGTGAATATATTCATTTAGGAAAATGTTTTAAATTAGCAAGACTCTCTTTCAAAACACTAAAACATGTGACCATGATAGTTTTAATAATGATAGTCAATGATGGTCCATGTGTGCATTTTTGTAAATATATCACTGTCATTTCACCCTATTACCTTTGATATTAATAACTGTTACATTGAGAAAAAGTGCTAGATAGTCAGATTTTCTAAATGATCTACCATCTTCAGTCACAAGTAATATGATATATATATATATATGTTTTTTTCAACACAGAATGATGTTTTTTCATTGAGACATATAGGGAATGATGCAAGATTTTTAAATGTTAAGGCCATTGTGGATATGTATGCTGGGTGATTATGGGAAATAAAAACAACCAAAGGTTGTGCATTTGGAGCTTACTATGATTCTTTATAAAGTAATATTTAAATTAGTAAATAATTAATATTAAAATTTAATATTCTTTAAAGTTGAACTATTTTGGATTTCTTCTAAGGCCATCTATTTCTAAAGAACCATGAGAACTTATTAAATATGGTTTATCTCAGGCAATGTTATGATGTCTGTTTAGTCTCTCTAGCCTTATTTTTCCAATAAAATTGTCTCTTTCTCCCAGAGAATATTTAATCCAGTTTTCAGGGGCTTTTACACTATTTCCCCTTCCCCTTAATATAAAATTTCTAATAGTATTTAAAATTTTAAGTTACTGTGTTAGGATCCCATATGTAACTCAGTAACTACAGTGTAGTTCACTTTAATTTAAAGAATATAAGTCAATATTTCACAGGTTTGGGATTTTTCTGAACACCTTAAATTTCTACATTGGTTGAAAAGAAGAACAACCCTTCTTTTCTGTGATTGTCAAAAGACAATCATAAGTAGCATTTTAGTAATGTTCAAGACTGATATATAGGTCCAGAAGATTTGATTAAAGTAGAACAATTTAGTTAATAATTCCAAGGAAATATTCTTAATGTTTTAGTGGCAGGTGTTTTAGACTTTGTTTTTGAAGAACCTCCCAAGTCTCACTGGGGTTCACTGTTCACATCTACTTTGGAAAGATAGAGACCCCTCTGCTATTATTTGGGTCTGAAGTTTTTTAATATGTTATGCTAATGACTTGGTGGTAATGCTGTATTCCAGAAAAAAAACGGCAAAGCACAGTACTGTGATAACTTCCAATGCTGGCTGCCTGATGTAGTGTTTTTGCAATTATTTTAGAAAATAAAATAATTAAAGATTTAATTTACAAATAAGGGACCATAAAAAATACTGCTGTGAAATCAGAAACATAATGATGTGGTATCTTAGCTTCTTTATGGAGGGTTGTCCCTGCTGCTGTGTGGCTATTCTTGGGTTAGGATACAGTAGGTATTTCTTTAGGAAATACCTAAAGAACTCCATTGGGAAGATTCATGATTCTCTCAAGAGCTTCTTAAGGTACTTGAACTATCTGGGAAGCTGACTTGTGGGGGAAGCATTTTCTTATTGTCCAGCCAAAGTCTACCTTATAAATCTTTCAATATATACTTCGCAACTATCTTTTCTGCGAATTTAAGTTCCCACTTCAGAACTCCTATTATTGCATATAACCACTCAATTGAGTATCAGAAGTTACTTAAAAGGAGAGCAGATCATATAAAAGGGAGTTAGAGAGTTAGATTGCTGTTTGACCTGACTCCACTAACTTTTAACATTTGGCTAGAATGATTCTTCTGTATGTTGTGCTTTAGACAGTGTCAAGAGTTTTATATGTGAGAACTTTGTTTTGGTCAGTTTTTTTTTCCTGCTGTGACTAAAAGACCTGACCAGACTATTGCAGAGGAGAAAAGTTTATTTGGGGGCTCATGGTTTCAGAGGTCTCAGTTCATAGACAGCTGGCTTCATTCCTCAGAGCTCCAGGTGAGGCAGAACATGGCGGGGTATTGCAGAGGGAAGCAGCTCTCACAATGATTAGGAAGCAGAGAGAGAAAGAAATTCTACTGCCATATACACAATATATACCCCAAAGGCACACCCCTATGACCCACCTCCTCCAGCCACACACTACCTGTCTTAAATTATTGCTCAATTAATCTGGTCAGGGCATTAATTTACTGATTGAGTTAATGCTCTCATAATCCAACATTTGTCCTCTGAATTTCTTGCATTGTCCCACACATGTGCTGTTGGGAGACACCTCACATCCAAACTATAACAAACTTCCTGTATCCTGTCTTTGCCAGCTCACCTTTTGATCACATCTCTGTATTTGGTAAAGTGGATATTGAGCTTCTAAATATTAGCAGTCTGAGATTCACTACTCTTTTAAGTTATAAAAAAGTCATTAAGAAAGTATGGTTTTGTTGACCATCTTTTGCTTTCTTTATTCAGAAGCTTCCTTTATTTGTTTTTTGAAATTTGAGAGAGTTACCATATAACTCTTGCCCCACACATGCATTACCTCCCCATTATCCACATCCTCCATCAGAGAAGTACATTTGCTAAAACTGATGGACTTATATTGATACATCATATTGTCAAACATTGATGCAACACCCAAGGTCCACAGTTTGCATTAGAATTTGCTGCTGTTGTAAGTTCTATGCACTTGGACCAATATATGATGACTTAGTATCAAACAGAGAAATTTCACTCCTAAAAATCCTCTGCTCTGCCTATCCCTACCTCCAACCCCAACTGTCAGAAACCACAGTTCTTTGTATTGTCTCCATTATTTTCATGAATGTCATATATTGGACTCATACAGACTTTTCAGATTATCTTCTTTACTTAGTAATGTGCATTTAAAGTTTCTCCATGTCTTTTCATGGCTTGATAGCTGATTTCTTTTAACACTGGATAATATTCCATTTTCTTATACTATAATTTCTGAAACCATTCATCCACTGAAGGATTTCTTAGCTGTTAAAAGTTTTGGCAATTGTGAATAAAGCTCCTGTAAGCATCTGGGTGCGGGATTTTGTATGCATTTTTGTATGTAAGTTTTGTATGTAATTTTTCAACACCATTGGGTAAAATAGTAAGAGTATATTTAGTTTTGTAAGGAACTGCTAAACTGCCTTGCAAGTGGCTATGCTTTTGCATTCACACCAGCGATAAATGAGACTCTGCTGTGTCACACCTCTTAAGCATTTAGGGTTTTAATTGTTCTAGATTTTTGCCATTCTCATAGGTGTGCAGTTATATCTCATTGCTGTTTTTGTTTGCAGTTCCCTGTTACATATGATGTGTGGAATGTCTTTTTTTCATGATAATTTTCCATGCATTTTCTTTGGTAAATTTTTTTAAAGGTCTTTGGCCCATTTTTTTAATCCAGATGTTTATTTTTTTATTTTTTAAGATCGGGTGTATCTTTGCAAATGTTTTATCCTGTTTTTTTCCCCTAGTGGTTTGTTTTCTCCTTCTCTTGGCATTGTCTTTCATACAGAATTTTTAAAAGGTTTTTATTCAAGTGTAGCTTATTGATTATTTTCTCCATGGAGCTTGCCCTGCATGGTGCATCTAAAAGTCATTGCCCTACTTAAGGTTATCTATGTCTTCTGCTATGTTATGTTCTACAAAAATTATAGTTATGCATTTTATATCTAGGTCTATGGTCTATTTTGAGTTAATTTTGTGAAGAATGAAAGGACTGTATCTAGAGTACTTTTTGCTTATAAATATCCAGTCAGTCTAGCACCATTTTTCAACAGGGTTATCTTTGCTTCATGGCATTGCCTTTGTTCCTCTGTCAAAGATTAGCTGAATATATTTATGTGAATCTATTCCTGGGCTGTCTATTCATTTCCTATGATCTACTTGTCTATTCTTTCACCAAAACTACCCTGCATAGTTAATATAGCTTTATGGTAAGTCTTGAAGTCAGGTAGCACTTCATTTACTTTTAGAATAATAATCCCTCAATTGCAAAACCAAATTCATTGCAGTGAAGACAGTTTCAGTGTGTATTCCTATTGCTAAAACATTTTTTGAATCGAAGTAATAAAAGTACTTAACATACTGATTTACAAAAATAAATAGAAGAAGAAAAAAAAGGAATGAAGAAAAAAAAAGAGAGGAAACTCCAATGCAATTTTGTTTTCAGTTTACTATATTACAGCAAATGTGACTCTGAAAATTATCAATTTTGGTGTTTTAATCCAACCAGCATGTTTGGTTTGGGATAGAGATGTGGCCTCATTGAAGGCAAAGAAAGATAACAGTTTACTAGAATGTAGACTTGCAGGGTATTTCTGGTTTTAACCTTTGCTGAAGGAAGACAAAGCCAGATTTCTCTGTCCTCTGGGACACCTCAGTCAGCAATGCTGTGTGCATTAAGACTATCAAGTTAACCATGGAGTGAATATTCTCCCTCCCAGGTGAAGGTTTGCAACTGATTCAAACAAATATTGCATTAATAAAAGCTGCTATGTGGATGCCTTGGGGGCAGGAGCTTCTCTGATGGTACCAGTAGAGGCCCCAGCCCTCCTGCCCTGTTGTGCCCCCAGGGAGCATTTCACTTTTCAGCTGGCTAAGTATGTATGACCAGAAATAAAAATCTGCTCAAATTACATCAATCAAGGTTTTGAGGGGGACAAAAATACAGGTGCTTTTATGAGACCCAGCTTTTAAGTTCAGCTGTATCTCAGGAAAAAAAATAGTCAAATATCTGTCTGTCTCTGTCTGTCTCACATACTCACACATACATACACATGTCCTTCATCTCAGTTGTAAATGTGTTTCATTCCTTTCTATTTATAGAATGACTCCACACAAGAGTCCATCTGGTCTTTTAGTTCAAATTTTCATAAGGGCTAATGCTATCTCTGTGTCCTATTTTTAGATTCCAAGAAAACAGAATAAGTCTGGTCCTAGGTCTGACATTCACACTGAATCCAGAGCCCCTGAGTTCATAGCAAGAAAACCAGCCTGAGATCTGGCACCAACTACTAGCTCAGAGTGTTGGACATGTCACGTCCCCTCTCTGGGCTGCAATTTGGGGACTGAGGCATGGGGAGGGAAAGCAAAATTAGGGGTAAAGTTGGAACCAGGTTTGGAGCTTCATTTTTAGCATCACCTTCAGAGACTATACCAGACACACAAGAGAAATAATTTCATTTTCTTCATGTGTATTGCCTTCCCACTCTTTGCCCTTTCCTATTGCACACAATTTGTTTCTTCTTCTTCTTTCCTTTGTCTGCCCTTTTAACAACAGTCTGAGGAGTGCCAAAGATAGAATCTGGTGCATGCATCAGAGGCGGAAAGGAAAGGCTGAAGGGCAGAAGAAGAGGTTGTGAGGTCAGCCCAAGTCTGGAAGTCTGACTCACTGTACACAGACAGTCAGACTCACTGTTCTTTTCTATATTAACTATTATTAGGCTTACAGAAATTGACAATTGCTAGTTTTGACTAACTCTACTTTATTATTGTTGTGAATAACACAATAATTTCTAAATTGTGAAAATGAAAGTTTCTAAACAAACCAATCTAAATTATTAGTCAAAATGAACAATTAAATAAGCAACTCCTACTTGAAAAAAAAAAAAAGTTAACCACCAAAAAAAGTTAACCGCCCGTAATCATAGCACTTATGGAGAGTGAGGCAGGAGGATTGCAACTTCAAAGCCAGTTTCAGCAACTTAACAAGGCCCTGAGCAATTTAGTGAAACCCTGTCTCAGAATAAAAAATAAATAAAAAGGGATGGGGATGTGGCTCTGTGGTAAAGTGCCCCTGGTACCAAAAAAAAAAAAAAAAAAATGTAATCCAAGCTGATATTACAGTATTTTTTGACTGGGTGCTGCTAATGTCAAGAAAAATAATTTAAATCATTAAGAACTAAAGGAGCTGGGCAAGGTGGCACATGCCTGTAATCCCAGCAACTCAGAAAGCTGAGGCAAGAGGACTGTGAGTTTAAAACCAGCCTCAGCAATGGTGAGGCACTAAGTAACTCAGTGAGATACTGTCTCTTAAAAAAAAAAAAAAATAGGGCTGGGGATGTGGCTCAGTGGTTAAGTGTCCTTGAGTTCAATGGCTGAGATACCCCCACCCCTGCCAAAAAAAAAAAAAAAAAAAAAAAAAAAAAAAGGAATCATATATTCTGAAGAAGCAATCCATATGTATGCTTTTTGATACCCTTGTTTAAAAAAGTCCATCTTGCTTTTTTATGATGATGCCTTTATACTTGCTGTCCTGGGACAGAATGAATCTCAAAGGTCCAAACTTTGAAGGTAGAAGATATCCCAAAAGCAAAACTTGCCCAAGAGCCAGGGAGTAGCAGAATCATTTGCATGTGTGTCTTGGCTCTTGAATGTCTCAGTCCATGAATTTTAGGCCCTTTATCAATCTGGTTCATGGCTATCTTTTCAGAATTATTCCTCTACTTGTGTTCAACTCTATCCAAATAACTTTTTTATTTATTTGTTGTCCTGCTTCTATGTCCAGTTAAAAGTTTCTGAGGGGAAGAAAATTAAATGGTAGAGACGGACTAAGGAGGGACACAGTCCTTGTCAGCCAACACAGTCAAGGCTAAAGGAACTCAACAGAAATTCCTTTGTTTAAGTTCCAGTGCCTTAGGCTTGATATGTTCTCTTGAGACTTTCTGGATCTGCTCTGTACCTGGTTCTGGCTCATTTCAGATGGACCCTGCTTGGTTACACCTGTGCTCGCCTCACCCTTCCGCTTACTGTATTGAGGCTATTTCTCAATTGCCTACCTGCTGCTGAATAGCCATGTAGCCCAGTTCTCTCCCTCCCTGCGTGTTACAGGCCTGGGTGTGATGAGTTGGAGTCTAAAGTTGACAAAAACTTCCTGTATTTATAAATGTATGTTTTCTTTCCTATATTTCTTTTTAAATTCATTTATTTTAGTTTTTACTTGTGCTTTTGACTTTAGCTTACCCAATAGTTAATACTATTTTTTTTAAACAGAAATTGTGGATCAACTAATTTTGTCCTATTTAAGTTTACATTCTTGAAATATAGAGGCTAATGGCACATATGTGACAGAACAGAAATGTGACCTACTGAGACTGTTCCTTCTAAAAAACGTTGTGTGGAATCCGATCACATTACATAAGCACTTTTGTGTCATTTCTCATCAGAATAAAATATCAATCATACCTCTTTCAAACTCATCATCATTTTTATTTATTGTTCCATTAATGCTCAAGGACTAGTTTCTTTTCAATATGTTCTTATTATAGATTAATATGAATAATTATAAATTGAATTATATGATAATGAGACTGCATACTTTTCATTCTATCAAGTATATTAGATATTTATATTTATATAGTAGCATTTATACTGTAGTGTTCTATGTCTAGTGCTAATATTCAAAGTGTAGAAAGCAAAGTAATTATGTAGGTGTTTCATTTTTAATGTGGTGTACACTTAATAATAAGTAGCATTGTATGATGCTTCTTTCTAAGCAGAAACCAGAGAAAACGGGGTAACATCTTGTTTTTGTTATTGTATTCATCCATGTGGACTGTAAATTCAGTTTCAGTGTTTTGTGTTTCTTCATTTTTTAAAACAAAGATAAGGACCCTAGCAATCTTGCCAAAGAACTGAAGTGAGTTTCTTACTAACAGACTGCATTTCAGAAAATACAATTTATTATGCTGTCTGGCCTGCCCACATCCAGATCATTCACAACTTTGTCCAACAGTTAGAAGAAGTTAAACTTTTCTATGGCCAGAATGCAAATTGCTTCTTTGTAACACTAGAGGGTGGTATTTATAAAGCCACTTAGGACTATACTAGATCGTGACTTAAATTTATCATATGAGATTATTTATTCAAATTGTCTTTGAATGAAGACAATGCAAATAAATGATATTTTAATTGCTTATGTGACTAAAGATGATACACTATAATGAAAGTATAATTAATCTGACTTTTAAAAAGGTGATTCCACTTTTCTTCAGGATAAGAATAATCTTCTTTATTTCAGTTATTTACAGTAAGAATGAAATTTCAGCGCTAATGGTAAATAATATTTCAAAATGGTAAATGTGGTTATTCAATGTAAGTTGCTTATTGTTTAATACATTAAAGGAGATCGAAGAAGGGTTAGGAAGACAGCTTTGATGTCTTGAGTTTCATATCCCTCATGTGTCAAATGAAGAAATTAGACTAGTATATCATCCTGAAAGCCCTGCCTGTGTGTTATTTCTATTTGAGGATCGGGGAAGGTGGTCCTGCTTGAGGGCATCTACCTTGACTCCAATTCGTGAATTGCAAGATGTCCTGTGGCAGAGCCTAAGCTAAACAAGCCTAACTTTGGAAACCTTAGCCCCAAATAGAGTGCCTTTTGTGTTTCCTTTGCTTGGCACTTGATGGGATGGACTTTGGCTTATAGCAAGGCAAGTTTGTTCTTCGCTAGAGAACTTTGGACATATTTGCTTCCAGTTGAATTAGCATCAATACAACAGATGAAATTTAACTACTTCTATCAGTAGGAGATTTCTTCTCAATTAAGAGATGATTTTGATGGTTTTGACCACAGGAACACAACTATTATATGAGTTCAAATGTTTCTTCTGCACAACGGTATATCCATTTGCTAGAATTTCTATAACAAATATTACAAAGTGGGTGACTTCATCAATAGAAACTATTTTTTTTCACAATTCTTTAGGCTAAAAGTTTGAGATTAATGTGTTTGAAGGGTTGATTTCATTCTGATGTTTATCTTGTTGCCATGTAGATGCCTGTATTCTATTGTCTTCATGTGGTGTTTCCTTGATGAGTGTTGTCTGATTCCTAATCTTTCCTTCTCATGGTACCATTCGTATGGGATTAGGACCATCCATGTTTCTTAGGAGTTGAACTCAGGGCTTGCTGGATGTGAAGCAAATGCTGTACCTTTCAACTATATCCTCAGCCCTTGACCCTGTCCATATGACCTTACTTTACCTGGTTACTTCTTTAAAGGCCCTCCAAATATAATTACATTCTGAGGTATCAGAAGTAGGATTTCACCATATGAATTTTGGGGAACACAATTCAGGCATAAAAATGGTATAAACGCTAACAATTTTACAAAATAATTTGTTAACCTCTTTTTATAATATTCTCCAAGATTTGTGCTATTGAATAATTTGGGGGAAATGCTGTTTGTATTTTCAAAGCAAAATTTTTAATGCAATTCACCTTACCTGGGAGAAATACATGCTCAGAACTGATCAACCTTGTTTCACAAACAGATCCTGTTTGCTGAATCTGCACTCCTTCTCACTTTCATGACTAACAAAGCTCATAAAAGAAATGAGAGGGGAGTTTCAAATATTCCAATCTTCTAGGACAAACTATTCCCCAGAAACCTGAGTGAGTGGCACATTTTAGCAGAATTAGCAGTGAACAGAGCTCCCAAGGAACTGAGAGAAAGGATAGTGGAATTTGCCTCATTAGTTTACTATACAGATTATTTATTCATTTAAAAAGAGGTCAAAGTCAGTCCCATTTTTTTCTTCTTTCTTTTAGTTTCACTAAAGCTCATTCTTTTCTTCAGTACTCTTCTTTGATATTTCTTTCTTTCTTTTCTTTTTTTTTTTTTTTACAATATTCTTGGCAGGATTTCCTAGAGCTGCTCTTAACATTCTCTCATTTTCTTAATAACTAACTTTGGAATTTTCCATAATAAATGCTTTTCACAATTGGTAATTATAAACACCATCTGCCTGTTTTATTTAATTCTTCTAAAGGCTTCATCAAATTCAAAAAGTTACTTTTAAGAAAAAAGTTAAAACTGGAATTTATACTTGTTAAAGAAAGATGATGTTTTCTAGAATCCAGGCTTCATAGACAAACTTCTTATGTTCAAAATCCAGCTATCCAATTAATAAATAGCATGTCCTGGAAAAGTTTAACTTCTCTGTACCCCAGTTTCCTTATCTGTAAAACGGAGATAAAATGAGACATTATTAAAATGAAAAGAAATGGTTTATTTAAAAGGGCTTATTTGGACCATGCTTGGAACACAGAAATATTCAATGAGCGGTAGCTACCATTCTTGTTATTTTTATTTACATGGAATAGTTTTGGTTGTTTCCTGAACAGTTCAGGAATTCCATGTTCTTGCTCTTCACTATCACAAGCAGCCACCAGGGGAGCTCATGGGTGCCAGCATGACCCAACCTCTGTAGGTGCAAACCTCTGAAGGTGAACTGTGACTTTGCCTTGATCAATCTCATCTCCTTAAGCTGGAGACAGGACCTAAGTGGGTGTAGGAAGAGCTTTCAGATCGTTACTTCTCCCCAAGTCCACTTTTTTCCCTAGTAGTAAAGATGCTGAATTTGTGGGTTTTGTTTTCTCTTTATGTCCACGGGTTTCTTTGCACAGCCTTGGGGAGACATTAAGATTTTTTTTTTTTTTTTTTTTTTTTTTTTTAGTTCACATCTCCTTGTCTCCTTTGGCACTTCCGATCATAGTTCTATTCACCACCAGGATATCCCTCTCATGTCCTGTCTGTGCTCAGATCCATTCTGGGAGAATCTTTTGGGGCTGTTTTCCTCAAAGATCACTAGAAACCATAGCAGACTTTAAACTGAAAGACCAAAGTGATAATGAAATGAGAAAATCAAAACAGGGAAAATCTAGGGGAGGAGGACCAGCCTTGGGAAGATAAGTTAGTATGTCAAGGAGAATCTAAGGAGCTAGAGATTTTGGAGGAATTCTTCTTGACAGCAGACTTTGGGATAAGTCAGAACAATTTGAGTCATTAGGCACGTTTGTCAACTTTGCTGATCTTCAGTTTTCTCTCTCTCTCTCTCTCTCTCTCTCTCTCTCTCTCTCACACACACACACACACACACACACACACACACATATATATCTTCATCTGGACTCTAACACAGTGTAAACATTCAATAAATATGTGTTAAACAAAAAAGAAAGAAAAGTATCACATCACTACTCAAAGTGACTAGCTTGACCTGTTTCTGTTCTTTCTCTATTTGTGCTAAGTAATACCCACCAAGGACATTTGTGCAAATGTCCAAAGGAATGTAGGTTGTCTCCTAATAGTGACTGCTTCTACTTGAGGGGCAGGCTGTAGGGTGAAGGGAGGAAACAAGCGGAAGAGGTTGATGTTGAACATGCTGAAGGCTTGGTGTTCATAGGAAAGGGTTATAGTATTCTGCATTTATTTTCTACTTCCTAGGAAAACACTTTTAATTTTGTGAAGAAACTTTGGAAGATTGTGTCACTAAGATTCAGTTCATCCAAGAGAATTATATGAATTATAACTAACTATGTTAGGGTTCTGCAGAGAAACAACCAATAGGATATGTATGCAAAGAGATTTATAATCAGGAATTGGCTCCTGTGGTTATGGAGGCTGAGAAGTTGCACAATCTGCCACTCCTGAGCTAAAGACCCAGGAGTTGGTGGTTTAATTAAATCCAAAGGCTTGAGGACAGGGAGAGACCATGGTATAAATCTGAGTCTGTGGTCAGGGGAAGATCAATGTCCTCACATAAACAGTCGGAGAGAAAAAGGGACAAAATCTCTCTTTCTCAACCTTTTGTTCTATTTAGGCTTTTAATGAATGGATAGGCTGATGTCCACCCCACATTGGATAAGACTATTTGCTTTAAACCTATCAATTTGAATGCTAATCTCAAAAATCTCATGGATACATCCAGAAATAATGATTGTCTAAATATCTGGGCAATGCACAACCCAGTCAAGTTGGCACATAAAATTGAACATCATGAATACTACATCAGAAACATCTGTCTTAATTGTTTGATTTGAAGCCTTATTAAAGACCATGATTAAGGTGGGTCTTATGTCAAGGCAGATGTTTTCTTTGATGTTATTTTCCATTGCTCTAACTGGTTGCTCACTTTCCTGAATAACCAGCTCTATTTATAAATTCCTATACACTATAGGCTGTGAGCATTTTAAGCATTTTTGTCTTTATTCACCCACAACTATGTCTCCTTTGTTGTATGTCCATATGAGTTTAGTGTCCCTGTAGCACTTAGGACTGTTGATAATAAAGTCTCGCTTCTCTGCTTGTCCCAAACTTTAACACTAAGGCATCAGAAATCTTCATGTGCAATATGGGAGAGGGGAAGTAGAAGCTAAGGTGGGAAAAGAGAATAATCTGATTATTATTATAGTTCTCGACTCCTCTAAGATTTTGCAGAAAAGTTAAGGCTTTTAAAATTACATGGTCCTGGGTATTGACATTGTTAAGTTAGTCTCTGTTTTGTTGTATGGAATAACTGGGTACAATTTGTTTTACCTACCAGATAAGTCAAGGGACCTGCCTGAATTTCCCTCTAGAGATGTAAGAGAAGAAAGGATTTTGCTAATCAATGTCTATATTGTCTTCACAAATAATATCAAAGGATTTTGGAAAATTGACTTACCCTGTGGTTAAACCTTTGTTTTGTATATTTTCATTCGATCACAATACTAGCTCCTTTTTAGTTAGCTGGAGTTATACTAAGGAGCTAAATAATGGGCTATGAGAAGAAGCCATGACATATCCTTCTGTGTGTCTCCCCAGGTACTTTATTCCCACCCATAGCATCTTAATAGGCTATGTCTTTCTGGTGGATAGATGTGTGAAGATACATCCCCATTATTCTGGGTCTCAGAGTGACTAGGTGGAGCAGAATATCCTAGTGACTGTTGCTTGTTTTGTAGTTCAAATAAGAAACAAACCTTGTTTTGCTAAGCCACTGAGATTTGGGAATGAATACATTAGTATAAAAATAAATCTATTGTAAACAATAAAAATCACAAATTTAGCATTTTTGTGCTCTTCACCTTATCTTGCACCTCAGACCTTCCATCTATAATTACTTTCTTTTGTTCTAAAGTATATCTATTATCTTTAATTATGCATGGTAGTTACTATTGGTAGTAACCTCTTAGTTTTCAGTTGTTTGAAAATACCACTAGTTCTTTGTGCTTGAAAGATATTTTTGCTGGATGCATAACTCCAGGTTGACAATTCCCTCCTCTTGCGTGTGGAAAATAATTCTGTAGTCTTGGGGCTTTCTTTCCCAATGGTGAGAAGTCAATTGATTGTCATTCCTTTAAAGTTAATTTGAATTTTCTGGATAAAAAGTATTTGCTCTCATGTATTTGTATATATTCATTCTATTTGCTTTCTGACCTTATTTTGGTTTTGTTCAGCCTGACTTGGGTATTTCTGGGGGCAGATTTTCTTTTGCTTATTTTATTCGAATCTTTCAGTTGGAACATTTAATTATTTCTGGAAAATTAACATTTTATCTTGGTTCATTCTCATAGTTATTACCTCTTCAAATATTTTCTCTATTTCATTTTTTCTTTTCCTGGTACTCCAATTGGATGTATATATTACAGTTTCTTACTTCATTCATTTACTTATTGGTTCTAGTCAATGAATGATGAGCACTAAGTATTTGTGTAAAACTACCGTATGTGTTTTTAATTCTGTTTCTCACATTTTACAGTTTTTTAAAAAATATTTACTTTTTAGTTATAGGTGGACACAATATCTTTATTTTATTTTTATGTGATGCTGAGGATCGAACCCAGTGCCTCACCCATAGTAGGCACTCTATAGGAGGCACACAAGCACTCTACCTCTGGGCCAAAATCTCAGCCCACATTTTACAGATCTTGGCAACATATTTGGTTCCTCTTCAAATATTCTTCATAATTCTTTGAAGTTTATTTTTCTTTTCACTTATTTTCAATTGCCTAAGAATTTCTTTCAGCATATCAGATACTATTTTGTATCTGATAGTACCAGTATTCAAAACCACCCCTGTCTGTTCCTGCTGGCTCTTTCTTAAGATAACTTATTGTTTTTTTTTTTTTTTTTTTTAGTTCTGGGAGCCATAGCTATTTATTTATTTATTTATTTATTGTTGGTCGTTCAAAACATTACATAGTTCTTAATATATCATATTTCACAGTTTGATTCAAGTGGGTTATGAACTCCCATTTTTACCCCGTATACAGATTACTGTATCACATCAGTTACACTTCCACTGATTTACATATTGCCATTCTAGTGTCTGATGTATTCTGCTGTCTATCCTATTCTCTATTATCCCCCTTCCCCTCCCATCCCCTCCCCTTTTCTCTCTCTACCCCCTCTACTGTAAATCATTTCTTCCACTTGTATTATTCTTCTCTTGCCCCTCCTTTCCTCTTATATGTAATTTTGTATAACCCTGAGGATCACCTTCCATTTCCATGCGATTTCCCTTCTCACCCCCTTTCCCTCCCAAATCTCATCCCTGTTTAATGTTAATCTTCTTCTCAAGCTCTTCCTCCCTACCCTGTCCTTGGTTACTCCCCTTATATCAAAGAAGTCATTTGGCATTTGTTTTTTAAGGATTGGCTAGCTTCACTTAGCATAATCTGCTCTAATGCCATCCATTTCCCTCCAAATTCTATGATTTTGTCATTTTTTAATGCAGAGTAATACTCCATTGTGTATAAATGCCACATTTTTTTATCCATTCATCTATTGAAGGGCATCTAGGTTGGTTCCCCAATCTTGCTATCGTGAATTGTGCTGCTATGAACATCGATGTAGCAGTGTCCCTGTAGCATGCTCTTATTAGGTCTTTAGGGAATAGACTGAGAAGGGGAATAGCTGGGTCAAATGGTGGTTCCATTCCCAGCTTTCCAAGAAATCTCCATACTGCTTTCCAAATTGGCTGCACCAATTTGCAGTCCCACCAACAATGAACAAGTGTACCCTTTTCCCCGCATCCTCTCCAGCATTTGTTGTTGTAGGACTTCATAATGGCTGCCAATCTTACTGGAGTGAGATGGTATCTTAGGGTGGTTTTGATTTGCATTTCTCTGACTGCTAGAGATGGTGAGCATTTTTTCATGTTCTTATTGATTGATTGTATGTCCTCCTCTGAGAAGTGTCTGTTCAGGTCCTTGGCCCATTTGTTGATTGGATTATTTGTTATCTTACTGTCTAATTTTTTGAGTTCTTTGTATACTCTGGATATTAGGGCTCTATCTGAAGTGTGTGGAGTAAAGATTAGTTCCCAGGATGTAGGCTCCCTGTTTATCTCTCTTATTGTTTCTTTTGCTGAGAGAAAACTTTTTAGTTTGAGTAAGTCCCATTTGTTGATTCTAGTTGTTAACTCTTGCGCTATGGGTGTCCTATTGAGGAATTTGGAGCCCGACCCCACAGTATGTAGATCATAGCCAACTTTTTCTTCTAACAGACGCCATGTCTCTGATTTAATATCAAGCTCCTTGATCCATTTTGAGTTAACTTTTGTGCATGGCGAGAGAAAGGGATTCAGTTTCATTTTAATGCAAATGGATTTCCAGTTTTCCCAGCACCATTTGTTGAAGATGCTATCCTTCCTCCATTGCGTGCTTTTAGCCCCTTTATCAAATATAAGATAGTTGTAGTTTTGTGGATTGGTTACTGTGTCCTCTATTCTGTACCATTGGTCCACCTGCCTGTTTTGGTACCAGTACCATGCTGTTTTTGTTACTATTGCTCTGTAGTATAGTTTGAAGTCTGGTATCGCTGTACCGCCTGATTCACACTTCCTGCTTAGCATTGTTTTTGCTATTCTGGGTCTTTTATTATTCCATATGAATTTCATGATTGTTTTATCTATTTCTACAAGAAATGCTGTTGGGATTTTGATTGGCATTGCATTGAACTTATAGAGAACTTTTGGTAATATCGCCATTTTGATGATGTTAGTTCTGCCTATCCATGAACAGGGTATATTTTTCCATCTTCTGAGGTCTTCTTCTATATCTCTCTTTAGGGTTCTGTAGTTTTCATTGTATAAGTCTTTCACCTCTTTTGTTAGGTTGATTCCCAAGTATTTTATTTTTTTGGGGGATATTGTGAATGGAATAGTTGTCCTCATTTCCGTTTCAGAGGATTTGTCGCTGATATACAGGAATGCATTTGATTTATGCGTGTTGATTTTATATCCTGCCACTTTGCTGAATTCATTTATTAGCTCTAATAGTTTCTTTGTAGACCCTTTTGGGTCTGCTAGGTATAGAATCATGTCAGCTGAAAATAGTGATAATTTAAGTTCTTCTTTTCCTGTTTTTATGCCTTTAATTTCTTTCATCTGTCTAATTGCTCTGGCCAGTGTTTCGAGGACTATGTTGAACAGAAGTGGTGAGAGAGGGCATCCCTGTCTTGTACCAGATCTTAGAGGGAATGCCTTCAATTTTTCTCCATTCAGAATGATGCTGGCCTGTGGCTTATCATAGATTGCTTTTACAATGTTGAGGTATGATCCTGTTATCCCTAATTTTTCTAGAGTTTTGAACATAAAGGGATGCTGTACTTTGTCGAATGCTTTTTCTGCATCTATCGAGATGATCATATGGTTCTTATTTTTAAGTCTATTGATGTGGTGAACAACATTTATTGATTTCTGTATATTGAACCAGCCTTGCATCCCAGGGATGAATCCTACTTGATCATGGTGTATAATTTTTTTTTTATATGTTTTTGAATCCAATTCACCAGAATTTTATTGAGGATTTTTGCATCTAGGTTCATTAGAAATATTGGTCTGTAGTTTTCTTTCTTTGAAGTGTCTCTGTCTGGTTTAGGCATCAGGGTGATGTTGGCCTCGTAGAATGTATTTGGAAGTTCTCCCTCTTTTTCTATTTCCTGAAATAGCTTGAAAAGTATTGGTGTTAGTTCCTCTTTAAAGGTTTTGTAAAACTCTGCTGTATACCCATCCAGTCCTGGGCTTCTCTTAGTTGGTAGTCTTTTGATGGTTTCTTCTATTTCCTCTATTGTTATTGGTCTGTTTAGGTTGTCTATATCCTCCTGATTCAATCTGGGCAGATCATATGACTTAAAAAATTTATCTATGCCTTCACTATCTTCTATTTTATTGGAGTATAAGGATTCAAAATAATTTCTGATTATCTTCTGTATTTCTGAAGTGTCTGTTGTGATATTGCCTTTTTCATCCCATATGCTAGTAATTTGGGTTCTCTCTCTTCTTCTCTTCGTTAGCATGGCTAAGGGTCTGTCGATTTTATTTATTTTTTCAAAGAACCAACTTTTAGTTTTGTCAATTTTTTCAATTGTTTCTTTTGTTTCGATTTCATTAATTTCAGCTCTGATTTTAATTATTTCTTGCCTTCTACTTCTTTTGCTGTTGTTTTGCTCTTCTTTTTCTAGGATTTTGAGATGAAGTATGAGATCATTTATTTGTTGGTTTTTTTCTTTTTTTAAGGAATGAGCTCCAAGCAATGAATTTTCCTCTTAGAACTGCTTTCAATTTGTCCCATAGATTCCGATATGTTGTGTCTGTGTTTTCATTTAACTCTAAGAAATTTTTAATTTCCTCCTTGATGTCTTCTAAACCCCATTGATCATCCAGTAACCTATTGTTCATTCTCTAAGTTATGCATGATTTTTCCTTCCTTCTTTTATCGTTGATTTTCAGTTTCATTCCATTATGATCAGATAAGATGCATGGTATTATCTCTACTCCTTTATACTGTCTAAGAGTTGCCCTGTGACATAATATATGATCTATTTTTGAGAAGGATCCATTTGCTGCTGAGAAAAAAGTGTAACTACTTGATGTTGGGTGGTATATTCTATATATGTCAATTAAGTCTAGGTTGTTAATTGTGTTATTGAGTTCTATAGTTTCCTTATTTAACTTTTTTTTTTTTAAAGAGAGAGTGAGAGAGGAGAGAGAGTGAGAGAATTTTTAACATTTATTTTTTAGTTCTCGGCAGACACAACATCTTTGTTGGTATGTGGTGCTGAGGATTGAACCCGGGCCGCACACATGCCAGGTGAGCACGCTACCACTTGAGCCACATCCCCAGCCCCTTATTTAACTTTTGTTTGGAAGATCTGTCCAGTGGTGAGAGAGGTGTGTTGAAGTCTCCAATGATTATTGTATGGTGGTCTATTAGACTCTTGAACTTGAGAAGAGTTTGCTTGATGAACATAGCTGCACCATTGTTTGGGGCATATATATTTATGATTGTTATGTCTTGTTGGTGTATGGTTCCCTTGAGCAGTATGTAGTGTCCCTCTTTATCCCTTTTGATTAACTTTGGCTTGAAATCTATTTTATTAGATATGAGTATGGACACTCCTGCTTGTTTCCGCAGTCCATATGAGTGGTATGATTTTCCCCAACCTTTCACCTTCAGTCTATGTATATCTTTTCCTATCAAATGCGTCTCCTGTAGGCAGCATATTGTTGGGTCTTGTTTTGTGATCCATTCAACTAGCCTGTGTCTCTTAATTGGTGAATTTAAGCCATTAACATTTAGGGTTATTATTGAGATATGGTTTGTTCTTCCAGCCATATTTGTTTATTAATATTACTAAACCTGATTTGTTTTCCTCTTTGATTACTTTCCCCCCTTTACTGTCCTACCTCCCACTGTTGGTTTTCAATGTTATTTTCCATTTCCTCTTCCTGTAATGTTTTGCCAAGGATTTTTTGAAGAGATGGTTTTCTAGCTGCGAATTCTTTTAACTTTTGTTTATCGTGGAAGGTTTTAATTTCATCTTCCATCCTGAAGCTTAATTTCGCCGGATACACGATTCTTGGCTGGAACCCATTTTCTTTCAGTGTTTGAAATATGTTATTCCAGGATCTTCTAGCTTTCAGAGTCTGTGTTGAGAGATCAGCTGTTATCCTGATTGGTTTACCCCTAAATGTAATGTGCTCCCTTTCTCTTGTAGCTTTTAAAATTCTCTCCTTATTCTGCATGTTGGACATCTTCATTATAATGTGTCTAGGTGTGGATCTCCTATGATTTTGCACATTCGGCGTCCTGTAGGCTTCTAGGATTTGGGATTCTGTTTCATTCTTCAAGTCTGGGAAGTTTTCTCGTATTATTTCATTGAATAGATTGTTTATTCCTTTGGTTTGGAGCTCTGTGCCTTCCTGTATCCCAATGACTCTTAAGTTTGGTCTTTTAATGTTTTCCCATATTTCTTGGATGTTCTGCTCATGGTTTCTTAGCAGACTTGCTGAGCTGTCTATGTTCTTTTCAAGTTGAAATACTTTGTCTTCATTGTCTGATGTTCTATCTTCTAAGTGATCTACTCTGCTGGTAGTATTCTCAATTGAGTTTTTAAGTTGGTTTATTGCTTCCTGCATTTCTAGGATTTCTATTTGTTTGTTTTTTATTACCTCTATCTCCCTGTAAAATTGATCTTTTACTTCCTGTATTTGTTTATGTAGTTCCTTGTCAAAGTGATCTTTCATTGTCTGATTTTGCTGTCTCATGTCTTCCTTGAGACTCCAGATCATCTGAAGCATGTATATCCATGTATATCCTCAACTGTTTATCTGACATTCCATCTGTGGCAGCTATTACCTCTTCTAAAGTTGAGTTGACCTGCATTGCTTGTGGTCCTTTCTTTCATTGTCTTTTCATACTGCTTGCGTTTCTTTCTGCTTGGTGAAACTGTTGTGTTTTTGAAATTTTCCCCCTATTTATTTATATTGCTCTTGTATAGTTGGTGAATCTCCCTTGCAGGTTGGGTAGTGGCTGTGCTCCTCCTCTAATTAGGGTGATCTGTCTACCATGCTGGTCGGTCGCAGGTCTGCCCATCCTGCGGGCGGGGGTGGCGGCTCTGCTCTGCCCCCACTCCAATTGTGGTGAGGTAACTACCACGCCCTCTGGTCATTGGTCCTGATCCGGATGTGGGCAGTGGCTCTGCTCAGCCCCTACTCCAATTGGTGTGACGTGTCTACCATGCTGGCAGGACTCTAGGCCTGTTCTGCTGGTGGGTCGCAGGTCTGCCTTCCTTGCGGGCTCGGGCGGTTGTTCTGCTCAGCCCCCACTCCCAGTGGTGGTACCTGCCTGACTCTCCAACGGGTCGCTGGGCCTTTTCCGGACACGGGCGCCGGCTCTGCTCCACCCCCACTCCAACCAGTGTGATGTGACTGCCTCGGTGCTACTCGTCCACCACGCTGGCAGGCTACCGGGCCTGTCCTGCCAGTGGGTCGCAGGTCTGCCTACCTTGTAGGCTCAGACGGTGGCTCTGCACAGCCCCTACTCCAAATGGGGTGACTTGGCTACCAGGCCGTCGGGTGGCTGGTCCTGTTCTAGGCTTGGGCAGCTACTCTCTTCGGCCCCAGCTGCAGTTGGGGTGTCGTGATATCACGCCGGCGGGTCACTTGGCCTGCTCTGGGTGCAGGCGGCAGCTCCACTCTGCCCCCCTGGCCCCCACAGCACCCAGCAGGACCCGGATCGAGAAGCAGTCACCGCAGGTTCCCCAGCCCTGGGCCAAAGCAGCTTCAGGAGCCAGAACCCGGCCTCTCCGATCCTGGCCACACTCCGCTAGGAGCAGGCTCCAAGGAGCGACCCCCGCGGGTTCCCCAGCCTCAGGCCAAAGCTGCCCCGGGAGCCAGAGCCTGGCCGCTCCAAGCTCTCCGAGCTCGGTGCACGCTCCGCTGGGAGCAGGCTCAAAGACGCATTCCCCGCGGGCTCCCCAGCCCCGGGCCAAAACTGTTCCGGGAGTCAGAGCCCAGCTGCCCCTAGCTCAGCGCATGCTCCACTCAACACACAGTCTCCGCAGGTTCCCCAGCCCTGGGCCAAAGCAGCCCGGGGAACCAGAATCTGGCCACTCAGAGCCCGGCGCACGCCTTGCCAGGAGCGAGCCCCAAGGAGTATTCTCCACAGGTTCTCCAGCCCCGAGCCTGAGCGATCTGTCTGCGAGACGCAGGCAAATACCAGCCTGAAATCACCTGTTCCGTACCTGAATGAGCTGAGATCAGTAGAAAACAGGGATGATTACATCAGCTCTCCAAGATGGCGGCTGCTGTCCTCCTCCGTGGTCCGACCGGTGTCGAGAATCGAACTGGACCGCTTCTCTCCTCTGTCTCAAAGTCGGAACTCAGCACTAAGCACGGCCATTGCACCACTGGCAGGAGGCCCCAGAATCCGCATCGTTGCACTCCCGTTCCGGCACCTCGCCGCTTCGCAGCACACGCCGCAGACTCCAGCGGTCCGCAGATCAGGCAATGCGACCCTCCGTGCGGAGAAATCGCTTGCGACCGAGCCCCCGCAGCCGAACCTCACACGATGGAAATCCATCCACTAGATTCTGGAGCACCTCAATTTCACTGGAAATTCCCAACAAGACAGCCTTCAGCTGTTTCACCTCGTCTTTCTCCCGCACAGTGACGCGGCGCACTGGGGTGATGCACTCCCTTCGCCGCCATCTTTTTCTCCTCGCCCAAGATAACTTAGTGTTAACATCTAGGAGTGCTGTGTTCGTTGTCTCCATTCAGCAAAGAATTTGAAGAACAGGATAAAGAGATAGCAAGCAAGCAGCAGGTTTATTGCACAAGTGACAGAGAGAGACTTCTATGAAGAGAAGAGGCCTCAGAGTTGGGAATCCAGTGGGGGAGTTTTGGCTTGTTCTTTTTATGATTTCTGGAATTTCCTTCTTTCCTCATCTCCTCCCCCTTTCCATGCTCTCCTCATTATTATTGATGGAGGCTTCTTGTGTCCATGCTTTTGTTTTTGTGTTTCTATTAGATCCCCTGCTTAAGAGCACAAGTACAGTACAGAAATATCTGTCTGATTGGTCCCCTGCTTGTGTCCATGAGGACTTTTGTCAACCAGGAAGTTGAGCTTATTAAGAGACCCTCTCCATGCTCCTTTTTTCTGGCTTTCCCCCATCCTCCTCATTTGCCATCTTGTCCTGGTCCTTTTACATTGCCAGGTCCTTTTACATTGCCCTCATTATATCCTTACATGTTGGTGAAATTTGAAGGTGAGTATATACTTTGCTGATATTTACCTATAGAAATCCTATTTGAATAAAATGGAAGGTGTTTTCATCCTGATAATATTTGTGTTTATTTTGCTAGAGCCAGGGAACACCCACATTTGAAGCCTCTCCATCCTCTTCCAACATCACTAGTTCACTCTTGGAGTTTTAGAGCTGATGTTTTCTTTTCTTTTTTGCCGTGCTTGGGGTTGATCCCAGGACATTGTGCATGCTAGGCAAGCACTCTGCCACTGAGCTAAACCTGTAGTCATGATTTGATGTTTTCAACTAATCAGCACTTACCTCCAAGCTCTCTACTCCTCACATGTTCTCAAAGCTTACCTCTGTGGTTTTAGTTCATAGATTGTGTTCATTCAATTGACATTTAGGATATTTCCTTACTACTTATAAAAAATAAAAATTGTGTTATATTCTAGAACTCACTATTTTATAAAAAGAAATTCTATAGAAATGTCTTTTTTTTCATACTGTTTGAAGTACTTCTAGTTATTTTATGATTTAAAACAATTGATCCTATAACTTTGACCCAGCTGAAATATATGTAAATATAAAGTTATACTTCCAGTTATCCAGCTCTCCATCTCCCTTCTCTGTGTGTGTCAGTGATATTTTACATTTTTCCCTAAATGAGCATGTGCCATATGCAAATGTGTTAGACACGTGGATTATTATTATTTTTCAGCTTACCTAATCAATAGCTCATGTTGTGTGTGTACATTCATTTGTAACATACTCCTAAGGTGACTGTCATCCCAGTAATGAGACATTACATCTAAACCAACTAGAGTGTTTTTAATGAGCCATTGTGTTTGCTGTCAGGAAAACTCTTTTTGAAACTACAAAAAGGCTTATCATTGTATACTGTGTGCATATATTCTGAATCCTGAAAATGTTCCAAAATTCTGAGAAATACTGTGATTCATAATTTGAAACTGGAGACACTGCTAAAACTTAATAAATGCCCAAACTGAGATATGACACTATGGTGTCAGATTTATGGTAAAGTTAAAGCTATATTTGGAGTTCATTTTGGTGACTAAATGGGAATGCATAAAGCACTATTTTGGACATATTGCTTCATATTGTTTAGTATTGTTAAGATTGAGAGGTGGCATTTTCCCATATTATATCAGAATAATATTTGAGGGAAGATATTCAGTTCTTTTTAGTAACACTTTTAAAAACTGCTTAAATCCAGCACAGTGTGTCCATTGAGATTTGCTGCACAGATGTGCACTGCACTATTACTAGGTATAATCTGCCAGATGTTTTTGCTCTTCGCGCATCATTTTATCTCCCTTTTCCTTTCCCGTTTCTCCTTGCTTGATTCACTGTTTTCTCTGCCCACAGATTCAATCCTCCTCCAGTTTCAAGTCCAATTTTGACTTGAGGAGTTGATAATGAATGTCCCTCCCTCTTCAGGTGATTTAGGACAAAGTACCTTGATACTGGTACCTGCCCTCCAAAATGGTGCCTTAAGTCATGCTGACTGACATCCAGAACTATTTATTGCATGCTATCCCAATGCTGTAAAGTCATAGCCTAGTCTTTTCTTTAAGAAATAGCCTGGGCATTACAAAATAGGAAAAGAAGGAGAAAAGAAAACATCAAACCTAAAACTCTGAGAGTGAACCAGTCATGGTAGGAGGAGCTGGAATGCATTTGGATGTGGGGGGGGGGGGTCCCTGGTTCCAGAAATGCAAACACAAATCTCTACTCTAGGCCCCTGTAGGGTACTATTAAATGCTGATCAGTCAGTCATTCTGCTGAGCAAAGTCTTTGGTTTCATCCCCTAAGCAATTTGAAAACATACATTTCTCTTAGATTAATTTCTTTATCTTGTCATATCTAAGATGAATATAAGTTTAAATATAAGATGCTCTCCAGGATCCCTCCATGCACTAGTCCCTACTTCTTGGAGCAGATTTCTCTAATGCTTGGACTGCCTGTATTTCTGAGCATTACTGGCATTATTCCTATAGCCAAGCTCCTACCCTTTGTCCAATATACCTCTGTAATTTATCCTGAGTTCATTATGCCAACTCTATTGGACCAAAGAACAGTTTTCTGAAACTTTAGGCACTACCTAGCTTTAGTGGGTGGATCAAGTACCAGGTCTGAGATCTTCTTAATCACTTTATCTTTTTCCTGTGCATCTTTGAGGAGTATTACATATGACTTGTTTTGGGGCCTCACTGTCTAGTGTAATATTATATACTAATTCTGTTTTAATATACTAAGTCCTTTGAGTCCTTCTTTATTTAAAAATTCATAATCTGCTAGATGAAGATCTCAGATCATTTTGCTAAAGACTTTCAATATACAGATGGGGAAATGCAGATTTATAATGTCAATGGGACTTACCAAAGATCACACAAAGAGAAACCCAGGCTTTCTATCTCTTACCTGAGAGAAGCTTAGAGGGACCAAGTTTTAGAATTTAGACTTTATTCACCAATAAGTAACAGTTTCTTTATCTCAGTGCTCAGCTGATGGATAGCAGAAGAATTCAATGGCTTTTAAATGTCAAGGCATGGACCATTGAATTCAATAAATGCTGGAAAAAAGTTTCAGAGAGTTTCAACTTTATAGAATTGCTTTTAGACTCACACAGGAGTTGGGACTAAGACAATGTTAGCAGGATCAACCAATTACTGAAGTTTGGAAACATGTTTCTTTCTTGGCTTTTTATTTTATTTTTTTTAGTCTTGAGGTTTCCAAGTTAAGTTTATGAAGCCAGTTCTGAAGAAGTAGTTTATATAATAATGATGATGTTTGAATTAAATATAATAAAAATCTACTGTACTTCAACTTTAATTGTTCCAAGGACAAATGGTGTACTATGACTTCATTCTGACACTATCCACCCAGAGTTAGTGTCAGATTACACAACATTAAGAACTGGATTCCCCAAAAGACCACTCCCATTTTAGAAGCCAGCCACAAGTCAGGAGGGTACCTAGGCTATCTATACTGACAAGGTGTAAATTTGGCCATTCTCACAAACCCTTCAGATGTGATAATTTATTAGAATGACTCAGAGAACTCAGGTGAGCTAAGTATAAGAGTTATAAGTGTTACTCACTTATAACTCACTGCTATACTTGTATTTAAAAACACTATAACAAACAACAACAACCACCAAAAATCAGGAAGACCAGCACTAAGAGATCCTCAACAAGACCAAGTCAACAAGGCCAATCAATCCTGGACCTTCAACCTGCAGAACTGTGAGCTCAATATACTTTTTTTTTTTAAGTTAGCCTACCTTAAATATTTTGTTGTGCTGATAAAAAATGGAATAATATAATGAGCAATGAAGAAAAATAAGCAAATTATAGGAGAAAAATAGTGGAGAACACAGAAGGAAAGTTACTGAGTGATGAGTAACAGTGTGTTTAATTAGGCATAAGAAAGCTGTATTTATGTTTTTTGCTCCATCCCTAGTTGATTATGTTATCTTAAAGATCTGGCTACTCTCAATTTCTCCATTTCCATTTCCAATATGTATAAATCATATAATTATTTTTTATTAAATTTAAAAATTCATATCCTTATTTTAAAAAGGTAATTAAAAAATCAAGAATACTAAATCCACACTATCAAAAAGGCCAGAATCTCACAGGATTCTTCTACCTAAAGTTATCAATGAGGTTCAAGATTTTAGTGCCTCAGGTGAAAGTAGACTGAACATATACCACAAGAGACAGGAAACTGGACACTATGCCCACCATCCATATATAGAAGCTGTAAAACACGTATTTTCCTTTCTAAGGTTGCATCCAAATACAACATGAAAACACAAAGAATCCTAAATTATTAGTAACTACACAATTGTTAGATATTGGCTTCAGTTTTGAAAATGTGGAACTCTGAGGAAATATAAAACATGCTTCAGATTGTGAACCATTGGAAAATTAGCCAAGACTACTTCCATACTGCCCGAGAGGAAAGGAGAAATGGGAGAGAAAAAGAAAAATAAATTTATGGAAAGTAAACATGACAACAAAAAATTATAAAGCAGTAAATCCAACCCTGAGATATGAATTCTCTCCCACTGCCAATAAACACACTTAATCTCAAACAACACGAAGCAAGAAAGAAAATAATTTACTAATGAAAATAAAGAATCAAATAATATAGAAAGTACTTTAAATAAATATGCTTAAGGTTTTTTGAAGAAATAAACAAGAAAATAATACCCATAAAACGAATGTGGAGAGCACGGGAACAGAAACAGATATTTCTAAATTTCAAATTGATTATATTCTTTGTAATTAAAAAAATTAAAGTGGAAACTACAATAAATCACATTTGAAGAGAGAAATTGCAGAACTTTGAAAACCACCTAGGATACAGCTTACAAATATAGAAATAAAAATATGAAAATGAAGTTTGAAGAAATAGAGCACAGATTTATTTGCACTAATAAAATTTAAGAGTTTCAAAAAGAAAGAAATTAACTATTATTCCAATTGTACTAGAGATTCTAGTCATAGAATATGAATAAATAAACAAACAAATTAACAAATTCCAGAATTGAAAAGTGAGATAGTCCTTATATTGAATGTATTATTCAAATACTATATATGATAAACAAATAAAAGATTACTTAGATTTAATAGACTAGACCTTAGATTTTTAAGATTGGGGAAAAAAAACTATAACCATCTAAACTATTTAAAAACAACTGTGATAAAAAATATATCTTTTGGCAATTAAAGAGTAAAATGTATTATTTTTGCCCCAGAATATCATTGAAGTTTCCCTAAAAGGGTATATTTTATTATGTGAAAAAAGATATATCCAGGAGGAAAAATTGTGAAAGAGAAAAAAAAAAGTTTAAAAAAAAAGACAATAATAAAAATGTATTGGATGGAGGTTACTTTGAGAGACCCTGTCCCAAAATAAAATTAAAAACAACAACAACAACAACAACAACCAAAAAATACTGAGGATGTAGCTTTGTGATAGAGCATCCCCTCGAGTCCCTGGGTTCAATTTCTAGTATATCAAAAAAAAATAATGTAAAGTAAGTAAATCTTTAAACAAATTGGAAGATAAAAAATAGTGAAGACTGCAAATAAAATTTTTGTGTTTAAAATGAAGAACTAAGATTCTGACAAAAATAAGATCACCTATAGAATAAATAGCTCATACTTAATGTGTCTTACCTGAGGGAAGTTTGACAATGATTAAATTTTAGACTTTATTAGTATAAACAAAGTTAAATAGAAGCATTAAAAATTTTAAGGGAAATCCCAGTAAAGAATACTGCCGCAGTCCGGCTGCAGCAAAATAACCGGGGGTGAGGAACAACTTGTGTACAGTGATACAGCAGGAGTGGGGGCCCTTTATTGTAGGACAGGAGGGGTATATATACATTCCACACAGCTTATCTTAATTAACATAAACTAGATACAGCAGTCAACCAATAAGGAATCTCCACACTTAATGGCTTGCTGGCATTACTTCACAAACCACTCCCTCTGGCAAAATGCCAGGCGCCATCCTGACTTGCTTACAGACCTTAACAGAATACAAATAGGAACTCTCTCAATCCCACAGTACACAGGAAATATATAAAAGGGAAAGATATGATAATAAGAAATATAAGATGTTTGAAATAGTCCAATATACAAGGAATCACAATTATGTAAACTTTTTAAATTAATCTATTATGAGAAAGAAAGATTTGTTCAAGGTTTTGCAGGTGTTAAGTGGCAGAGCTATTATTCGAAACCAGGAGTACACGGCTCTGGAGTTCTTGTTTCTATACTACTTTTCACCTCCTATCTTATTAAATACTTGTCAAATTTTAATTTCAAATACCTGCATATTATTATGTCACTGTATTTCTCATCAGTCTCCAATATGCACTATAATTTATCCACATTAAAGTTTCAATTTATGAAATTTCAGGTATTAGTGCACTCACTGGGGCCATTTCCTTAGGCTAAAACATTTCTCCCATTTGTTCTGCTTGTGAAGACCTTTCAAGACTCACCTCAGGAATCACCTTCCATGAAGCCTTCCCTAGAACTATGGGGTGAGGATCAAAGTATTTAATAACAAATAGAGTGGGGTGTCATTGAAGCAGAGTGAATAGTTTGTCCAATTATGCTGGTATAACTGTATGTTGGCATAGAGTATCAGACCTGACTGGTACCCTCCACCCCACTTCAGAGAAGGCCCATCAGTCCATGGAGCTCCTGTCACCACATGCATAGGTGTACAAAAGCTACCAGGTATTAATCTTCCCCTGCATGTCATGAATTCCTGAGGACAAGAACATTGTCTTATTCAATGACAAACAGTACTTTGCACATACTTAATGTTCAATAAATATTTGTTGACAGCATGGGAGAGAGACAAAACCACTTAGATTTTGTAGGGTCTCAATTTCCTTTCATTGCTACATTAAGAAATTGAGAGTAATTAACTCTTAAGATCCTTCTAGGAGAAAAAATTGTATAAGCCAAATGCATTTTATGAATTAATGCCATTTGATAAATAGTAACTAAATGGTTTTGCCACAAGAGTAACTCAAAGAAAATGCTCTTTAATTAGACATTTTGAAATATTTAATATTTTCAACAGCACCATTTAAATTTTATCAAGTCTACATTGAAGATTCTATAAAAGGCATACAAGAAACTGCTCATCAGATCATAATATCTTATATTTAAAAAAAGATAGAAAAAGACTCAGAAAAATATTTGGTTGATATTTCATCTAACAAACTTACTCTGCTTTAGTACAATTTGAAAAAATGGTTGAAAGATTGCGATATTAAGGAGAGTGGAATAGGAAGTGCTTACAACTGAGTTATTTATAACCACAGCAGCTTGATTAAATGACTTCATGAAAACTGTTTCCTCCATTTACTTCCTGAGACTCACTTGTTTGTCAGTTCAATGAGAATATCATCTAAACACTGAGGGTAGAGGAAGGTAAAAGTCAGAATTAAAAAAAAAAGAAGAAGACAAGATGCAAATAAAGAAAGTGACAGGATGCAGAAGAAAGTTAGATGGAATAGAGAAGGACAAGTAGCAGAAGAGGAAGCATGTCTATAGCTGGAAATAAAAATAAGGAAGAACTTTTAAGTCTTAGTGGAAAAATGCAGAAGGTGGAAAGAAGGGCACAGCTTCACAGCTGGAATCATTTGTATCATATATTTATACACATAGGAATCTTGCATATCTCACAGAAAGTGAGTTACATAAATAGGAATCTTGCATATCTCACAGAAAGTGAGTTATACACATAGGAATCTTGCATATCTCACAGAAAACGAGTTATTAAATATGCAAGTAGAATTAAGTGCTGTGTGTTAAAATATAAAGAATTGGGACCAGGAAATAGCTTCCTACATTTATTGAAAATTTAATGACACAAAATCACTCTAAAGAAACTATGGTTTACCATGGGCCACTTTGTATTATTTTTGTTGCCCTACACAAAGGAAGACAATTGCAAAACCTTGGAAACAAACTAAAACAGAATGGGGGAAGCATTATTCTTTAACCTTTATGCAGTTGTATGATTTTTCAAAGCTAAAGTTTTAAGCCAATGGACACTCTTTGTATGCTTTATTATTATTGCTCTTAAAATTCTCTTTTAAGATCCAAT
This sequence comes from Spermophilus citellus, assembly GCF_964194105.1. NCBI lineage: Eukaryota > Metazoa > Chordata > Mammalia > Rodentia > Sciuridae > Spermophilus > Spermophilus citellus. Next base: position 181,399,005 of record NC_138184.1, on the reverse strand, counting down.
TATTAATTTAATTCCTAGCTTCCTGAACTAAAATTTAGTTGCCCAAATTGTTTTTGGCAATTAAATGTTATATTAATATTCCAATTCTTGAATTGATATCTTAAATTGAATGTCAGTTTCATAATTAGACTATGTGTTAAATCTATTTGATTCTAAGTTTTTAAAATTATTAACTGGTAGCCATTTAATTCTATAGCATAATATTTTACCCTTGAAAAATTTTAAATTTAGATTGACAAGCTTTTATCTTTTTAATGGCTTTTCACATTTAAAATAGTTAAGAATTGAAAGCTGAAAACCAAGAATTGTGTACTTTTACTGTCACACAGTGAAGAAGAGTAATTGCTTACATGAATAATTTGTCCTCTTTGACATAATTTGTCCCTTATCATATTAATATTTTCAACATATTTCTACAAAATATTGAAGTTGAGAACAATAGAAATAATGTGAGCCATTTATGTTAATTTATAAGTCAAACATCCCAAATTCTGTGATATAGATTCAACAAATCAAAAGCATACTCTACTTGACAAGGTCACTATTTTTTGTTGAGGGGTTTGAAGGATGTAACTAGTCTGTCGAATCAGACTATTATTCACACAGTTATCTAGCAAATGTTGTACACTATGTTTAAAAATTCTTAGCATATAGCTGTTCTTCAGTGATGAAAATCTAAGGAAGTTGATAACAAATTTCAGTGTTAATTAATCAAGTGAACTACATTTCCATTATGTAAATTGGTTGCTGATCAGAAACCCTCCAATATTCAGATCCCATTCTACAGGAATGTCACGGTTACTGTTCAATTTATACTGTGCTGAGTGAGGTCTAAATTCTGGGACTGGGTATTGGTAGTAGCCTTCTCTGGTAGTAGCCTTCTAGGTATAAGGCAGTGGTAGCTGTCTGAGGTGGATGAGTGGATGCCCTGTGCTTCCTAGATAGTCTTGTTTTCATTTAGTTTTAAATGGTAATCTGCCTGCTGCTTCTAATTAAGCTGCATCACCCAGGGCAATTTGAGAAGAGCAAATTGTGTCCCTTGGGTTGTCTCTTGCAATGGCCACAGTGTAAATAAAGCAAACAGCCTTTTTATTATTTGCTTCAAGTGCAACAACTTAATAAAATAAAAGGCAATTTTGCCTCTGCCAAGTACATGGAAAGAACTTTGTTCTCAAAATAAATATGCCATGGAGATATTTTCTTTGTGTTCAGTTTCTAGGGAATCATATATTGAATATATAATACATAAAATGTGCTGTAAGCACAAAAACAGCTAATGCTTACTAGAAAATTCCTGGGTTGTAGAATTCCTTAATTTTCTAAGAAGAAAGAAGTGTAATGCCTTTATTGTAAGCTCGAGCCTGGACTCACAACTGTTTCCAATGCAGCAGTCCCAATGAGTGAATCCCAGTCCTTTGTTCAGTGAGATTTTATTGGTTTTGGGGGAATTCTCTATGCATCACAACATCACACAGCAAATCATTCCATACCGTGGGAAAGTCAAACAACAACTCTTAACATTGATTAGCACATTCACTGGCAGAAACAAGTTGGGTAGGGGGTCATTGGTTAGTACAAGAGGGGGATTTGTTTGAACTGATTGGTTTAAGCCACGAGGGGTGTACATGCTAAACTACATGGTTTCCCAACATGTTATTAACCACCATAAACTACTGGGGGGTCATCTGGTATTTTCCCTATCTCATGCTGATTGTTGGTTGCTAGGGGATTGCTATGGCTCCTCACCTAGCCTAACTGAGTCAGGGACACCTGATGCCACAGATCTCTTCTGTTATTTGTAGACAAACAATTCAGCAGGGTGGGTATGTGCCTAGGAGTGCTCTGTGGGTTTTTCCAAGGACAAGGGTCTTGCCCCCTTCCTTGGACAGGCTTTGAGGTAGAAGCTTTTCAAAAATGGAGTCACATCAGTTTCTCAGAAGGTAATACTATCATAGCTTAAGATGGTTAAAGAAAATCTCAAGGATATTATTTTGGAGTGAGATGTATAAGAAAAATTAAAAAGTGGATAAAATGGATCAGAGTGGACTGAAAAGTGTCATCTGTTTTTCCTCATATATGTTAGCTAGAGGAATGAAAAGGGGGGAGTAGGGAGGAAGCCCTGGAAATAGAAGTATGAACAGTAAGTAGAAGAAAGGGATGGGGAAAGAACAGAGGAGGGGTGATGTATTGGGGAGTGAAATTGAGCAAATTGTGTTTCTATATATGTGCTAGTATGCCGTATAGAAACTCACCATGGTGTATAATGGAGCTGTACCTATCAAAAAATCTATAATATATTTTGAGGGACTAGAAGAGTCTGAAATTCCCAACACATAAAAATAATTAATGGCTGAAAGACAATTTTTTTTAATCAGTTATGGCTTAAGTATCAGGTATTCCCCAAAAGCTCATGTGTGAGATAATGCAAGAATTTTAAGAGGTGACATGATTGGGTTATGAGAGTCTTAACTTAATTAGTGGATTAATTCACTGATGTGGATTAACTGGACAGTAACTATAGGCAGGTAGGGTGTGGCTGGAGGTGGTAGGTCACACCCAACCTGGGTATGCCTTTGGGATTTGTATTTTATGCCTGGTGAGAGAGTTTTTGCTTCCTGGTTGCCTTGTCCAGAGCTGCTTTCCTCCATCATGTCTTTCTGCCAAGATGCTCCTCCTCACCTTGGGCCCAGAGCTCTCGAGTTAGTCATGTGTGCACTGAGACCCCGAAAATCATGACCCTTAAATAAACTTTTCCTCTTCTATGTTGCTCTTGTGGGTACTTTGGGCCACATCAATGAAAAACCTGACTAAAACGTTACCCTAATTTGATTATTGCTCATAACATATCCCATACACAGATTGAATCACCATAATGTAACCCATAAATATGTAAAAACACTGTCTTAATTTTTTTTAATTGTTAAGTGTCGCGACAGGGCAAAATTGCATCGTATGCAGTCAAGGAGTGACATAAAGAATGTCCATGTGCTTCTGCCCCTTTCAATGCTTTATTCATTCAAATTACTCAATACAATTTCATTCTATAGGTTCTTAATCAAGAAAACGACAATCCTTAATGCTAGGCACTGCAATAGACATAATCAATTCACAACAAACAATTCTAGATTAATTCTAAGCATTGCAAAACACACTTAATCATGACAGGCTCATGGCAGACATTCCCTCTATATGCTAAGTTCAAATGTCAGATCAAAAGTCTTAAGCCTTAGGCTTTATGTCCAGCAGATGCACACTCACTCAGACCACAGTGACCAGGTCCTGAACAAAGGCAGGCTTTTCCTGGCGTGAATGACCGATTGAGGAGAGGGTCTTAGAAGTTCCGGCTCTCACCAAAGTCCATAGGAGATGGTAGAGTTTGAAAGCCGTGAGGATCATGCAGAGGCTCAGGAAGGATGACAAGTGATGGGCTGTCAGGTCCTCATCAGGCTCTCCAGCTCAAGTGCATCCTTGTTTTGGCTGGCTGAATCCCTGTTCATTTGCTCTCTTATTTATACTAAAATTGGGGGCTTTTGACTCCCCTTTCAATTCTTATCAGCTACCACTCAGTGACATCATTTACCCTGGGGTCAGAAACATCTGGTCTGGTGGTCTCCAGCCTGATCTTCTTGACTTTCCCTCTTATCAGGCTAGGACAGCCTGCCAGGGGCTTCACTCTGTTTATCAGGGTGAGGGGAAGTAACTTGTTTGAGGCCATACAGGAGGGCTCTGTGGGTGTGCCTGGTGAGACTGCAGGTTTCAAACTGGAGTTTTCAAAATGGAGTTGCTTAGGCTCAGGCCTAAGGCCATCCTCACATTAAGAAAATAGAGTAGGGGCTGGGGATGTGGCTCAAGCAGTAATGCGGCTTGCCTGGCATGCACGGGGCACTGGGTTCGATCCTCAGCACCACATAAAATAAAGATGTTATGTCTACTGAAAACTGAAAAATAAATATTAAAAAAAATTCTCTCTCTCTCTCTCTCTCTCTCTTAAAAAAAAAAAAAAAAGAAAATAGAGTATGTGTTGCCATCCTGGACCAAAAAGTAAAAACAAACAAACAAACAAATAAATAAATAAATAAATAAAGCAAGCCAGGGAGGTAGACTAGGAAACTAAGAAGTTTCTCTGTGGAATTACACACATAGTTACAGCATTTTCAGCAGAGAAAAGGACATCAGTGAAAATCTTGTGAAGTCATTTCTTATACCACTTCTGCCCAGTATGTCCTTTTATTGTACCACGTGGCTTCCAAGATTTATTTCTAATAATTAACAGGATCCTGAAACTTCAATATGCTTTGCTGACTTGTTAAAAGAGGAAAAAAGAAAGTGAGACAAAAGACTCCTGTATTAAAGAAATTGTTCATTTTCTGTTGTTCAGTGGTAGACTGTTTTCCTAACAGGTTTGGGCAAAAATGAAAGGAATAAAAAATAAATTGTGGACCAGGAGTTAGTCCACTTGAGCTCAGTCTCAGTTTCTACTGTTGCTGATAATGGACAGAAGTTTCATTATGATTTACTATGAAGTTAATAACACTTTAGCTTTAGATACTTTATGTTCATTTCCATTTCAAGAGGAGTCTTCAAAACATGTCCACATATTTAGTAAAATTTATAGAAGTAAAACAATGAACACAATTATTAATGCAATTTCTATTTTCCTGACAGTCATTTGGTCACATTAACATTATGTGGGTGACATTGGAGTGATCATGGCATGTTTGAGATAATGCTAAGGAAAAGTTAGTTGGTAATGAACGTAAGATGGGGATTAATGTAATTTTACTTTTGTGGCTTATAGTCATGTTATGCCTAGGTATTGTTAAGCTTTCCAGGTGGAGGAACTGACTGACCTCCTGAGTAAATACACCCCGTGACAACAGCAATAACCTGATTATAAACACCATTAATTCAGAGTACCTCATCAGTCACAACACAGCATATTCTGATATGACCTAAAAGATTATCACTTATATACTATTTAAAATTTTGTTGTGTTCCTGGTACAGTGGTATGTACCCATAGTCCCAGCTAATTGAAAGGCTGGAATAGGAGGATCACAAGTTCAAGGTAAGGCTTAGCAACTTAGCAAAATCCTGTATAAAAATAAAATAAAAAAGGTGTGGACATAATTCAGTGCTAGACTGTGTAACATGTTCAAGGTTCTGGGTTTAATTCCTAGTACTGCAAAATAAATAAATAAATAAAATTAACTTATATTGTTCAAGTATAAACAATTTGATACATAATTTCTCAAATCAATAATTTAAAAAAATTATATGACATAATAAATTTGAAGCTAACCTATCAAAAAATAATTAGCAAATTTTCATCAATTATGCTAAAGCAAAAACTTAACTACTTATTTTTTCCCATTTTAAATATTAAACTGACATCTATGAAAAGTTAATGAGAACATGTGTCCCCAAAATAACCTAGAAAAATGTATGACATTTAGTTAATAAAAATTCCATATTACTTTCCTGAATTTTTTGATCTTTCCATTTTTAAAGTTTATAATTCTTACACAATTTCTTCTCCCTGATATATACATACATACATACATACATAAATACATACATATACACAGACATACATTTATGTCAGGCCTTTCTCTTTATTGTTTTCATTAAAAGAACATCCTCAAATTGCATATTTTAAGAGCACTTAAAACTTGAATTTCCCCTATTGGATGAGTTCTTAGGGATACAGATACAATTTTTAGAAAGAGGGAAAAAAGATATTGAACATTTACCATTTGTCCCTTGGAGAAGTGTTCTCAGAAAAAGATAAACATAGATGAACAAGTATAATATTATACTCTGGAATATAGAAGGAAAATATTTCAATTCCTGTCCATATAATTTTCTTAAAAGTCTAGTTTCTTTACATGCTATCTACACACATAATTTTGCATAAATTTAATGTTACAAATTTTTGCAGTCATTGTTTTTATCTTTTTTTTTTTCATTCAGACAATTTTCTGTTAATGAGAGTATCAGAGGGAGTTTGATCAGAATGACCATAAGTGATTTGGAAAAATAAAATGATCATAAGGACTAGACCCAATGCATTTGTGGAGGCTCAAGATAATATTATCTCCACATATGGTCTGAGTTCAGAGTTCATATAGGTGAGAAATGTCAGTAGTTAGGAAAAAATGAAGTTTGAAATGAAACAAGGCACAGTAAGGGAAAACGGATAATCATAAAGAACAACTGGAATATATGAGGTCAAACTGGGACCCGGGCTTGCATTTCATCTCTCTAACCTTAGTTCTCTGTGTGAGCTAGAATGAAAAGCTGATGACCTTCACTTCGGAATTGCACAAGCCCCTGTCCTTGGTGGTGGGGCAGAGAAGCTAAAGAGAGGATTCCATGAGAGTTGAGGTCAATATGGGACTACAAGTTGTTCTCGCTCACAAGAAGTCCCCTTAAGCACTCACATCATGTGCATTTGTGATGATGCCATGAATTATATTGGGACTTGGCTACCTAGAGAGACCTTCAGAATGGGATGACTATCATTTCTTTCTGTTTTTCAAGTCTTGAGAAATTTTGACTTGTGATCAACTCTAATGTGCAACTACAGAGGGCAGGGTATTCTGTGAAACGACCTTCTGGCTTATAAAATCCGGTAACTTTCTCTGTTGACTGCTGAGTACATTTTCATGTTTGAATATGGTTTGAATGTGTTCTTCCAGGGTTCATTTGTTGAAATTTAATCCTGTTGCAAGGTATTAATAGGGACCTTGGGCAGTAATTAGGATTAGGTTAAATTATTTGGTTAGAGCCCCCATGTTGAATCTCCATGGTACTAGAAGACAGAGAAAGACCAGGGCATTTTGCCCTGTGGTACCCTGCACCACCTCAGGATTCTAGCTTTGTATCTTCAGAACTGTGAGCCCAAATCAACCTCTTATCTTTATAACTCACCCAATCTGTGGTGTTGTGTTACTGTTAACAGAAAATGGACTAAAGCACTGAATAAGAAATAACACTTTTTTCTCTATCTTTTTTTCAGTAGCAATAAACACCAAAAACATGTTTTTATATATTGATAGTTTTATTTCTCTGACATAGAGTCCCACAAGCAGGATGGAGCAAGCAGAAAGTATATTTTTAATTTTAATATATACTGAATAATTGTTTTCCATGAACCCTGTAATAAGTTAATAGTTCTACCTCCAGTTTCTTTGTTTCTGAATTCAAATTTTCCTATATCACTATCAATAAGAGAAATGATAGCATTCTTAGACTTATAACAACCTAGTGGGTGAACTGTTATCTCATTCTTCATTTATATTTATTTCCTCATTTACTAGAAATTCTGAGTATATTTTCATGATTGAGATTCTGAGCGTATTTTCAAAATTGAATATTTATAATTGTCAATCCCTATTTTTGATCATTTATCTATTGTGAATATTTGTCTATCAAATTATTCTGTGCTTTTTTTTTTAAAAATTATGTTGGCCCTTGTAATTGGAAAATGGTTTGTGGAAATGATCTAAGGTCCGTTGTGATGTTGTCTCTCTATGGAGAATATGTATACTTGCTTTCTCCTGGGCTGCTGCTTCCTGGAGTCTCCAGCAATACAGAACCACTTCGCTTTCAAGAACTGAAATGCTGTAGATCTCAGCTGTAGTCTTTATAAAGACCTAACTACTTCTCATTCACACTCACTGCTAGAATACAGCATTTTCTTTCTTCCCATGAATTCTTAGAGCTTTCAAATCTAATTCTGAATCTCCTGTCCTAAGCAGGCCTTTGGAGGCACCAGACTCTTTATCTTTTGGTATCTGTAAGGTAAGGGAGAAGCCGCTCTAAACTGGGCTCATCTTCCCAAGTCTCTGGGCAGTCTGCATTGTTGCGGTGTCTCTGCCAGCCTTTTGAGGAGATGTTTTAGAGATAGGGTGAAGAACGTTTTCATGCAGGTTGACTCAAGTGACTCACTCCATCTTTCCCATGTGTGGTGTCTGGCTCAGAAGTTTCAGTGGCAATTGTGCTAGGTATGAAAACATTGTGGTAGGCTGGTGTTTTTGAGTGGGTCCTCAGTGAGCAGCACCCCTCTTTTCCATTTGATGAATAGGGACTCGAGAAATAAGGCAAGGATAACAAGTGTCCCAGGTGCCTCTTGTTAATAGTAGAGGCAGTCACACAGACAGCTCAAGGGGCGTCCCTCTGCCTGCTAATTGAAGCCCAGCCCAGGCCAGGTGCTCCCAGCCAGTGCAGGCCGGGTATATGGGCCACCTCTACCAGTATTCAAATCCTCTTCTGACTAAGAGGCATAACAGGAGACAACTTTAGCTTCTTACAAGCTGACCAACTTCCATTCAGAAGCCCATCCCCTGCCAAAGATGGCCTTCATGGTGTCCTCTAAAAAGAAGGCTTTAATAAGGTAATTAAAGCCATTTAATTTGGCTAATTGAGAAGACTGTCCACAAAGCTAATATTTGTTTTTTATACATTTCTAAGCATAAAGAGATTTGTCCTTTTCAAGCACTGAGTATCATTAAATAGTGAATACACCAATACTTGGTACTTCAGCTGGTCATTTTCCGTGACTTTGAACAAGTCACTTAACTTCTCTGAGCCAATGTTTCTTCAGTAGTATAAAGGATCTCATAACCTTTTGTTACCCGATTCTTATTTAAAACTCCAGTGTGTTTAAAATACTGTACGCCTCTAAGGAAATGCTCTTGGAATTATTTTCTTGTGTGTGCTTGGCATTTCCAAAGCTTTCTGCATGCGGCCTCCTGGGCAACTCTTCTTATTAGGATGCCTGTTTGTGTGCCCTTGGACTACCTGTCAGTACTGGAGGGACTCCTTTCTCAGTTCCTCGTGGAGACCCCTCACCATCTCCATGCAGCTTGGGCTCTCTCACCTTTATTACCTAGCTTTCTGTATTTTCCCCAAGTACAGATGAATGGCAGATATTACAGATCTTTTCTAACTTCATATTATGTTTCTGGCAAAAACCACTTTTCCATCTGAAAACTTCTCCCAAACTCTGAAGGTTACTTTCTTCTATCAAAATATATCCTATAAGTTCTCTGACAGGCCAGCTTATTAAATTGCTGCTCAGCTATGGTTGCTTCAATTGAAAACCAGCTGCAGCTTCTGTTTTCTCCAGTGATATGTCTCACTTTAACCAAAATATAAGCAGAGAAGTATCTGAATATCATATGTAAGTAAAGCCTACCCTCTACCCCAACTACCACAGGAATTTCCTCTCCATGTTTCTGTGAATGTTACAGAGATTTTGACTTGTTATTTGGATGACTACTAGGTTAAACTCAGCAGATACTTTCTTTCTCCCTGCAGAATTATTTTGTCAATTACAATGCAGGACTTCAATAGAAAGCTTTTATATGTGAGCTCATGGTACTTATAAATTATGGAAAGAAAATATATATGAAAGTATACATGCTTCAAATTCTATTGCTGCAAGTTAGAATGCTTTCCCCTAAAACCCTAATGCTAAAATCAGCTCTGTTATTAACCCTGGCTCATGAGATAGTTTACAAGGCTGCTGATAAAATGGATGTACAAAATATTGTGTTTTCCCTGGAGCCCTCTGAGTATATCCACTGAGGATCCTCTCAGTTCTGGTCGGCCTCTGCTTCCGTGTTCCACCCATTGCTAGTTTTAGACCCTCTTTCTACAGCTGCTGTCTGAGACTTCTGGTTTTTTTCACTGCACAGCTATCTCCTGCTTTATTCTGGGATGGAGGCCATAGTTCCATTGTGTTCCACTTGCAGCATCTCTACCCTCAGAGCAGCTGAGCATGCTTTTCCCATCCTAACTGGAGGGGCAGGATGGACGGGCTTCCTTCCATGTCTCCCAGAATTCCCTGGCTCCCTATTAACAAAAGGAACTCTGACCTTGGGTTAAAGAAACATTCTCCATTATAATTATTCTCCCCAAAGGAACAACTCTGTAGTAAGTTTTTAAATTGGGGTTGCCCGGGGTTTTTCCCTGTTGGCCAGTAGGAAATTTTCTTTGCTTGGGTATATGAAATTTCTTCTTAATTTTTATTCTTGGAACCACTTTTTTTTTTTCTCTAAGGCTGAGGTTACGGGGTGCCAAAATATCATGGTTTAAATGTCATTTGGACAAATGGTTGTGTCAGTTTACTAACAGCGGAGGAGTCTCCTGATAGCCATGGGGTCAGGAAGCTGTTTAACTTTTGTATGTATTTCTTGGCAGCTTCAGAACAAGAAGGTGAGGGTTCTTTTTTAGTCCTAAGATACGTGAGCACTCGTGTGATACTGTGTGTGTGGTTACTGAAAATCAGTAACACTTGTTTTCCAACCTGCTGTCCTCTAAGATCATCTGGTCACAAGTACTGTTCACCTCCAGCACCCCAACATTGAGCCCAGCAGACTAGAGCAATTTGCTGACACAGCAGCTTGCACCCAAGAGCCTGGCAATAACATTCAGGAGATCTTCAACTGCAAGTACAATTAACTCGCATGCAGCTTGTCTATTGAAAGCAGCAACACAGGGACACTAAAGTTAGATTTTGATGTTTATTTTCCTCCACCAGCTCACCTGGAGAGGAATGTGGCTGAGACCACTGAACTCACAATGAGCTACTCTATTTGGTGTGACCACAGGGCATGTGTCTGTCTCCATGAAGTAGAAAAGCATCAAGCCAAGCCCCCTGCTGGCAGTGAGAAAGGCCCTTTGGCTTGAAACCCATGATTGCAAGTTTACAAAGTGCTAAGGTGATTTTGAGAGCAGATAGTGGGCAGTAGGGAGCAGGAAGTCCTGTCTTCTCTTAATATTTCTTCACTAACTCTGAAGTGATACCGGCCAAGTTATGTCTATCTCTTAGCTTCAAACTACCTATTTGCTTAAATAAATGGCAGAGGAAAAACAGCACTAAAATGGGGATTGCAATGCTGTATAGGATTGTTGTGAGGAAGAGCAGATCACAAATAACCAAAGTGAAACATCAGTGGGCTCCACACCTCTTATTACCTGGAACTCGGGCATTCACTTTAACTGAATTCCTAGAATTGTTGATGCTTTGGAGTGCCTGCAAATGTCTGATTTCATTATTTAAAAATTTATGTTAAAACTTTAATAAAAATCAACACTCACTGAAGTAGGTTATGAACTGTTTTTCACACTGTGGAAATCACCAGTGCATTAGCTGGTGGTGTTGGGCTAATTAGATTGGGGGCTGCTCTAAATTAGAGGTTTTTCCTGTCATCATTGAACCACAAAGACTGTGGCTGCATTAGAAAGTCTTAGAATATCTACCTTCCTCGTAGCCACTGAGCCAAATTTGTATTAGCAAGTACTCAGTAGAGCACATACACACTGAGCTTATAATATGTCAGATGAAGCTTGGGCTTCCTGCAGCCCAGGCCCTCCTTACTCCTTGCTGCATAGAGAATCCAGCCATGTGCAGAAACTCTCCAGTGCCACGTGGAGAAGAGAAAATGTCCTGACAGTTATCTGTACGAGGGGTTCATATTTTATAGCAAAGCAAAACAGAAAGAAAGTATTCATTTTCTCCATGTATTTTGTACACTGAAGATTTGTCAAACATTTGTTAGCCCTGTAAGTTGCAATGGCATTTTGAAACCCAGCACAGTAAGTTACTAAAGGAAGTTCTCCATTTCTTTCAAAGTTAAAATTTATAGCAATAAATGGAAACCTGACAATGCAAATGTGCTTTTAGCATAAAGCGATCACTTGATAGGTAAGGGAAAGGATAGCAGTGAGGAAAATCTCATTAAAGAATATGGAAGTGATTTGCATATATGCAGGTATGCTATATGAGCTTTTTTTTGGAATGACAACGATTATTACTGTCTGACAGTTTAGAGAAGCTTCTATGCATGCATGATGTGGTAGTTGTGGTAAGTGGTCTTTCCTAGTATCCCTTGTTTCCTTTCTCAGAGAAAGGACCATGTTTCCCATCTGGGCACAGACCACTTTGAAAAGACTGCATTGTCCAGCCTTTTTTGTACTAGGTGGAGTCATGTAGGATGCAATTTTATATGGAAAATTTGGGATGTTCCTCTGCTTTCTTGCCCCTTTTCTCCAACCCATTACCTAGAATATGAATGTGACTGCTGGAATACTTGCAGCAATCTTGCTCAGCTGAGGAATGGTAGAGCCATATCTTTGTGGAGCTTGAGAAGTATACACGTTATTAACTCTTGCCTCCCTATTATTGAATTCTTTTCTGTAGAACACTATAAGTGTCTGTCTTGTCTAAACCACCATTGTTTTGTGAATATAATATTCAGTTATACAAACTGCCATATTCAGTTACACAAGATCCTAATTGACTTATATTCCCTCTGTTTTGAAGGCAGAAATTAACATTCTTACACTTCCACTGACAGCAAATCAAAAGCTGTGCATTACTGCACTTGACTTTTTTATGCCATTTTTTTTGGCTGAATATAAGGAGGATGTGTGCTACTTTTAAAATGAGTGACATATACATAATAGGAGAGAAAATATTAATTATTTTAAATTACTTTTTAACATGCTACCAAGTGAATTGTCATGTAGTGGCATCTGTGCTGATATAATAATTACAGAAGTAGTTAACCCTGCAGATAAGGTAGCTCCTATAATGCTATGTCCAACATGACTTTCAGAAGTCCTTGTGAAGTAGAGCTGCATTTTGCACAAAAATTGCATTCTCAAATTAGCACTGCTGCAAAATCATATATGGTTCTCATTATCCTTTAGGTCCTCTTACAATTCTCAAAAAATTTGAATATATATAGCTTCGAAATACAGCCCTTTTCAGATGTCTGGAAAGTCAAAACATTCTTCATTTGTATTTATTGTAAAATTTACTCCTGAGCACAAAATTCTGAACCTCGTGGCATTTTTGCCAGCTTTGCTTCTGATTAATATAGTCGGCTTCTAAATTCCAATACATGTGTAGATTTGTTTGTTCCAGTGAATCTTAAACAAGGTAGGCGAGTGGCATCATGACCTGTAGGTAGGTTCAGTGTCAGCGTAGGTGTTTTCCTTGTTTGGAAATATCAGTGGTGTGTGCTTTTACCTATCTTACAGGTTTTAGCTATCTACACCTCTCTAATCAACACGGTCTAATTTCTACGCAAAATGTTAATGTTCTTAGGGTACATTGTTTATTTTCAACTCTTCCAGATTATTTGTAATTCTGTGGGCAACAAGTTCCAAAATTACTCTTTTATGTTCAAGTTTGCTTGCCAGGTAGTATAAATAATTTATCAAATATATTATTGATAAAGAAAGAATATTGACTATTTTTCTTTCGTATTGTGCTATTGTACTTTCTTTGTCCTGGCTTTTTATCATGCAGTTTTCTTTTTGGTTGTTGGTTTTTTTGTTTTGTTTGTTTTGTTTTCCAGTGCTGGGGATTGAACTTAAGGTCTCATGCATGATGCATAATAGGCAAGAGCTCTACTCCTAAATTGTCCAGGCTGGCCTCTAACTTGCAATGCTCTTGCCTCAGCCTCTTTTGCCAATATTTTTAATCCACTGAGCAAATTCAGTGGCCAGGCAGAAATATATTTGGTCTCTGGGGATAAAATCTTAAGAATAAAATGAAAACTTTAAGTTTGTGTTGATGTGGAAAAAAAAAGCAAATATGATTGTTTTCTTTAATGATTTGACAGAGGGGAGCACTGAAGAATCTTTTAATTCTGAATTAATTTTTATTTGATGAAAATATTGGGAGAAAACAATTTTCAAAGTTATATCTTGCTAAGAGTTATAAAAAGCATTATGAGTCTTGCTCTCTTTAGACCCTTAAATGTCACCCCCATGGAAAAGCTTTCAATTCTTTAGCTTTTCCTTCTGGTATTCAGTTCTATGGAAGTAAACAGTGTTGGTTGCTTTGGTTTATTGACTCATCAATTTTAGGAATTATCATTGGATTTTCATTATGAGAGCTTAGGATTTGGTCTCATTTGTTGGTCTTGTACTCTACCATTATTCTTATGAAAAAGATTTTGGTAAAACCCAAAGGCATCTTTTTTTTTTCTGGTTATAATTTAAATATTTTTTCCTTTGAGCAAAATAATATTTTATGATTATTGTTCTCTGAATGATTTTCTATATTTTCCTGGAGATAATGGGCTTATTTTACACATTGATTTAATTCTCTGAATATGTAGGCTGTATGCCACCATGAGAAAATCTGAAATTGTTTCTCAGATCATTTATTAATTGCATTTATGTTTGGATACCCAGCTCCTTGAGCCCTTTGTCCTCCTGCAGCTTTGGAACTCATTGCTCACCTGACTTAATGAAGTGCTGGTGTGACCACATGGCAGTTCAAAGACTGCCTCTTGACTCTTCCTGCATTGGAATGGTGGTTTCTTGATTCCCATGCCTTCTTCTCTGGTTTATTCTTTATGTTGGTAAAGCATACCATCTAATAGCTTTCTGAGAAATGGTGCATGAGAAATATTTTTAAATTTTGCCTACATAATTTAGCATATTCTAACTTCACATGATCAATAGCCCTAAGGTTCTATAATTTTATTTAAATATTCTTTAGTTGTCAATGGATCTTTTATTTAATTTACTTTTTTAAATGTAGTGCTGAGGATCAAACCCAGGGCCTCACACATTCTAGGCAAGTGCTCTACCACTGTTCTATGTTCTTTTTAAAAATATTTTTAGATGTTAATGAGCCTTTATTTTATTCATTTATTTATATATGGAGCTGAGAATCGAACCCAGTGCCTCACACATGCTAGGCAAGCACTCTACCACTGAACCACAACCCCAGCCCTGTCCTATAATTCTTGATTAAAAATAATTCAATTGCAGCATTTTTAGGGAAACGATTTTTTAGGCTCTTCTAGCTGCCAATGTTTAAGGTGATAAATCCAATGCTATTCTTACTCTTCATCTTTGTTAATTGCCTTGCCTTTCTTTCTTTTCTGAATGTTTTTATAACTCTCTGTATTGGGGGAATATATCAGAATTACCTGTTCTATGTAACTCAAAATAACTGAGATCATATAGGCCAACTTGTAGTTGTGTATATCAAAATTACTTTTCCAAAGTAATATAAGTAATTTTCTAAAGAAAAATAGGAGAGGAGAAGGGTTAAGACCTTACATGGAATTAATTCATTTTCCAAATTCTGCATCTTTCTGGATGCTTAGTGATATCCATTCTTCTCAGTTTTATTCAAAAATATTTCTCATCTGCCTTAGACCATAAACCAGTCCTAGAAAAGATGACTAGTGACTTTCCCTGCACACTAAGGTAGCTCCAGGACCACGCAGCTACTTCCTTTGCAATAGAAGTCTGCATGCATCTACAGGAGCTGAATTTTGGAGACATCATCATGATAGCCTGGCTGAGAGTCAATATTGAAGACAGTCAATATTCTGACAATGGGAAAGTACACAGGCTTTGTCCTTCTGTAACTTATAAAATTATATTTTAAATTGCTAAAATAATACATATTAAATAAAGATAACCTGGAAAAGGCAAAATTTATTAATGATTCCAGAAATGATAAGTATTTAGATTTTTACATATTATAGAACATTGTGAGCTGTTTTTCATTTTAAAATTATATAAGGAACATTTACCTATGTCAATAAATATTATTGTACATATTGCATAACATGATTTTTTTAATGCTTAACACATTTTTTATTGACACAATTTGCACGTTTATGGTATATGGCATGTGCTTTGGTATGTGTATCACTGTGGAATGACTTAATCAAAATGCTAAATCTTAACATATACATTATTTCACATATTTGCCACATTTTGGGGGAATGAGAACACTTAAAATATAGTCTTATCATATATCAAATATATGATACATTGTTATTAGCTATAGTTACCATATTTATACAACTTGATTTTTTTGGGGGGGTGGGTACCAAGAATTGAACTCAGGGCACTCAACAACTGAGCCACATCCCCAGCCCTTTTTTGTATTTTTTAATTTAGAGACAGTGTCTCACTGAGTTACTCAGCACCTTGGTTTTGCTGAGGCTGCCTTTGAACTCACAATCCTCCTGCCTCAGTCTTCAGAGCCACTGGGATCACAGGCATGCACCACCGTGCCCAGTCAACTTGATTTTTGGTGGTTGAATAGTATTCCATTTTATGGACATGCCATAATGTATATAACCATTTTTATAGGCCTTGCGAGTTCAGAAGTTTCTGTTTGTTTGATAATTTCTGTCGTCAAAATATTGCAGAAACTTGAGTGGCTCAAGATCTGTTGAATTGAAAATGAAAATGAGGTCATGCTAACATTAAATTATAATATCTCCTAACTCCTTCTTGTATAATTCAAATCTCCATTCATTATTTCTGGAAGACCCTGTAGATGTCTTACTGGTGCATAGGCACAAGTCATATTTGCTTTTCCCCTCATCTAATCCCCAGCCATAGTCATTTGTGAAGAGGTCTTGACTCTCCTGCTAATGCAGGAGCTATCTGGATACTGCTGCTTCTCAGAGGTCCTCTGTAGGTGCTTTGCAGTGTTCTCAGAGCCTCATCCAAAAGTTTTTCACAAAGAAATTGGTAGACTATGGCTTCTTCTTAGTTTCTGAGCTCAATTTTTTTTCTGGACTCTCATATAGTTATGCTTATGCCTAGAATCTCCACTGGCATTTCATAAAATCAGTCCTCATCTCTGGCTCTGCTCTCTTTTTAGTATAGTGGTTCTCCATCTTGGCTGTCCATCAGAGCTACAGGGTGGGCATTTAGGAGATACAGATGCTCAGGTAATACTTGAGACCTACTAAAGTAATCTTTCAGGTGGAACCCTGGTATGTGTATTTTGGAAGTTCAGTGGGTAGGCTTTGCTGGATGTAATATATCCCGTTGGTGCAGGACCACCCAGGAAGGCCCCTCTATGAGGGGTCTTTCAACTTCTATCAACTCTTAGTTGATAGTTTACACTAGGAATCCTTCCTAGAGGATTGCTACTTTGTGCAGACACTTCAGGGAAGTTACACCAACACCACAGGGATTTAATTATAGAGCACCAACTTGTCAAATCATATCTACCTGAGTCTCTGTGATAGGCTCCACCTCCATGAAATCTGACCTAAGTCACTAAGTCAATGTGCAACAAGACTGCCACCCAAGAGGCTCCTCTGCAGCCCACGTAACTGGGTAAGGGCCTGACATCATGTTATTTCAACCACTGATCTGACTTCTTCCTCTCCCCATCTGGAGTACACCTGTTCATGGAAGCACACACGCACACAGAGGGACACATACACTCAGGACTATTCCTTCCTTCTTGTAACAGATTTAAAAAAAAAAGCCACATAGCTCCCAAGTCATCTGCTACTTTCTGCTGCTGCATTTATTGACCAGTCTTTAGACCTATCTCTTTTTATTTCCTAAGTGTCATGGGCTGATCATAAGGCTTTTTCTTTATATGGCTTGTCGTCTTTCTGAAAATGTATTCTTACTTAATGCCTGCACTGTAGAAGTTTCCATTCCTCACCCCCTTTCTAGGATAACTGTCTATCCTAGTTTCTCTGGGTAGGGGGGTAGTCAGGTAGAGTGATTGTCTATAGTTAGTAATTACTAAGTGACATCGAGTGTGTGCATTGGTCAACCGGGAGGAATGGGGGGAGAGGATTTAGAGAGTTAGAATAAGTGTCACTTTGAGACAAAGATGATAGCAGGTAAAATAAAAGATTCTCAGCTTGAGAGGGAGAAACTCAGATGTGATCGAAGCAAGACGAAGAACATATGTGTTCTTTGGGGGACATTGCCTAGATTTCCTTCAGGGGCCATATTCCAACTCTGAAAGGTGGGAAAGAGCTGATGTGGTTGAGAATTGTCCAAGACAGGGACTCTACACTGTTATGAAACATGGTAGTAAAAAGAAAAGAGCAAATAGCTTTTGTATGGAGCAAATTTTTATCCTCCTCCTTCTTTGAAGTATTTTTTCATGTACTTACTTTATCTTTGGCTTTGAAGTTAAGGACAGTTCTAAATATGTATTTGTGGTTTTGTGAGATTTGTGTATAAGGAGTAATACATTTTTCCTCTATAGGGCTTCAAGCCTGCCCATAATATTCTGTTTCTTCCATTGACAAATGAATAAAAATTTTGAACATCTGTATCTGCTAATAACAGCTTAATTTCAAGGGAGGTCAGGAAGTGGAATGTGTTCTCTGACATTAGGGACTCTCTATCCTACAACATTCAGATTATGTATATTATTCTGATTATAATTGACCTAAGTTTTAAAGCAGAGGGGAAATATAATCTTTAAGAAAAAACAAAACCACTTTTTGTGTGTGTGTGGGGGGGTGTTATACTAATTTTAATCATCATTGTCTTAATTCTCATGAAGAATTAAATCTAGTAAGATATACATGTTCTTTAGTTCCTTGCCTTAAGGGTGCTTGAATGAAGTTTTTAAGGTTTTTCCTGGAAGAAGGTTAGCATAAAAAGACTTTGCTTATTTAAATATCATGTCTCCATGGTCTCTTCTTCTAAAACATCTTCTTAAAAGATTGAATATGGCCTGGCTAAAAATCAGAGGGATCCAGCTGCATTTCCCCAGGTCCCATTCCCTGCTCAGAAGTGGCCACAATGAATGCTTTGTGTCTAGCAGAAAGCATGGATTCTGCAGCACAAATATCTCCACCGAGACACTGAATGGTCCTGGAAAGCCAGAGAAGAGCTTTGTGCCAGCAACTCCCCTAAACTGTCTTTGAAACTGACCTTATTAAATTTCTGCTGGGGTAATATGCTCTGGGGATTTTCTGAGTTACTTGAATGGATAAAAAATGAGCTCTCAGTCTTTGACCCAACTCCACTTAGTAGAACTGGGTTCATGAGAGGTGAGCAGGGCTTCTGTTTCAGGCTGCAGGGAAAACTCACAAGGGGCTCACTCCATGCTACAGGCTTCTATTTCTTTCTGCCTGCATCACAGACTCCTTATCTGCTCCCTCCCTTTGTCTCTTTCTCCCCGTTGAAAATACAAAGGTCATGTTAATATAAATAAGAGAAAATAACAAATATATTATTTATTTCCTCTCTTTTCAGGGAGTGTATACACTGGGGACAAGACTAGCACAGCTTCTTTCTAAACCTGTGGGCTTGAGGCTGGGTTTCCTCTTTGGATTTGACCCAGCATCACACTCTTCAGGTCGGTGACAGATACCTGGACTTACGCAGAGTATTCCCAAACTTCAGCCACTGACATAATTCTAGTTGCTGTCCCAGGAGGCTCCTCTTTTCCTATATGTGGCAAGGGCTGTTAACAGTGGAGTCAGGCACTCTCTGGGTTCATGCAAGAGTCTGCAATTAGACTTTAGCAAAAGAAATAAACTATTGAAAAGAAAGAATAATTAGTGATAAAAATGTGTTTAGCAGGATGCCATATGAGAATGATATGATAAAATGATGTGTGAACACACAGTCCTCGGGGTATGGGCCTCTACCTGAGAGCAGAACCATGAGGTTGAGGCAAGACTTGTCTCTCTCTCACACTGACCTGCTTGCTGACCTGATGGGCATGTGGAAACACGTCAAAATTTGTGGGAGACAAAGAAGATTGGGGAAGAAACCAAGACGACATCGATGTAGTTACTGAAAGTGGCTTACATGAGTGAAGAGGAAAAAAATAAGGCTAATGTTCTGTCCATAATCCTGATGAAACTGTTTTAGGTCCCTGGAGAAAAGGGTAAGAGGAAAGGAGGAGGGGAGAGGCAAAGCAGAATAGTGCAGATAAAGCAGAATGGTGAAAGAGAGGGGTGTTGGGTGGTCATGGAGAGGATCCTTCCTGTTAGGAGGGGCAGGGTAAGGAGACATCCACTAAATTTTATAATCCACCCTTCTTGTGTTGGGGAAACATTAGAAAGAATGTCAATCCAATTAACAGGATGGAAGGGGATGTACTCTATGCCAGATGCTGTGTTCCATGTCCTGAGGGATAAGAAAAGGAAGGAACAGTTCTGTCCTCGAGGGTTTTTTGCAGTTTCAAGGGAAATGACACATGCACACACCACGAAACAATAATTCATTCCCACTGATGTAAAATCTAAAACGAAGATGCAAGCAGGTAGGTGCATGGAAACATAAGGGAGTGATGCTCCCTCAGGAAAGGCTTCACAGAACAAGCGTGACTGTAGAAATAACCTGGACTTCAGCTGACACCAGAGAGGGCAGTGTCCTTCCAGACTGAGGGGCAAGCTTGAACAGAATGAGGCATGGAGCTGGTCAGGCTACTGGTGTGTGGAGAAGGTGAACTCTCTCACAACCAGGTTGGGCCAAGTTGTGCTGAGCCTATATTGTCAGGCAGGGAGGCTTGATTTGTTTGTTGCATGAGATGGAGATATCTTGACAGTGATCAAAGAAAAGACTGATAATCCCATAGTTGGGCTTAAGGAAGAGGAATCTAAGAGGTGCTCTGCACGATGCTACTGTAGATAAAGAGCTTTTCCAGGCAATGCTCATGTGTCTCTTGAACTTATGCATATCTTGTGAGAAGAGGCATTGTGTGCCTTTGTTCTGGACCATCTTTATGGTGAAAAGCCTTGGAAGATATACACAGTTTCTTCTTCCAGGGCAGAAACAACAAGTTCTACTTTCTGTTATAAAAGATTCAATTCCCTTAAGTTCAGGACTTGCTCTCTTGTAATGAAACCCATTGGATGAAAAGGGATTCAGCTGGGCACTTCTTCAGTGCCCCTTAGAACTCGAGGGTAAGGAGAACTGACACAAATATGTTGCTTGCTTTGCTGTGAGCAATGAAGTCATCTGTCTCTGCCCCAGCAGTCTCATGACTTCTGCTCTAACTCCTGAGACCATGGCTGGCTAACTTATTACCAGCAAATAGTGTAATATCACAATCTCAGCATAGCTTTTTTTTTAAATAGTTCCTGGGGAGATACTAAGAAACTATTGTAGTAATCTTAATAGTAAAGACTTATGTTAGGACAGAGATAGAATATTGCTCTATTTATTTTTGTATCTAGGAACCTGACAGTTGCCCAGCATTATAGTGCCTAGAAAATGCTATGTCTTTATTAGAAGGTAATGTGGACAACAGAAATCCTACCTCAAAACCATCCATGATCACCAATTCATCCCCCACCTATGTCTGAGATTTTCTCAGTTGAATCTTAGAAAACCAGGCACAGAGTGGGTTTCCAGGCTGCCTATAATATATATAGAATCCTTTTTCACTTTAAGTTTGCTCTTTCAATTGCCCAAGTAAAACCAAAATAGATGTCTCAGAATATCTTCTCTATTGTTACTATCCAGGTGTTTATCAACAGGCTTGCACATAGCAGATAATCAGTCAATACTTAGAGCCTGGAAGAGCAATTAAAAAAGTAGCTGAGATTTAGAGTAGGATTAGTTGAGAAATTCTGAGAAATCACTCAGGCCATTTCCATATTTTTCCCTTTTGAAACTATAGCCAGAAAAGATATTTCAACTGGTAAGAAGGAAAGATAAGTATCTGAATATGTGAATATATTAAATAAAATTCTCATTTTTTTTCCTATAAATTGCTTTGGGGCCTTTGGCCTCATTCTGAAGCACATCTTAAATTAAAGGATAACAGTTTATCAAATTTTGGATAGATTCACAGTATCTTTAATTTCTTACAGAGATGACAAAGAATGGATTTTGATAAGACTCAAACATGATGATTTCTGACTGAAATATAGAAACACTGCTGAGACTTCATCCTTATTATTTGCAACCAGTAATTAGCTTTAAGTGTTTCTCAAAAGTGTGAAAAATCAGATTGACAACTCTTCACTATTGGAAGGAATGGCTTCTTAATTGTGATTGCACAAAAACAAAAATGCCACAAAAAACAAAAATGCTTCATGGTGCTGCTTCTCCTGTCAAGTGTGAAGATGGACCTATGGCTGGGAGTCCTCCATTGGTCACTGTTGTTTAAGACCAGAGTCATAGGTTAGAATCCTATATTGTCCCATGTGCTCTGCCCTCTTCTGCCCGGATCACCACCTTACGAATAGAAACTTAGTAGAGGCCTGAACCTCTTGATGGCATATCACTTACGACATTACACAAGATGATGGTAAAAAGGAGCCATTGAGTACACATGTCCTCTGCTTTGAGTTCATAACTTTTTCATGTGCAAGTGCAATTTAGCCCAACAAATATTAATTGCTCTTATATGCT